>NC_090938.1:494882621-495198871 GCF_040938575.1 Ambystoma mexicanum | reverse complement strand
GCGTTACACCGAGAATGGAAATGCCGAATATTATGTAAGTTTTACTTTCAACGATTATATAGACCAACGAGTCAACTTATCATTAACCGACCGTTATTGTTGGCTTACATTGTACTGTGTGTAAACTTGTCTTTGTCCTGGGAACATGGGCAGTCCAGCATTGAGATGCATGTAGTCCACCACTGGGTTCCCCCAGGCTCAACGCTAATATTTAATAAAAATGCCGTCTATGTGTTCTTCGAATTGTAGCTTCAGTTTACGCATCCCATTTCGAGCTGAACATACTCCATAGCACTAACCTCTGAAGCAAATTGTAGACTACTTTCCACGTTGTTTTCTCTGTGTTCCCATTGTTTCACGTCTGTGTTCATCATTAGATTTAACACAGAGCCAAATTTATGGGTAAAATGATCAATTGTAATAAAGATCGGCTACAGAGACACATTTCTTTTATGTTGTTCATGCAGCTACATCCTGCCTTTTTGCGATTGTCATTGATTCCAGATACCAACTGAACAGATACACTTGAATGGCTGTATCACAATGATGCTTTTTTCAGACGATCGCCACAGGCCGATATGCCCTTACGAGTTACCAGCAATAAGGAGCAACCTGACATCGTTTACGGTGGCCTAGCGCCAAGCTGATGCCCAAGCCTTGCGAATCACAGTGCGTTCAATGCGCTTCTTATACCCAAAAGAGATACCGCGTGACTCACAATAAACATTTGTGGATCAAGAACAAAGAAAACAATTATCCATTTGCTTGAATATGGCAATCGCCGGATGTTCTCGGAGCGTTTATTGTGAAATAAAAGTACTTTACAAATTGTACAGTTTTGCTATTTCCTTTTAAAGTATAGTTTCATATTCAAAATTGTGACACGCTGTGTTGTGAGATGTGTGTTGATATTACGGGTTCTGCGTCAACCTATGTTAACACGTAGGTGATGACTGGGCGTGTTTGGCTACACTGCCCAGTAACGCCATGGAGATAGTTGGAGAACATCACTGGGTTTGGTGATGTCAGCCTCAGGGGATATGATTTAGTGCTGAAAGGGCAGTCCACCTTGGGCGGTGCGGCAACGGATAAGATTATCACAAGATGGCCGCGCCCTGTTGCCATGTTTTCGCATGTGTAAAAAAGAGGAAAGCTAAGTTAAGGAGCATAGGAAATGTGTGTACGATCGATCAACATATGCTTAAAAACTCATGCCTGAACCCTCGGGAGAATAATATTTTTAAGCGCACTTTAATGTCCGAGTGAGTCTGTGAAAAATTAAATGGGCACAAAGTGCTTTGTGGTTCACAAACATACGTATCGAATATAAAGTTTTCTGTTCATTCTTATTTTAACAAAATGCTCTTTGATTGTAATCGAAGCAGGCAAAAGACGAATTGGTGCTCTTTGTCCCCTTCCCTTTTATCTTATTGGGATTTGGAAAAAAAAGTGCAGTAAGAGTGTACCAGTGCATTCATATTGGAATGATAACCTTCTAGCAGAGAACAATCTGTAGGGTTATTCTGGGTTTTTAAATGTGCTTCTTTCAGTAAGGCAAGCGTAACATTCTCTTTATGTCTACAATATATAACATCATGAGAAATAAACATTGTAAATGGTAAAAAGAGCCAGTTCACAAGGTTAGGCCATTAAATAATTTCCTTTGTAATGGCTTCTTTTTCCATTTAAGGTCCTTTTTCCTAGAGTACACAGCATTTTGTCTCCCAAAACGCCCTTCTTTCTTTGAAAGCTCACTTCCGTTTGCAAAAACAATGATCCTTTTCTACTGTGAGAACCGAGTCAATGTTTAATTGTACCTGCTGGCTACTAATTGGCCTTCTTCCTGTACTGCTGTTGAACCTGCACATTTGTTACAGTATGCATAAACACTAAAAATAAACAAAAAAGCGAAAATAAACAGTTAAAAACCCACCGGCCTCGTCTTCGTCTACCTCACAATGTCTGTCTTACCTCCACCCCTTCTCTGTGAAGCCTATCACTGTCCCTCTTCCCCTCCCTTTTACTGACAGGGGTAGTTTGATGGCAACATTCCTGCAGGACATACACGATGACCAGGTTTGTCTCCATGTACTAGTCCAATCCCCACCTCAGGATGCCTCTACCACAGAAGCGCTCATGCTACTTTTAACCATAAAAGACAAAGCACATGCTACCTCCTTATCTGTGTTTTCTATCTGGTTGTGCTGTTGTCAGCAATAGCTGGGATGGCCCAAACAAACAGGCCCACAGACAAAGTGAGAGACAGAGCTGTAGTGAGACAGAATGGGCCAAGAAAGAAAGAGTTCAGAGAGAGCATGAACGATCAGCGTATGATACACCAGGTAAAGGTAGTTGCTTTCTAAATCTTATTGGAACAATCTCAAGGACGCAGCCAATCAATGCAAGAGTACCGGAAGAGGATGATAGAGCCTGGGAATCACACAGGAAAAGGCTTTTTCATAATACAAGCCTTTTTTCTCCAGGTTATCGATTCATGCCTAGCAAGATCTCCTTGTATTTCACACACCTGCTGCAGTCTGCAATATTTATTTATTTTTATTTACAGGAGGAACAATGCCCTTTTGACCACAAAAAACATACACTAGATAAGAAATCAGATTTGACTGGAAGCAGTGAGCTTCCTACAGTGGGGTGAGTTTGAAGGACATTCTGACTAGGTTGTGGAGGGTAGTAAATGGTCAATACATAGGTGGGCATGCATAGATTAAGGACAACCAACATTAAACCTTTTTAAGTGCAGGTAGCGGTATGGCCAGCTGTGCTCAGGATGTGACCAAGATGGCTGAAGTGCTAGAGTGGATGCAGAAGAAGTGAGGGACAGTGGCAGGTTAGAGGTGAGGAAAAAATGTTAGATAGGAAGTAGATAAAAGGTAGGTTAAGAGGGTAGCTCTGAGGCGAGGAGGTAGTCTTTTAGATTGGATTTGAACAAATCTGTGTGGACTGTTTCTCGGATGTCCGGGTAAGAGAATTCCATGCAAGTGAGCAAAAAGAGAGAAAGAGTGGAAGCGAGAGGAAGCACAGGGAGGACGAGGAGCCACAATGGTATTTGAGGAGGTAGAGCAGAGATTACAAGAAGGCTTGTAGAGTTGGATAGAGGAGGATAGATACAGTGGTGCCTTACAGATAGCTGTTGGAAGAACATAGCTTTATAAGGTAAGCAGCAGATTGTACATTGAATTCAGTCCCCCAAAAAGGAGCCAGTGCAGTGTACACCTAGTTGACCTGCGGAACAAAAAGCAGATTTTAGTGGCCTCAAGACTCATTCAGAAACTCCCATCAAAATAACATTGCACCTCATCCATAGGGGAAGAATTGCTGCTCGAGCTGTTCATCAAAGCAAATCTCTGGGCAAATATGGTTTAATTGATGAGGTCTCATCCGGGATCAGGGAACGTCACCCTTCTGTGGTGCTCTGGATTGCTCCACTTCAGGAGCTTCTCTTGCTTTCATGGAGACTGAGTAAATTCTATAGGACACAACATCCAGAAGGCAAATCTTAGGAGCAACCAACGGAGGGGTTGGTGACATCCAGTACCACCTCAAATTTTGAACGATGCCCTTTACACCTCCAGCTTTTCTACCTTTCCCTTCTTCCTTCACTGCTGCCTTAGTGGAGAGTCTTAGAGGCTCTAAATTGTTTTATCAAAGTAAATTACTTTGTAGTGCTTCACTCCGACAAAAAAACTTGGGGGGCTTTCATTTTTTTTAATTAAATGGGGGATCCCCCATACACCCTTTCACCGTCCCACCCCTGCCACATACTGTTCCCACCACCTATACCCTCTACCCCATTATTGATATATAATATACATTATAATGCGACAGGAAACCCGAAAATTCAATTGCAAATAACCTTTGACTTGCATGACGCATTTGGATTATATTTTGCAAACAAAGGGTTTTGGGGTAAATCCATTCAGTAGTTCTTAAAATATTTCACATAGAAGGGAGTGCCACCTTCTCTTTAAAACCTTTATATCGACCTTAGTGATTTTCACTGCACAGAGTCTAAACGGGGCTAGAAACTTTTGACTTGTTGGATCGATTTGGATGAACTTTACCAAACAAACTGCTTGCCAAAAGCTCTATTAAACTCGACATTTTGGGAAAAATGTGTTAGAAAATGAAAAAGCTATTTTCAGCCTACTCGCATTCAATTTCCCATAGAGAAAAAGTGCAGCTTTTTAACAGCTGTAGCGTGAAAATCGCTTGGCGGATTTGGACCAAATATGAAACAATTTGGGCACAAAGCGTTGACTTAATTTCCTTGACTAGTTTGGGGTCCAGTAGTTTTTAAAATATTCAACACAAAATAGGTTGCCCCTTGTGCCTTAAAACCTTTATATCGGTCTTGGTGCTTTTCTAAACCAAAGGTTTGTCAAGGACCCTTCCACCCCCAAAATGGAAATTTTGGGAACAATTCATCACAAAATGAAAACGTTATTAAGAAAATATAAAAATGCAGTTATTAGCCTACTCCAATTAATTTTCCCTTAGAGAAAATGTGCAGTTTTTGTAAAGCCGTAGCGCAAAAACCGCCAGGTAGATTCGGACCAAACCTTGGAATGACCTTACAGAGTATAATAATGTTCTTAACATCAGAAAGAGACTCAAAACTCACTTGTTTATGTAGTCACTCCAAAGGAACACTAATTGTTTTGAGCAACAGCACCTTGCTGAAGGCGCTATATAAATTTCAAAACCAATAGTAATAGCAATAGAAATCACATCAGGCTAGAGGTCGCAAGTGGGAAAGAAGACCCCACGTGAAGTTGGGGATTTGGGGGTGGGCTGGGGAGCCAGTTACAGGTAGAACATTTTCAGTTTATCAGGGGAAGACCATGTGAATCTCACGAGATTACAGCAGCAACGCTGCAAGGTAGGCTCAGAAAATGTTTTGCGTCACATGAAGAGATGAGTGATAGGAGGTAATGAGAGAGGTTATTGAGGGAAAAAGCAATTACGTGGAGTGGGGGGACCTGGAAAAAAGGAGGATACATGTTGAGTGCCTGTGAGGACATGGAAAACGTTTTAAGTCTGAGTAATTTTTCCCATTATCGCGGGAATCAGCGAACCGTCACTCTATCCCAGGAATTCCTATTATTGGAAATGAATACTATGAAATTGCTACCGCAATAAGGAGTTAGAAAAAAGTTTAACATCTAAAGTGCCTACATCTACTGCAAAGGGGACAATGGCCCTCATTACGACCCTGGCGGAAAGCAACTGACCGGACCGCCATAGCGTAAATAGCGTTTCCGCCATGGCACGACAGAGTAAAGTGCGGCTAATTCTGACCCATCGGGCGCGAGCAGTACGCCTTGGCGGAAGTGCAAAGTCCGCGATGGCGGAAATGTCCCCAAAACGCCCCTCACCGCCGTCGTACGGCGACCTAGGTGCAATTCCGCCACCGGACATAACGGTCACCGTAATGAGCGGCAATCGGAAAATACGGTGACCGTAAATATACGGAAACGGAAGCAAAAACATGGTCCCGGAACGGGAAACAGCACGCCGTACACCTATAAAATCAGAATATTCACACAACCATTAAAAATACTACCCTGAGAGACATCCCAACCCGTCATCCACCCTAGTGAAACCAAAACAATGGGAAAAGTAGCGAAAAAAGCGTGCGACCGCAAGCGGCAGGTCCACTTCTCACGTGAGGAACTCACGGTGCTCACAGAGACCCTCCAGGAGAATGCTGCCGTCGTCTTCTCGACGCAAATGACCAGGACGGCACTTGCGAACAAGAAGGCCATATGGGCCCTGGTGGCACAGCGGGTAAGTGCGGTGGGGACCGCACCCCGCAACCCACAGCAATGCAGAAAGCGATGGGACGACTTGCGGATACGCGTACGGAGCATACTATCCGCCAACCGTAACATTGCCACAGCTACCGGGGGAGGATCGGAATCACCCATCAAGCTGACCCCCTGGGAAGAAATCTGTGCCTCCACCATTGGAATGGAGACCATAGAGGGAGTCGGAGGGATGGAGAAAGGAGTGCAGACATCCGAAGAATCAGGTAGGTGGGCCAAATAAAACTATGCTAAAACCACAATGTCCAATCATGTGAAGTACCATGTGTCCACATAGTGCAACAGAAACACATGTCCAGGAGAACGTCCACTTACATTGGCCTGATAGCGGACATTAAAAGTCAAATTAAATAAATAAATAATTAAAATTCCTAAAAACACCCTCTACACGTGCAGCAGGCACCCCCTAACTGCAGGCTGCAATACAACTGCACCCTCAATCCACACAAAAATGAAACCACCTCCAAGGCCCTGACCCAAATCACCCTCAGGTACCACCCCAATGCATGTGATACATTGCCATTCCAATTTCCACAGACCCATTAATAACGCTCGCCCTCCTTTACTCCACCACAGGGTCCGATTGAAACGACGAGCTCCAGGACACCCCTACCAGCACACCTGCAAAGAGGGCCAAGACCAACGGCCAAAGACCCTCCACCTCAGCTGCACGCATCAAGACACGGCAGCAGCACAAATCAAGTGGCAGCACACAGGAGGGGACTTCAACAGGCACCCCAACAGCCAGCATGGCCACAACACCACCACCACCACAGGCCCCCCCAATGGATGCCACAGAAGGCACTGCTTCTGGTGGCAGCAGCACCATAGGTGACACTGCATTAATGGCAGCATGCTCCGACACAGAAAACGGTGATGTCGATGTACGATCCATCCATGACCTGTCTCAATCCCCCTGTTTGTTTCATCCCGTACAACATGAGGATACCACGCAGGGGCACTCACAAGACGACGACTGGCCATCCCCCACAAGCCCTGTGTCAAGGCAACATGAGGTGATCAGCCCCTCTGTGACACCACCGCAAATGGCCATGGCCCAGCAGAGGCAACAGTCCCTCGACCAGGTGATCGTGCAACAGCAGCAACTGGCCACGCTCCTCAAGGACCATGCTGATGAATGTGGGGGTACCAAGGCAGCCATAGAAACATGTACAGAGACACTAAGGGCAGAAATGGAGAGAAGCACCGAGAGCCTGAGAGTACAAATGGAGAGAAGCACCGAGAGCCTGAGAGTACAAATGGAGAGAAGCACCGAGAGCCTGAGGGGGGAACTGCATGCGACGTCCAAAGACGTATGTGCTGAACTTGCCGCTGTGCGCCGTGTGCTCACTGAGCTCTCACAAACCCTTAGGGACATGCATGGACGTGAGCAAGCAGAGACATCATCCGTTGCAAGTTCCGTCCAGGGCAGCCCCCAACGTAGATCTGGGAGGAACCTGCGCTCCACAGGCAGGGGTGCCCCTGATACCCGGAGAGGGGGCTTGCAATAGCGTCTGCCCACTGACAATGAGCATCTTTGGACACTGATGTTCGGGGGGGAGGTAGGAGGGTGGAGGGGGTGTGTTGGGCTTACTTGGGTGGCGGGTCGATGGGGTGTGTAACACCATTTCACATATGCTATAAACATTTCACAATCATCCAATGAGATGTGTGGACATTGATCTTTGTGTACGAGGCCATCATAGGCGTACAGTCCATATTGTGCATGTTCCAGACACACACAGTGCCACAACTCCCGTGTCCATGTATCAACCACCAGGCGTGAGTGCTAGAAGCATGAATCTATGATAATCTGACGAATTTCACGGCCCTCCTGTGCCTCGCGGACTCCTTGAGGTTCTGCCACATCCCCACCCACATCATGACCATATTCTGGTGCTTGCAGTTCTGCGTCAGGGGGCATGGGCACATTTCTACCTATGCACATGTTGTGTAGCATGACACATGCCATGACCATCTTAGCAACCTTCTCATGGCGGTACAGGAGTGCCCCGCCAGACCTGCTGAGGCAGCGGAAACGACCCTTCAGTAGGCCGAATGCCTGTTCTATGACTACACGGGTACGTGAGTGGGCATGGTTGTAGTCCTCCTCATGCTGGTCCTGTGGGTTCCGGAGTGGTGTAAGGAGCCATCTCTTCAGTGGATACCCGGCATCACCTGTATGTGGACAATAAAGGATGTTTGAGGAATGACATTGCTACGTAAGCACCCCCCCCCCCTTCCTGGCAGGTCATTGCCGCATCACATACCCCACATTATCATGCATGAAATGAGACTCACCGAGTAGCCAGGATCTGTTCCCTGCATGTCGCTCCATGTAGCGTGGTATTGTAGAGTTCCGTAAGACCATGGAATCATGGGTTGATCCAGGAAATCGGGCACAACAATGTGTAATGATCCTGTTTGAGTCACACACCATTTGTACATTAAGAGAATGATATTGTTTTCGGTTGCGGTACTGGGCCTCCATGGCATGTGGGACAACCAATTCCACATGGGTGCAGTCGATGGCACCAATGCAACCCGGTATGCTGGCAAGTGCATGGAATCCCACTTTTGTGTTCGTAATTTCCTGCTCCGAGCGTGGTAGAGAGATGTAGTCGTCTGCGTGCTTCAGGAGGGCATCAAGCACTTGCAATAGTGTCCGTGACAACAGTGGCTGTGAAATGCCATGCAACTGTCCGACTGTGTGCTGGTAGGTGCCTGTGGCCAGGAAGTGGAGTACAGACACCACCTTCAGTAGGGGTGGGATGGCGGTTGGGCTATCTATCATGCTGACAAGGTCAGCGTGTGTCATGTCCACAATGGCGGTTATGGTGTCCCGGTCCAAACGGTAGAGGGTGTGGATCTGCTCATCAGTGAGGTTGAACGGATGTGCTCGGAGGCGTGGGATTGCGGGCTGCCTGCGTGGTGGTAGTGGCTGTGCTGGTGGGCCTTGCTGGCCCTGCCTTGCCCTCCTCCTCCTCCTGCGTCTCCTCTGTGCGGCCGGTTGTTGTAGTAGTTGGTGTTCGTCTTCTTCTTGAAGTTGGAGTACTTGCAGTGCTATCAGGTCCCCCAGGGCCAACATCACAAGTCCTGCCGGTAGCATTTTGGAGTGGGTGTGGTTGTGGGAGGGGGTTGGGTGTGCAATTTATGTGTTTCCAAGCTGTATAGCCTCCACCTGTGGTGATTCATTCCACCTGTGCAAGCTGCAATCCCCTTTGGGCGAGCACGTCCCGCACACAACGCTGCAAATCGACGCATGGCATCTTGCTATTACAATCATGTATTTCATCCCGATGGCAGTGAGATATTGCTTCATATGTTAATTCTGCTATGCTCCCATTGTTTCACATACTATCTTTGCAGTCGGGTACAAACTTGTGAAGGGTCAGTGGAATGTAGTACTCGATTAACGGTGGACCCTCATGCAGCGCTGTACCGCGGTTCACCGACGGGCGGGGCGTCCCATTTGTGAGTGTAGCCAGTTGCCATTTTCACACACTGCCGCACTAAATGGATGGATTTGTGATTTCAAGCGGTCACAGATGCCTTTTCGACGTGATGTTGCAAATGAGGAATTCGAAGGACAGCGCTTTCGGTTTCCAGCTAGCGGCGAGGAGACGCCCACAGGTCTGACTGCAGATAGAAAGTTCTATTGTTTAATGTCCTTGGGACAGGGGCCATGCCGAGAATGCAATGATTGATATGAATAGTATGGGATGCGCAATAGCGTAGTGGAGGATAAGGCAGGACGTTCCCAAATACATGTTACTTCACAACACTAGAATTCCGGCCTGGAGCACAGTGGATTTTGCAGACTGCATTAAGCACAGATTCAATGGAAATTTCTAATGTTATGTGAGTAAATAATCAGGCGTTTTTATACCGGGATGAGGGAATGATGTATGGATGCATGGACAGATGATTTAATAGAGAGTCTGCCATGTACATGGCTTTTTGGAATCTATCAACTTCCTCTGCGCTATGTGATGCAGGGCTGCCATAGTGGGACCATCGTCTATCTGCCCTTGTTGAACCCTCCCTGTCTCGACGCGCCTTCAAACACTTGTGTCTATGCACGTTACTAATCCCATCTAATGGATTCTGTTTTAACAGACGCATGCACACAAACACTCGTTTGTGATAGTGTTTTCACCTCGATTTATATAGTTATGATTCGCAAGTGATTATTGGGTGCGAATAATCCTTTTGAGTGGGCTAGCATGCATATGGCTGTGGATTTAGTGTGATCTTTGAAGTGAGTAATTCAAATGGAGTTCAGATGCCCATACTATTCTTTTTCGTTTCATTTGGGTGACAGGTATCTCCTCCCCTTTTGCCGCTGCCATCTGTATGCCACTCCTGCAGATGGCTTTTACTCCCGACACCTGCTGCTTCGTGTTAATCAGTGGAGCACCATTACGATCTTATGGGACGATCGCCAATGGCCCACATGCCCTTACGCAGTACTAGTGGCTAGGAGCAACATTTCGAGCTTTCAGCTGGACTAGTGCCTACCTAATGGGACGGCCCTGCGGTTCTAGGCGCTTCCATGTTGCCTTTTTGAACGTGAATGTAGCCCCTGTGTACCATGGAGGAACAGGGCGTCACACAAGAAGAAGCTGGTCATTTATTGCGGATGCAGCCCACAATTATGAGATATGATTTGGAGTTCATGACCTAATAGCTGTATGGCCCGGGTGATTTTGTTGTGCATTAAATTTTGATTATGATATTGACCGTGTAGCGTTATTCTTTGCAAGTAATGTAGCATATTCCTATTTGTGGAGCGATGTATTGTGAGGAGATCTGCTTTGGGTTCGGCCTTTTGAGCATAGTTGCGTGGTACTGTACTGGGCGCGTTTGCCTACGAAGGCCAGTAAGGTCAGGGATAGGGGCTGCCATTATGACTGTTTTAATGATGTCATGCTCATGGGAGGGGGATTGGCTTTTGTGTAACAGATGCCGGTCAGCCAGGTGGATTGGTGGAATGATGTGATTTTCAGAATATGGCTGGTCACAGGTGCCTGTGTTTGCGTGCGTTTCTTGGAGGGAGACTGAGGTCATGTCCATTGGAATAGCTTCTGTATTCATGCCATCTGTGCCCTGCTGCTCCCATTGGCCCCTCTTGAGATGTGCCTGGCTGCTCAGTCACTCTGCCAAATTGTGTGGTACATGCTTATGCTGCTGATTGGTTTGTTTACTGGCAGGAGTACAGGGCTGGTGCAGTCTCACTCAGGATACTGCTTTGTATGTTGCCTTGCACTGGTGTCAAGCGATGGGGGGCCTGTTTTTGTTTGTCTCAGTTTTCAGTTCATGTTGCTGTACTTGGAGCTTCACATGCCTGTGCTGCATCAGTACGGCAATGGTGCCATGGCTAATATGGATGGCCACTCACAAGGCACTTGGAGCCCCTACATTCATTTGTTCGTTGGCATGCATGGGTGACTTGTACATTTCACTGGTTGCATTGTGTGACTTCATTGCACCTACGAGGAGTTGTGCAATGTGGCCAGGGAGTGGTGTACAGGCACTCAGTAGGGCCTTTTACGGTTGGTTTGCGATGCCGTACTTCTCACCATGGCGGAATGGTACTTTCTGCCATGCTTGATGGCGTTAGGTACATGTCCGCTAGGGTCAGAATTCCCGTACCGTTGCGCCATGGTGGTAATTACGGTTTCGCAGTGCGCGCGTGCGCGTACTTGGTGCAGTTAGCGTTGGCGTTCGCTACGGTGTCGCTAATAATAATAATAATAATAATAATAATAATAATAATAATAATTAGGCTTTTATATAGCGCTACAAACCCTCAGGTATCTGAGCGCTGCTTATTATTACCCACGGTGTGTGGTGCTCATTTATCGACCTCGGAAGGATGAAAGGCTGAGTTTGGCCCCGCCGGGATTCGAACCTGCGTTAACAGGCTCTGCACGGGTGTCAAAGCGGGCGCTCTACTCGCTGTGCCACTTGACCGGCTAATGGCATCGTACTTTACGGTGACGGGTCATAATCGCAACGGGCGGTATTCGATGGCGGTATTGCATTTCCGCCATCGTTTTTCGATTTCCGCCAGGGTCGTAATGAGGGCCAATGGGTGTTTGATACCAAATTGATGGTGTGGTATGGCCAGTGGAGGTGGCTAATTGGCCCAAACGAAAGATATTCTTGCAACACGTATAGAGGCACCAGCCGAAGGCCATAGCTAGTGAGACCTCAAGAAACCAGACAACATGTTCGGCCATGGCTAGTGGACCAAAAATAAAAATATTGGTACTACATGTACAGTGACCACAGCAGAAGGCCATGGCTAGTGAGACCTCAAAAAACTATATAACATGTTCGGCCATGGCTAGTGGACCAAAAATAAAAATATTGGTACTACATGTACAGTGACCACAGCAGAAGGCCATGGCTAGTGGGCCCTGAGGACATGAAGATATAGCAAAACCCTTGAAATTCAGTGAAAAACCATTTTCAACAGATGAATGCAACAAAACCCCTGAAATTCAGTACTCGCATTTCAATAAATTCCACCTCAGAGAAGAAAATGTGTCACACAAGCCAAGCAGTGATAGGGGGTAATGGCCAGGAGAGGGCCAGGGAGGAAAAAAGACATTGAGTGGAGTGGGGGGCCATGGAAAGAGAAGGGTGCACTTGGTGAAGACAGGTGTTAGGAAAGATTTCTCTTTAGGTGTAATTTTCCCTCCATGTGTGAACCCCCCAAGCTTTTTGCTTTTGTTTGGCTTACCTAACCTGACTTTTTTCAGTGTTTCAGTGGAGCACAGCCTTCAGCTGCACTCCACTGGGCTTTCCCTCATTTGTTATGCCGAAACTGACACATCCTTCAGGCTGTCAGTACTGGGAAACTATATTTCCTATAGTTTTCAACTTTGTTGCCATTTCTTGGTAACTTTTTATCTATGTGCCAACTACCTTACAGTACTGCGCATAGGGGTCCTTTTGTTTTATGGCCCTGGCCACCCTCTAAGGATTTTTTGGGTGTTTATATGAGTGTGCCTAGGACGAACTGGCGGCAGCAGTTTACTTTTAAAGTATTTTTACTTCGTTTTTATGGATCATACCGCGTTTGGCCCAAGACTGTGGCCAGTGCCGAAAATGGCTGTGCTACAAAGTCTTTTGTTCTGTCCTTTGGCCATTTCGTCTCTTTGCCTTCCCCCAGGTCGAAAGACCATGCTATTCCTTATCTGAGCATGCAGCATCCTGTGAAAATCGCAACTTTCGCGGACTCCTGCATGGGAAGAAGGTTGGGACTGTCTGGTCCCAATCCACACTACTGGTTCCAGTATTTCTGGTAGCCATGAATGACTGGAACCACTGTGGGCTACGAGTGGCCCACACCTGGTGTGCATGCAGGAGAGCAGATCTTCCATTGGCTATCTGATATTTGGGTGCAAACCCAATCTTGGATAAGAGAAGGGGCCCTGCATTCTTTCCAGGTCAATCTACTAAGGGTCACACCAAACCTCACAAGGAGCAAAGTATCCTTAAGAAGAATGTAGACTCGAGGAACTGCCAGTGACATGCTTGGAAGGTTTGGCACCCTTACCCGCTGTTGTACCATTGGACCCCTGTTTTTTCAGCACACCAAGAAGGCCTGCCACGGCGCTTCACCCCTTTGGAGTAGTGGGAACAACTACTCTCGGCTTCTCCTACTTACCCTCACAAAACACCTCTTCGGAAATTTCCTGGGCTATCCAGTGAACTGACCGGCTCGATCACAGGGCATCGCTCAGGAGCGCTGCTGTCCCGAGTTGAGACTCGAGACTTTTCTTGATAGGCAGTCTGCCTGCAAAATATTCAATCCCAGACAGTGCTTGGCATTGAAAGTAAACTCCTGCAACTTGATTGCAATTCTGATCAATTTTTGGGTGGCCATTTTCGTTCATCCAGTACTCACGGTGTGAATCGGGAGCTTGTGATCCATTCAGAGTTTGAAATCCCTGCAACATAAGAAGGACCTGAAATGTGCTGTAGCCCAGGTGCATGCCAGCATATCTTTCTCGACAACAGAGTAGTTATGCTCGGAAGACATGAGAGTCATAAATGCATAAGTGACTTCCTGCTCAGTTATCCTGTGTCTTTGAATGAGGTTTGCACCCAGACCATATGTGCTTGCATCTGTGGTCACTCACGTGCAGATGCCTGCATTAAACAGTAAGATGTTGTATGTGCTATTGCCTATTTGATATTTTGAATTGTGCTTAATTTATATCAGGCCAGGGAAAGTCCTGACCACTTGTAAGTGCTTGTGGAAAAATTGAGGATGAATGTGTGGCATCATTAAAGAATAGTGCCAAGTGCATTTCCAGGTGTTAAAAGCCATTTACCCAAGTTAAAGATATGAGAGAAGCAAGTGCGTTTAATGAGGCACAAGGGATGTTACCACCTCATAAAGGGCCATTGCGGGAGGCATTGTTGCTATTGGTACATTGCACCCAGTGAGGGTACAATGCTCTGTTTAAAACTAGGAGAGACAAAGAAAAAACATGTTAAAGTTGGTACAATGGACTAATACCAGTCATTACTGCGCTTTTCAGGCTGAAGAGGTACAAGAGTAACTAGGTTCAATGGTATCAACTTTCACCATTTGGGTACGCAATCTCTCCTTGCAGTGCCCGGATTGGTTTTCTCCTTTTGTTTCAAAACATAACACTGTTGCTGAGCACATCGGCATTCTCCTTTACAGGTGTGGCCCACCCCCAGCCAGGGCTGGACTGGGAACTAAAAGAGGCCCTGGAAATAATTACTGGGGACCGAAAGAGGCCCTGGAAATAAAGTTCAAAGTGGCCCTATATGACACATTTTCAGCAAGCCCAATGCTTTTCCTATGAGAAAATTTGGAAATACCACAGAAAAGAGGCCCAGGGTGCAGAGGCCCACCGGGAAATCTCCAGAGTTCCCTAAAGGCCAGTCCACCCCTGCCCCCAGCACTCCCAACTTGGGTAGAGTTTATTTGTACGTGCCCTCTACGGGTGCCATCAGGTATGTTTTTTTAAAAAAAAAAAACAGGCCCACAAACTCATTCCTGGATAGCAGCAAGTTCAGAGAAAGCTTTATTGTATTGCAAGACAACTACCACAAAAACATGTTTACCAGAATAATCGCGCGGGAACCTGGCCCACCCATCAAACCTCCAACGTTAATAGACCCTGCTCTTATGACACGAAAGAAATTATATAGAAACATTCTGCAAACTGCAATATTATAATTAGGAAATAGTCCTTCCGTCCAATGTGCACTTCATGAAGTTGTGGGGAAAGCCTGTCGTGGACCGGGTGTACCTTTCATTTGCACCTGACCTTTAGCTTCACGAGAGCTCCAATGGGAAGTTGGCGAGAATCACCACCTTTCCAGCTGCACATGAAGGTGATTTTCCATTGTCGCATCCGCTTCACAAGGAGCTCCGTAACACGTGACCTCGGATAAACATTTCACAGCCCCTCTTGCTGATCCTAAAGTCCCATTGCATAATACAGACAGCTCCGAAAACAATTAGGCACCTTGCATCACAAACAATATAGCAATGTATGTCTCATTAAAGAGATGTCTGTATATTAGCTTAAAAGCAGAACATCCAAATGAAAGTGTTGATGTGTAGGAGGAATAAACGTAATGCACATTATGAGCCAAATTGGTCATGTGACTTAAAGCCCCAAACGGTAGACACCATTTTCCCCGCACAATATCATCAGATTGCTTTTCCTGCCAAGTCCCCTCTCTATGTTTGCTACTGCTACACCAGACACATCTGAGCGGTCTTCTACTCTGCTTGCTGCAGGGTTCTTGAACACTCTGTGGCCTTCCACAGCCAAATTATCCATCAACATTGTGGGTTTTTTTTCCACAGCGCTTCACCCATTGCTTCGTCCTGGTGAGGCCAGAGCGTGCAGAGACATGGACACCAGAAGTGCTTGTGACGGGTCCTGTGCTCTGTCTGGCGCATGCCCAGCAGGGGCCCCCATTTATTAGGCAAACCCACACGTGACCTCCTAGTCACACTGTCCCTTAAAGAAGTACACCACACTCCTCCTTTTTCATATTTCGAATGAATAACACATAGAACACATGCTATATTTTGTCACACAACACAACTGCGTAATTCAAACAAATAGGTTCAACAACACCACAATGATAACTGCACCACCGGGTGCTGTCAGCGACCAGGGGAGATCTACTTTAAAGTCACGCAGGTAGGTGGTCTGATTGCAGTGCTCTCGGACAGGCTAGAGCCTCTCCCCACCACGATCATCCTGTGCAGAGTCCATGCCTCCTCCTTCATCAGGCTCTCTTCCCCGCTGCAGGCTGCTGAGCCTTCCGGGCTGGTATCCTCTCTATCCAGGCGCGACGCTACCTCGGCGGATGTTCAGGCCTTAGGCGTTGCTCAGGACTCGACTCCGGTGATGGTCCCATCTTTTGGAAGAAGCAGGAGTTCCTTGTTACGGTCGTGTTCCCATCCTATGCAGTCACCATCGACTCCTTGGTATCCCTCTGATTGGAAAGGAATGGATGGCAGTGATGCGCTAGAACTTCGCACGATGCCACTTGTGCCTGGTCAACCAGTGTATTTTTAGATGTCTTTGTTTTTGCAAGATTTTGGTGCACAGTGCAGGGGAGTTGCTAGGTCTGGAAAAGACCCGGGGCTATGCTGATGTTGGAACTGTTGGGACTGGGGGCTAGCTAATCTTTTGGTTGTAGCTCCTGAGATTCTATCCGGGGCTACAACCAAAAGATCAGGGGCTATAGCCCCCTTAGCCCCCCCCAGCAACGCCCCTGGCACAGTGACTGGCTGGCTGCGATAGTGGCTGTGTCCGTCCATGCTGGTGGAATCCTGATTCATCCCCATTGGTGTAAGGTGTTTAAAATCAACAAAGAAAATATGTTTCTGTGGATGGAATGCAGATGAAGGCTATATTCTGCTTTGCACACCTTAACTCAGAAGGCTCGCACTCAGGGCCAGCCCTGGGCATGGGCCGTCTGTGCCATCGTCCAGGTCCCCATGCTCATGGTGGTCCTGCAGGCACCAGCCGTCTCGTGTACACCAAGTGCGTTCACTTGGTATGCAGAAAAGTTTCAATTCTAAAGGCGTTGCACTGCTTCCAGGCACTAGGCTTTTTTTCTGCTTGTGCCAGGATGGCTGTTCTGTTGCCCAACGCCACCTTCTCAGCAGCCCATCAGAAGCTGCATTGCAGGTCCCACTGGGGCCTCATCAATCCTTTACTTTTTAGCGCCCTTTTTGTGAAGTTGGAGCTCTTTAAGTGGGAGCTATTATAAGTGACGGTTCATTGAGGAACCATTGCTTTTGGACAAGGGATTATTAACGTTTCTGTGGTAAGAACTGCACAAGGGGCATTTTTTTCAGGAAGCCCACAGAACGCACCATTTGGCTGCTTACATCGATGCATTATTCCAAGTCAAGTACAATACATCACACAAAAAAGTGTTAACCATCTGCCTTACTTCGATGTGTTCTTATTCAACACACCAAAAAGTGTTAATTCTTTTGTAGAATTTCATATTATTACACTTCATTTATAAAGAATGCCTCTGTCAGACAATCAAAAACAACCAGCTCACGTTCTCACACATGAAAGTACATTTACAAAACCCACAGGATAAATGTTAGCCGCACACCGAATTTAATTCTAGTATGTGTAGTCTTCCATTCAAAATGCAGAGAAATAACACTATGCTTGTACTCTTTTAGATAACCTGTTCTGTGGTTTTGACCCACTTTGAGAGTCAGCAGCTACCGCTTTTTGCTCACTTTACTTTTCATAAAGGAGGAATATCGATTTGCATATCAGTCATCCTGCCCACAAGGGCAGTTCAGCACCAAATTGCCCGGCAAACCTCCTTTGAACAAGAGTGCGAACAGCAGCGCCAGACACATGTTTTGGCCTAGTCTGGGCTCATCAGTGAGATGGAGCTGTGCCTCTCTGAGCACAGTGAGCAAGGGGTCCATGTCTGGGTTCCCCCAGGTAACTTAGGGTGACCAACTCCAAGTTCCTTGCAAAAATACAAAAAAGGTAGCAGGTGCCCCTCTCTAGAAAGAACACGGCATGATAACCTGTTCTGTGGTTTATACCCACTTTGAGAGTCCGCAGCCATCACTTCGCTTTTTGCTCACTGTACTTTTCACAAAGGAGGAATAGCCATTTGCAACAAGGGCAGTCCAGCACCGAAATGCCTGACAAACCTCCTTTAAACAAGAGTGCCAACAATAAATCCTTCTCTGAGGATTTATTTATTTATCTGATTGGTATATTTTTATTTGTGTACTTTTCAAGGCATCTCTATAGGAATAACTTTGAAAGCTAAACATTATGGCGTGGTGGGGAAAGTATGTGAAGGCAAGTGGGTCACGATTTGCTGGATCCAAAGATGTGGGAAGAGAGATTGCTTGACCCGAGTGGTTGTTTCCCTGATCCCGGCTCTGCACTGATTTTGTTAAGATTCAAAGTGCTTCATAATGGCTTACTCTCACTAGCTCAAGACCTCTCAGGTTAATAGGCTCTGCTTCATTTGCATTGTAAGTCAGTCATGCAGTAGAGGCACTTTGCAAAGTCGCCCAGTCCTGAAGTTCTTGGAACTTGCAGTCAAAGCAGGATACATGTGCTTGCTATCTAGCTCGCCTTATCCTTATATATGAAAAAGGTTGCACAGAGATTCATTTCTTTTGACTGTCAAAACAATCCTCATCTGTAACTTCTCACTTAAAAGAATGTATGGCCAAATATATACACCATAAACTAAAAGCAATCATGAAACCGCTGCAAAAATAGGTAACACCACTTCACAACACATGAGCATTTTTTCCCATTGAATTCCAAAGTCAGATGGTATTGTCAAACCAAAGTTGCAAAGTGACCTCCTGAAAACCACATTTCTATCAAATATAACTGGGAAGATGTGTTCAAAATCCCAAATGGCAGAGTGGCCTCAAGTCCATGGACTGTGCCTTACTTGCCACACTAGAGTTCCCTCTAAGTGATTCAACACACACTGTCAGCAACTGCAAAAAAGCCTCACTTTTGATATTGCCCCATATATAATAACAGTGATCTTTCACATATTGTACACCAGAAAGTTTATTTGTCGGTTGGCTTACTCCTGGGAACTTCTTTTAATATCACTTACCATGATCCCCTCGAATGTCAAAGACTCATTTTGTAAGGAAGCAGGAACAGCTCGCAATATGGAAGACAGTAGAATTAGGAGCAAGGGATCAGGCACCTGCACCATAACCCCGACAAAGCTTTCCTCTCATAATCGCGTCCTGACTCCTCCCATAATCATGTGTGAAGAGAGGGGTCCAACACCCTCTCTGGGCTTCTGGTAACCCTGGATCAGGGAAGGCAGACTGGACACCAAGCAGGAAGGCAGGCAAAGACTCAGGCTGAATTTCAAAGACATATTTTAATACTTCCCAGGCTAAAGCAGACAGCATACAGCGAAACCAGCAACAACTCTGAGCTCTCTCTCAGCATGGGAATGTTATATACAGTTTTACAGCGGAGGTAATTTTACTTTATTATGCAATACACACTGATTGGCTCCTTGTAATTAAAGACAAGGCCTCTACAGTCCAGAGTCGGTTGCCTTAACTGCCACTCATTAGCTCCTATGTCATAACTACGCATGCAAACTAATTACATTTGTATGAGATGCTCTTGACCTTTGATATGATGTGATAGGTTATTTATAACATGCTTAATACCCAGAGGTTTCTAAGCACGTTCCTGGGGTTCGAACCTGTGTTGCTCTGTGTCGTCTTGCTTCCAAGGAGAACACGTTGCCCCTGAGCTATCCTCCCAAACCAATATGAATCCTTTGATGTCTAGAGAAAGTACTTTTGGCAGCCTTCTCGAGGTTCTTTTGGGAGGCAACACCATTCCTTCCTGTCAAGGAAGTCTGAATATGGGCATCGGCTGTGTGGACTGGCCCTGAACTCAACAGCTGCCTGCTCTATTTGCAATTTCCCTTGAACAATACCTGGCTGCCCCTGGCTTGTCAATGTCAAAATTACTGCCAAGACATCTGAACAAAATGTCTAGATATGTCCTTCTCCAATGAACCTTTAATGACCTGCTATGAGAGAATTATTAAATTATTTCAGCATGACTTTGTGAAAATCAACCATTTTGTGTTTTCAGTATCCATCTTAGAGTTTGCCTAACCTTTCACTTTTCAGCCTAGATCTTTGGTATCCATAATAAATGTGTGCTATCTGAGATGCCCTTCACTGCATGAGGCATTCTGACCCTAAAAATGTATGTTGCCCTATAATGTGCTTGTTTGGCCTTCTAAGCATTACAATTCTGATTTTTGCAATACTGGAACTATTGATCAACCCAACAAGTTATCTGCATTCAGTTTGAGTGGGGTGGGGTCTACCCCCTATACATTCTGTTTGAGGGGGTGGGGTCTACCTCCTATAAACGTGCCCTTCTTTTCTCTTGCGCTTGTGTACGTGTGCTCAGCTCATGCACCTTTGAGAAAGACTATGGAAAGCGAAATGGGACTAGGGTCCATAGGGACCTATCAGGATTTCATGGAACCCTAGGTATGACACCCATTGACTTCAATAGATAGTGCTAGCAGCAGTAAAACCTACTGCTTATTTAATGATTGTGTGCTTGCTGGTTCACTGTGCAATATATTTTTCATTTCTGTGTGCACACACACTGTCTTCCATCTCTGCTGTTAGTATGGTCACATGTGATGTGTTTAGCGGGGCTAGACTAAACCTTGGTTACTTATAGATGGTATGATAGACAACACAGTGAACAAGGTGCTATCATGCCACTTGGTCTCCCCTTCATAAGGTGATAAAGTAAATATATACATTGATTTGACAAATCGAAAAGAGGTGGGGTAGCAAGGAGCCTCAGTGTGCTATGCTCTAGATCGTACAATACTCAGTTTTCAAACACATTTTATTTTTGCCCAGATAGAACGGAATTCTGAGTTTATGTGATAAAGCAATAGTAAGGGAAAAGTAATACATAAGCCTGACATGATCAGAAAACCTCACAAGGAAGCCTAGGGAAACATGGGGGGATTTCCCATTGAAAAACGCTTTTTAAACAGGCCTGGTATATTCTCTTTGTCTAGAACATGTGAGAGGGCTAAAAAAAGAAGGCATGGTTCACTAGCACATAACCTAGCCCACAGGACAGGCAGGCATTTCCCATTTGTTCTCATTGCACCATGACCCGTGCCAAACAAAGAAACAGAATTATTGTGAATGCATATTTTACAGCCTCAAGACTGACCCCAATACGATTTTGTCCCAAATAACTATAAAAAGCCAAGGGTCTTCCAGAAATTGGAGCTAGGAAGTCATACTTCAAATATCACATTCCATTGATAAGCCTGAAAAGAAACCTTAAACTGACTGAAAGGCAGGTTGTTCTCTTGAATAGAATCCTCTGCCTGTGTCCTATGCCCAGATTAGGACATTCCCTTGCTCCGTTTTAAATCAAATGAAAAAATACAAACTCCAAAACTTACTTTCTTTCTTTCTTTCTTTCTTTCTTTCTTTCTTTCTTTCTTTCTTTCTTTCTTTCTTTCTTTCTTTCTTTCTTTCTTTCTTTCTTTCTTTCTTTCTTTCTTTCTCTGTTCCATTCTGCATACGGGTGGGCGAGGTTTGCTTCTCCAGTCAACCAAACCTATAAATGACAAGTAAATTACATGGAATCCGTAATCTCATGAGTAAGATTTCTGGATTCGCATTGTTCTCGAGTTTCACTGTGAAATTGGCTACTGATCTTGCTTATATCGCCTATTGAACGCTGTGCACTTTGCAGATCACTTATCTTGTCTGCACCTTACCCAGAGGTTCTGGACATCCGATTGGCTTACAAGGTTTTTTGATCATGGCTGGGTCATTTAGGGAGATTGTGGATTGCAGATCTTTACTTTACTTTACTTTAATGGACTTATAATGTGCAGCAACAGACCCGTAGGCATGATGGCGCAGACAGGACAAAGACAAAAAACAAAACTGGACGCAGCCGGAAAGACAAAATAAGCTAAAGCAGGAAGATTAGTCAAACAGCCACGTCTTTAGCTTTTTCTTGAAGGGCTCTAGTTTGGTTTCCAGCCTAAGGTCCAACGGCAGGTTGCCCCAAGCCGCCAGAGCCGCTGTAGCAAAGATCTGCTTTTGGGTCCCCGTGGATCACTTCAAATCTCTCTCAGGGATTAAGTATCCTCGGCAAATTGCTCAAAAGATCTCAGCCGGTACTATTTTCTCTCTCTACTGCTTTCAAGGAAAAAGAAAACCAGAAAGCGAAAATCCAAGACATGGGAGGTACCACAGTAATGTGCTTCCATTTCGAAAGCTGTCTTGGAATGATTTGCATCCAGACATATCAATTTTGACAGCGAATGACAAGTACTGTCAGACAAAGACGATTTATATCCTCCAGCTGCTGAATGCCGAGCACGTGCTGCCTAGTCTATGCTGCTTGAAAACCTGATCAGGATCCTCATGTACCTGCACATTCAGCCCTGTGTGTCTGGTATTAGTAAGATTAGGAGTACACGTAAAACAAGCATTGGCAATGCCAACAGTTTCGGCTTTTGTGTAAGCATGGGAAAAGGCACTTGCCAGGCATTGCCGTAGTGGTGTTAACTGCCCATTGGTGTTAGCAAGTGCAAATTGGTGAGAGGACCTGGGCATCTAATACCAGTGCCTGGCAAATGCCTAATACTTGTACGCTATCCAATACTGTTGGCTTTTCCAATGCTTGTTTTGTTTTGTTTTTAACAGTGAAGGACACACATAGTGCTTATAAATCGAGTGGCTGAAGGCAGACCAGGCTAAGACATTTTTATTACAGCAGTGGTGTGTTTACAACTCCAATTAAGTTGTTAACTCTCACAAGACTGCTTTGAAAAAACACTGGTGGCACTTTGAGTGCAGGGTTTGATGGTAAGGTCTGATAAAAGCGAGCTCACAGAGTTCCTATGAGGAGGTGTTTTGGCCGGGGAGGCCAGGAACTGGGTGGCAATGGTGATACTGATTAGCATGGTCATGGGCAGTCAATGGGTGGGGACATAAATAAACAGCACCTACAGGCTGTGTGTCCTTCCTAATATGCCAGTTCTCTATCTCTTCTCTAATGCAATAGTTTCACAATTAGGTGGTCAAACGACACCTAACAGCCCAAACTAAGAACCCGGAAACCTACAAATGAAAGCCTTACCTCAAGAAGGGGCGCTGCCAAACTACACCTGATTATTGTGGTTTTATGTTACCTGTAATGCCTAAAATGAAAACAAAATAAACTCCCTGTTTTTAAAAATCTCATTTAATACATTCTTAAAGCCATGTGCACTCTCATTATGTCTGCTCTAATTGGAAGCAATTAGACATATAATTGGGGCGCATGGTGTACGGGTGGTGCTACAGGCAAGCGGTTATGCGTGTTTCGCATTCAGCAAATTATCGTATACACTACATGGCCAATGAGACATTTCAAAACCATGTAGAATATATGTGGTCAATGTGTTATACTCAATGTATGTAACATGTGATGCTATACAAAAATAAGGTTCTTCACTTAATAAAAACAGTTATTCAAAATGCCATTCACTTGGCATATCTTAATCTATTATTGGGTGCAATTTAGGCACAGATCAAGACTATGTATATGCATTTCTCGTGGCCAGCGTGCACTCGCTGTACTCAGGCACATGTATTCTATGTTATAAAGAGCATTGGGTGTAATGGCTCAAGCAGCATAGCCACATCATTTTACATTTCTTGTGCTACGCGCCCGAAGCATTAAAACCTGTTTTTCTTCATAAATATCTTCTGTTAGTAGGTGGCAAAACGAAGGACACCATGTCACATAAAAGGAGGTTCTGAAAGACAACATGTCACATGAAAGAGGCTGGAGAATAATTTTGTAAGTGGAGTAGTGTAACTCTCGTCCCCAAATCAACCTGAGAAAGCAAGCGTAGTCCCAAAAAAAAAACAACGGCCGTTCAATTGTGCTTTCCCCTTTAGTGGAGAAATTCTTTTTAATAATGGGTTGAAAAGGGACTTTTTACAGCATACATTTCATAAGGAATAGACAAAAAGTCATACTATTTACAGTCGACTAACTATGGTAACACTTGAAAAAATCCAGAAATTGGCCAGCTCACCAACAGTAAAATTGAGCATTTCATAGTGTATTTTCATGGAGCATGCAGCCACTATAAATGCCAGTGTTGCATCTGTAAAATACACTTCATAATGCATAGGCACGCAAAATATGCCAGCAATGCCAGGCGCTGTAAAGCACATTTTAATAATGCCTGTGCCAACATATATGCTAGCATTGTGACTGCAAAACAATTTCTTGCTACCTCTACATGCCATACATGCCCATAATATATATATTCTTATTACCACTGTAAAACACAATTTCATTACACCTGTACCCACAATACACGTGCAGCACTGCTTTGTAAAACATGTGTCGTGCTGCCTCTGCCCACAATATATGCAACCATTGCATTTTAAAACACGTTTTCATGATGCATACGCTGACATTATATGCCATCATTGCGACTGTAACACTTTTTCATGAGGCCTATGTCCACAATAAATGTCAGCATTATTCTATAAAACGTTTTCATGATGTCAGTGTCCACACAATGTGCCATCTTTGCCACCATAAAATGCTTTATGATGCCCGTTCCCACACTATATGCCAGCATTGCCCAATAAACATGTTTTCACACTTAGATTGCCACCACAGTAGGTCAGCCTTGCCTAACACAAGCACATTTTCATCATGTCAAACACTATTTCATGATGTATATGCCCACAAAATATTCCAGCTTTGCCACAGTAACACATGTATATATGCCTGCATTGCTTTGCAAAATATACTTTCATGATGCATGGGCCTACACAAGGTTTCACTGTAACCTGATAAACTTATTTTCATAGTGATTTTGCCACAACAATAGGTCGGCCTTACCCACAGAAAATGCAGGCACAAGTATAGAGACACACACATACACATATACAAATGTGTCAGCACATTTGCAGCCACCCACACGTTTCACACAAACCATTTTTATTTTACTTACCTAGCTTATGCCTTCACTTTGTTTATTTCCCACTGCACCATCATCTGCCATCAGAATTTGCTATACATGCAAAACTATCAGGAAACTGGAATCAATAAGGCCCAAAAGCTTCCATGCCATGGGCATGCAGACATTGTGCCTTTCTGGAGCACTGAAAAGTTAACGTCACCCCTTCTCCATGAAGGGACAAAGGGGGCATTTCCAAGTTACTATGCCTGGCTGGAGGAGCTGTGTGCCCCAGCTTTACTTGGACTATTGGGCATGCTAGGAAGCTAGCAGCTCCTGTATGCAGAGTGGATGCTCCTGTACTCTTCCCTATGCCTGCTTTTCCTTTGTGGGCTGCCGATTCCTCCATCATGGGTGGAAGGGCACAGCCCATCCACCCACTGTAGTGTAGAGGAGGTCCCAAATAAAGCCTGCACTTCCATCGCCCATTTTGAAGTACCATGAACATTCACACCAAAATATGTGACGTATGATGAGCAAATAAACCAGCAGAGAGCCGCAGTAGGGCTTTGCCCAGTACCCATCAGAAGAGCAACACCTATTGAAGTACCAATAACCAACAACCATGGACAGTAAGGTATCCATTCAGAAAACCCTACCAACAAATGAGACGAAATGAAGAATGCCTAACTACCGTCCCGGAAGAAACCAAAAAGGTCTTAAATGAAGACAAATGGTAATGTCACGAGAGCCCGGACGGACTCACAGATAGAACAAATGACGAACCAAGAATGACAAAAGGAGACGAAACGCCATGAGAAAAGAGATTGTGAGCCTAAAGTGATAGAAAACTATCAAAGCGTAAGGGAGTTAAGCTATAAGCAGGATGAAGATATTTAACCAGCTAACGCCTGTACATATGCTTGAAACAGCAAGAAAGCTAAGAAAACAGTGTGGCTTGCTATGCTAAGTAGAAAAATAGCACGGCAAGCACCATTGCACGTAATCTACCTCAAAACGAAGCACATTATTATAAGTGCGATTCCACTTTACACGAAAAGCAGAATCAACTCAGGTTACTAGAGGCCAAACAAGACAAGATTCATATTCTAGCAAAATGAGAAGAGGCGGCTGAATCGAAACTCAGCAGATGCAACTCATGCCAAGAGAGTCAAGGTCATACCAATAGAAGGAACGAACAGTAGCTACATCTAATTGAAACTTAAGAACAGAATATCCTGTCTCTGAAAGGCCAAGATAAGGAAGCATAGGCAGGTGGCAAGCCGAACAAGAATTAAATGCACAAATTGGGAGAACCTAGGAAAATTCACGGTGTACCCATCACGTGACCATCCGAGCGAGGAGAAGCACAAGTTCACACCTAGGCTTGGCATCCGCTCAGACAGAGATATCAGAACTTTTCCAGACAGAAGATGCAGTTTTGAGGCCACAGTAACATAATTGACACATTGTTGTTGAAGTGATGATTGATTGTAACCTTAATTGGAGGAAGGCCAGGTAGCTGAGGGGGCACCCTGCACCTGGCTGACCATTCTGCATGTTGCTAAGTAAAGTGGAAATGTATGCATGGGGTTGGTACCAACCCAATCACAATGGACCACACAATCTAGGGTTCTATAGTTAGTAGAACCAATGGGACGTCATACTTTTAGTGACGTCTGCAGTAGTCATTTTGAAGGAAGGGCTTGGACGCCTACCTGACAGTACTTACCCCATCCCCTCACTCCATTATCATATACAGATATAGCACCTATATTAAAGTTACCTTTTCCGAACCAATAGAAATGCTTATTAACTTTTGAGTGTTACACATCACTTATGATGAGTTTTGAGTATAAATGTTACTACTTGTATGAAGTTCATTGGAGTTGGAGCGAGATGGACTATCGCATCCCTGCTGATTGCCATGACTCCCTGTTTTTTGTACTTGTCATTAAACGGACTCCCTTTGCCAAACCATTGATTTGTCCTTATTGATTGGTGTTGGAGTAATAAATCTGCACCCCCATCCATCTCAAGGTGCAGCTATCACGTCTTAAAGTACTCTTGGAGCAAACCTCTGCTATATGGGCCGGCCGGGGGTCTCCTGAATACACTTGGTAGCAGAGATTCGATGGTTATCGATTATCGATTATTGATTTGAATAAGACACCTATTGACTGTCGACAGAAAGTAACTCTAGTTCTTCGGCAATATCACAAGTCCTTTGCCATTCGGCTGAGTAGACCGTGAAGCTCCCCATAGACAATGCTAGCATAAAGAGACTGCAGTCAAGGCCTGTAGTGACCCGTGTTCCCCACGCATCCCTTCCCATTCCTACGGGCAGATGAACGGGTGAAAAACCGAAGAAGGTGGTAACAAAGGCGGTGATCCTGAGGGTCCAGAGAAGAACCATGCCAACGGTGAGTGAAAAAGACTAATGTTCTGGCAAAAGTGCATGCTTTAGAACAAGTAACGGGAAAAGGTAACGGAGGGAGGCGAGAAAAAACTAAATATAGTTAGAAGTAGAGAAGACTCTATATATATATAAGGGGATAATGACTGGGGAATAATTAAATAAATAAAGCTTGCCGGGGAGGACACCCGAGAAGAGAGAGGTTACCGGGGCAGACACCCAAGAAGTGAGAGGATTCGCCTTATTCCTACGCTTTAATATAGCGGCTAGAAGAAACGTGTACCCAGAGTCCCTCATAATGGTGAACAAATAGACTACCACAACATTTAAAGACGTCGTGAAAGGGTGTACACTCCATGAAGGGGTAATGATTAGAGGCAGAGATATTTGTGTCCAGCTGGTGTCTGTCTAGTCTGTCAAGCGTCTGTCTTACATATTTTTGTTGTGACATCATATGTAAAAAAAAATCTTAGAGAAAACTGATTTAAATTTTATGCGATTTAATAGCTGAGATAAAATCGCATATGAATTGATGTTTTTTGAGTAAATCAGAAGGTATAAAATGTTGTGAATTTTGATTGGAGCTTGCGGTGTTTGGTGCTCGCTCATATTGTTAGCAGTTGTTTAAGCCACACGAAAGCTTTGACAAGTGTTATATAAGAGGAAAGGGAACAGATTTAAGCATGGAAGACATGACTCCATTGGCACACTTATGCAGGCATTTGCCAAAACACGCACCCAAGCTAAAGAAATATAGTACTGAGTTGATTAAAGATACCGCCCACA
Organism: Ambystoma mexicanum; assembly: GCF_040938575.1. Classification (NCBI taxonomy): domain Eukaryota; kingdom Metazoa; phylum Chordata; class Amphibia; order Caudata; family Ambystomatidae; genus Ambystoma; species Ambystoma mexicanum. Next base: position 495,170,761 of record NC_090938.1, on the reverse strand, counting down.
AGATGTTTAAGACATGGCCACAAAATGGGTCTTTATCTAAAGCCATTTTACAACATATGACGACTTATTATTATTATTATTATTATTATTATTATTATTATTATTATTATTATTATTTTTAAATGATGTAGTTTATTTATAAACTTTTCATTATACAAGAGAATGTTTAGCAAGGATTAGTGTTTAAGAAAGTATTAATCGTTTCATTTGTTGAGTTCCAGATTGGTTTGGAGAAATAGGGATATTGTGTAGGTGTATTTGTTATTTTGTCCGCTCAAGAAGGTAGACCATCTTTCTTCTGTGTCTATTTCCTCCTCTGAGAGTTCGAAGAAGGCACCAAATTGTTTCCGTTGAGGAGAAAGGAGCGGGCATTCCATTACAAGGTGGAACAAGGTTTCAGTGATTTCTTTCACATCGCAAAAACTGCAATATTGGTCCTTAGAGGGTATCTGCCTAGTAATGGTGAGATTTGATCTTGTGGGGAGCATGTTCAGGGGTATTGTGAGGAAAGTTGATCTTATAGATGTATCTGGGAACAGTGCAAGGTATTTGGATAGCTCCGACTGTCCAGCGCACACTGCAGGTTCTGTTGGTAGGTGTTTTTCATTTGTATGGTTTTTATCCAGTCGTTATGTAAGAGTTTGAGTTTGGCATGTTGAGGGCGCATCGTTAAGAGATCTTCTGATATATCCTCATTGACCATTTCTTGTCAAAGGTCCTGTTTCCATTCTTCGAGAACTGTATTGTTGAAGGTGTTTGGGTGGTGCCTCAAAATTTGTATAGCCAGTGTTTTTTTTGTCCGTGAGCAATTTTCGAAACATTTCCAGTTGTTTCCACAGTACAATGGAGGCTAGTGATTGAGTTGCCATCTCATATCTTATTCTTGGCATGGGGAATGACGATGGTAAGTGTAGAATTTTGCGCCAGAAGATTGACTTGAACTTCATCCAGTTTATTGATTTCGCATTGAGCATGGCTTCTGTGCCATAAGTAACAATAGGGATTAATTTTTGCCTGTAGAACGCTATGATTGGCTGGAAAGAAAATTTGCCTTATTTGTGGTGTATCAGACAGCCTTGCTGTGCTAGTGATTGCGATTTTTGTTCAATTTTATCTAGCCATTGTTCTTTTGACTTGGACTGGTTTATCTGAACACCAAGGTATTTGAATGAGGTAACGTTTTCTTGTTGGATCCCGTCCAGGATGAATGTGTGTTGTTTTTGTTTCTTAAATGGGATCTTGGCTAGCGTCATTGTCTTGGTTTTTGCAGTGTTAATGGCAAGTTTGTTCGTAGACATGTATCTACTCAGTGCCCACAAGGCCGTTTGGAGTCCTGATGTTGTCTTATCAAGGAGGATGATGTCATCAGCATATAGCATAATCGGAATAGGAATGGAATTTATCTTAGGAGGATTCACCTGATTGCTCGTTAAGTTCTTATCGATGTGAGCAGTAAAAAGATTATAGAGGGTTGCGGCAAGTGGTCATCCTTGTTTTAGGCCGTTTTCTGTGGCAATTGAGTTTGTAGTTGCGCCTTCTTTTGATAGTCTGATCTTGATCAATGTTTCAGAGTGTAGAAGTTTGATTGGCTCCAGGATGTTTGCTGGGCACTCCCATGCTTTCAGTTTTGACCAAAGTTTGTCTCTGGATATTGCGTCGAAGGCCATGTGTAAATCGATGAAGGCAGTATGCACAGTGGTGTGAGTTTTGATAGCCTCATATTTGATTAAGTTTAGTAATATGAGGTTGATGCTGGTTCCCACGTTGGTAGAGCCAGTTTGTCTGGCACAAAATCTGCCTGTTTCTGTCGCCCAGGTGGTTAGTTGTTTTAGCAGGATGGACACAAATAGTTTTCCCAAAGGATCAAGGAGGGCAATCGGGCAGAAGTTTGCTGGGTCATCTCGTGCTCCTTACTTGTGTATTGGGACAATAGTTGCAGTTCTCCATGAGTTTGGGATTTGGTTGAGGTCATTAATCAAGGTAATCAGTTTGCACATTAGATTCGCCCATGCAGGAGGATCTTCTTTGATGGTGGTATTGGTAGTGCCATCTGGTCCTGGTGCTTTTGAAGCATTTAGATTTTTAATCATTAGGAGGAAGTCATCATAGTGTGCGTTGACTTGCCATTTAGGTTTATTAAGGATGGTTCTGCTGGTTTCTTGTATTGGTCGGGTTTTGTATATATTTGAAAAGTGAACGGTCCAAGTTTCCTAAGAGACGTTTGCCGTTAGTTTTAGTTGATTCTGAGAGTTGTTGTTGAGTAGATTCCATAACTCTCTCGTGTTATGAGACTTGTAGGTGTTCAAGATGAGCTCTGCATCTAGTTGTTGCTGGATTTTCTTATGGAATTTCCTCCAGTTCGAGTATTTTTGTTTGAGTTGTCTAGCTGTTCTGCTGTAGTCCTTAGTTTTGTTTTTGTTCAGTTGACAGAGAGCTTTCACTAGAAGTGTTTTCCTTTCCGCTGTTTCTTGATTATATGCATGCTTGTGGTGGGTCAGGGAACGCGACTGGCCCGGTTGTTGAAAGGGTAGTAATATCCATTGATAATTAAGTTTGACTTCAGCTTTCAGGTTGGCATTCTGAATGGTGTTTGGTAATCTGGACAACACTAGGTGCGAAATGCGTAATCTTGTTGATGCACTAGTCATTTTGACAGCACATTGTGGAGAGGAGTTTGGGTGTCGTGGTAAGCCGGAGCCATGTATGATCAGTTGGTTGTGATCACTTTTGACAGAGAGCACTGTTTGTACCATTGACATTAGACCATGTAAGTTTTGTGACATGAATATATAGCCAATTATCGCAGTGGAGTTGCCTCTGGACCATGTTGGGATTAGTTGGTTTGAATTGTCAGTGGCATGGTCGAGTATTATGAGATTCCGTGTGGAGATTTCTTTCATCCATCTTCTGTCTTGTGTTGATAGTTTCTTTTGGTTTAGGAGGGAGCCTTCTTGATCGTATAGGTGAATTTTTAGATCTCTGCATATTATGAGTTCAATTGACTGATAGTTGGCAGCAAGTCTGTCGATTGATAAGAATACCCCGTCGATGAAAGTTTCATTTGTGATGGCCACTGGGTTCCAGTAAAGATTCATTATTACAATTATGGTACCATCTCTTTTGGGAGGTAAATTCGTTTTGGACATTATATGTATTCCTGCAGTCGTTATTGTGGTGATTTGTATCCAGGGGTTGATGTTTTCAGTGCTAAATACGGTCCAATGTGGATTGATCTTGATCAAAGTAAGGAGGCCAGATGCCAGTCTTTCTTGGTTTTTTGTTATTGCTGGATTTAAGAGAGTGAGGAATCCCTCGCAGGTGGGTGTTGCACTGAGCCACGTTTCTTGTAGACATATGATTTGGTGGTTGTCAAATTCATGTGAAGGGTTAATAAAAAGATGAGAATTTCCTCTGGTGTTCCACGAGCACAGAGACCATTTGGGATCAGAGGTGGTTGATGTTTATGAGCTAAAGGTAGAGGAATTTTCTGCATATGATGTTTCTGTATCATAGTTACTTCTGAATGGTCGGTCGCACCTGGTAGTTTGTTCCAGTTGTTGCGAGTGGTTCTGGAAGGCGGCAGACGCAGCTTGGATTCTTGCAGTGTTGTGAGGGCTGGGTTTTGTGTTGCTTGGTTTCCGTGTATTGGTTGAGGTGTTTTCAGTAGCTGACCAACAGGTGAAGCCCAAGTTTCTGAGTTGGGTATGCATTGTGAGTATCAGATCTAAAGTTATGGGATCAGCTAGCTCCATGTATATTTCGTCCAGATGAAGGCCGTCTTTGAAGGTTATCAATTTAATGTCTTGAGTAGAGATCTGGTTTAGTTGTGGAATCACTTGGAAAAGATGTAGAATGATGGTTCTGTTTAGAATAAGAGGAAGTGATTTATTCCAGATGTTTTCTATGCAGATTATGTGTCATTTTTGTTGTAGAGGACTGATGGACGAAGGTAAGGTACAGGAATCTTCCATGTCGCTGTTAGATGTCGACGCAAGAGTGTTGTTTGAAATTTGGTCATATGTTACGTGTGGTGTTTGATACGTTGTTATGTCACTCAAAAATGCGTCCGAGATATCTTCATAGCTGTTACGTGACGAGGGTGGAGGTTCAGAGCAATATTCATCTATGATTATAAAGCTTGCGGCAGTGGCCGGAATTTGAGGCATGTTGGGCCTGTCGATTGTGGATCTTCGTGGGTGGTTAGGTTCAGTAGGTGTTCGGCAATCTGAGGTATATCGTGGGGTATAGTGATCACTTTGCTGTTTCCCGGGATAGGTTCCGGTTGCGATTGATGGTTTTGGGCGCCGGGTGGGGCCGGGAGGATTTGTGAGTTTCCCTTAGAGGGAGATTTTTGTTCTTCTGGCTTTTTTCACTGTGCGTAGAAACGCTCTGGATCACGTTTGCTTCTTGTTTTGTTTTTTCAAAAATTGTGGTCTGTTTTTGTGTGCTTTCTTCGTTTGCAAAATGTCTGGTATGAATCCGTAGAGGCGTTGCTCAAAGGGTTAGACGTTGTGGGTTGAACAATAGAGAAGTTTTCGATGAGTTCTTTTGGTAGGCAGCTTCGAGAGGGTAGGAGCGTAGTTGCCATGTCTTGTGCAAGTGTAACGCTCACCTTGTATCGACAGGGACGCCACCCGACTGGTCTGGAGCACTTCTGGGACGGAATCACCTCCCCTGGGGACTCGCGCTGCCGTGGGCTTATTCTGGAAGACAGGAGTTCAGTTTTAGCCACAATCACCTTCTCTCAGGGCCCGCCTCCCAAGTGTTGCCCTTGCGACCTCCTTGGAGCCTCTCTCACCTTGTATTTCGATAAGGTGTGCTCTCCGTCCTGCCGTTCTGTGACAGGGCGCATCATGGCTGGGCACCTTTCCGCCGAGTTACTTCACTGGTGTGGGCCCGGGAGTCCAGGCCGGCTGCTACTCCACTCTTGAGATAAGTCTTTCGTTTTTCGTAGAATGAGTGTCCGCAATTGGTGTTGCCCTGTTAACCTTCTCCTTCTCTCATTGATGCAGAAGGGGTGATGGAGACGTCGAGCTGATGGAGAGGGCAGTGCTCGAGAAGGTAAGAGAATGCGCTGAGCGCGGCGCTATGAGCGTCTTTGAATAAGGCTAATCTGTGCTATCCTTCCTTGCAGGTCGCCGAGAATTTCCTGGAAGATATGCAGCCAGATGGAGCGGACCGTAGAATGGAAGATGTCTGGGTGGTGGTTGAATTTCCAGGAGAGCGTCGATAAGTAAGCGGAGTCTGGAGGCGATGGAATCGGAAGATGAACGCTTACTAATTGTCCTCTTCAAGTGCAGAACAACGCGAAGCGCGGGCCTCAGCTCGGGCATGGCTTAAATAGCCAGCAGGTATCCCAGGTGCCTCTAGGGCGGACCACGCCCTGGATGCTAGACTGCATGATGCAGTTCCACGTCGATCCTTGTGGGGGCAGCCATGTTGGTCCATTCCCCAATGGAAACTCCACCTGCCATATGAGCCTGGCGCCAAAGGTGCCAGGACTGGCTCCAGGACAGCCGAGAGGGGCATGTTTGGGCTCTTGGGGTCTTGCAGGAATACTGTGGTGAGGGCCAGAGGCCCTGAGTTCCCGGGCCAGGGGTTAAGGTCGTGACAGCAAGATGCGGAATAAAGGGAATTGGTCTGGGCTGGTCGGTAGTTTGAAGGGAGTATCTGAGTGCTTGTTGTTGATGGTGCGCCTTTAGGAGAGAGAGTACTTCTGATGTTAACTGAGAATTTTCTTGACAGCCGTTTCTTGCAATTTCGGACAGTCTTTGTTGCCAACGGTTAGACTGTTCTGCTTCTATATTTAGGCATTTTTTCAATGTTGGGGATGACATTTTCTGTGTAGGTTTGTTTGGAATGGATCGTGGCTAATAGAGTAGCTTGACCACGGATGCTATCTTTCATGTGTTCTTGGAGTTTGAGAAAGGGTATCATTGATTGCAACAGTACTGCAATTAGCATGTTTTGGAGGTCCTGCATGGTGGTGGGTAGCCTTGGATAGTTGTAATCATTGCTGCAGGCATCTTCCGTTATTGTGTTTGTGTTTTTGTCTTGTGACAATTTCGTCGGTAGTGGGGTTTGTTAAGTTTTCCTCATTATATCCGGGGTATGGTAGGATTCTTCTGAGTCATAGGTGAAGCATGTCATTGTTGGTTGTGGCGTGAGATTGGAATTTCGTGACTCAGTTCTGACGTGCAAATTTGTGGGTATTTCGTTGGTTAATGATTTTATGCACGGAGTAGACGTTAAGTTTGGTTGTTGCTTGCCAGTTGAGGTGCCAAATAGTTCCTTTCTTTTTTCCACGTTTGTCATTATTGACTCAATTTCAGTGATGTCCATTGATAGTCTTGCGACCTTTTTTGCTTCCGCATTTGATTCAATTACCAGAGTTTGTGAGTTTTTGAGGGAGTTTTGTGTTTCTAGCCAGGAGAGTTTGGCCAGCCTGGCCTTTTCTTTCTTTGTTGTTGAGGTTCCCAAAGCTGGAATCTGGGGGAAGCTGGAATCTGGGGGAAGCTATTGATAGATTTGATTTCTTTCCAGAGATTTCCAGATGCTTGTGGTAAAGGTCTTTCTTCTATTTGTATGATGAGGTCGCTTGAAATGACTAGGTGCTGTTCTTGCCACGCAGTGAATGCTGGCAGTTTGGGTGGCTTTTCTAGGGGTTGAGGAATCAGTTTATTCATTTCCAGAAGGTCCAATGTAATAGCTAGTTGAGCATCAGTTGTTGCAGATGGTGGATCGTTGCTGAGACTTTGTTTCATTCTCTGAGGATCGTTGCTGAAACTTTGTTTCGTTCTCTGTGGGCAGAGCTTTACCTGATGATTCCGATCTGCATGAGTGTGGATCTGAGCATGCGTTTGGATAGGATTAATGTGTATCTCATCAGAGATGGCACTGCATTGCTCAGAGGGGGTCGGTTGGCCAGACTCTGATTTACCAGATGTCTGTTTTGGTGGTGAGGTGGAGGAAAAGTGAGGGGGGGAGGATGGGTTGAGGGGAATAGGGTTCACGGTTGTCTGGGAGATTTCCAAGATTACTTTTGGTTTTGTTAGGTCTTAATAATGACTGTTCCAGTGTTAATTGCGAGGAGTCCACTTGAGATGTGGCAGAGGCCCTTTGTTTGCATATTAGTCTTGTTTTAGGGCCGCCAAGCGGGGTGGTTTTAGTGGCGTGGCTTGTGGACATGATAGCCGATATGTGATGACTTAATGTGGCGTGATCTCTTCTTTGGGTGTAGGTCGAGAGCAGGGAGCTAGATTTCCTTCAAGTGTTCAAGAGTAGATTCTCAGAGCTTTGTGTTAGGATTTAGGTTTAGATCCCTTTTCTTATGGTGTCAGTGCAAATACCAATGTGACTTATAGGTTTCGCAAGATTCAAAAAGGAGGTTAGCTCTTGTTCCAAGTTAGGGAGGCTCTATTTCAAGTGAAGAATGTGCCAAGAGACCGGCACTTTAGATTTCGTCTTTCGATGGGGCGAGAGTATGCCCACTGCTAGGGGGATGGCTGGATCCAAGGGTCAGACCCTTCCGGTCTACTGCCAATCCTTTGAGTATTGTTTCGTTAACCAGGCGGTGGTCTCCGGCATATGCTGGATCCAAGGGCGCAGTCCTTTCAGTCTCCAGCCTAGTTGTGTGGTAATTCCATGTCGTAGGGAGATTGGCGGGATCCAAGGGTCAAGCCCTTTCGGTCTCCTGCCAATCCTTTGGTGCTGTTTCTTCTATTAGTGGTGGTGAACGTTAATGGCTGGATGCAAGGGTAAGACCCTTTCAGTCTCCTGCCAAAGTGTGTAGGGATGCCACAACGTGACGAGATTGGCGGGATCCAAGGAGGGCCCTTTCGGTCTCCCGTCCAACTTTCAGGGATAGAGTAGTCAAGTGTTATATAGGTCACGTTTAATGTAGGTTTGAGAAATGTAAGTGTCTTTCCTTTTGGTCACTCATTTTTGATGAAGGGCTGGTAAATGCCCAGAAATCGGAGAGAAAAAATGGATGGGGAGTTCCAAGAGGACACTGTTACGATCACCAGCTAAAAGCAATCCAGTAAGAGACTTTGTAGGGGTTAATAGTAGGCGCCCTGTAAATCAGCTTTACTGCCTGCACTTTAGTCTCGTAGAAGTGGGTTGTGGGCTGGCAAAAGGATCGAGGAGGAGGTGCAGTGCAGGTTGCTGAGGGTTGTCAGGTCGTTTCGGAGGTCTTGAAGCGAGGAGCAGGCAGATTGCAGCCAAAAGAGGATCGGGAAAGAAGTGCAGCGCAGGTCGCTGGCAGCTGAGGACTTTCCTCGAGCGTTGAGGGACAGAGTACAATGGACTGCAGGCAGAGCAGTCTCCGCTGGCACTGAAGGCTCGAGAGAGAAATGCAGCGCAGGCCGCTGAGAGGTGAGGGTTCGCCTGGGCGTCCTGGGATGAAGTGCAGCAGACTGCAAGCGGGGCAGCCTCCGCTGACACCAGAAGGAACAGAGGCCAAGGAACCGCGAGACCACGCTGCGCAGTACAGAAGGAGGGGGCGAGCTGGGGCGTCGAAGGTCAGAAGGAGTTCAGCGCCAACATATCCCTCGTTGGTATCGCAGCAGGAGCAGGTATGGATGGAGGGGAGTGAGATTGGTAACTGCAGTTCGAGACAGATGGTCAGCAGAGGCCTGGCAGCTCGATAACCCTGCTGGGGAGTGCCGCAGGGAGAGGGTTCGTTGAGGCTCAGCTCATGCTACGCTCGGCAGGGTGGATAATTGACGAGCGGGATTGGCACCTGGGGTGGTGCAATCAGGTGATGCAACGGGGGTGGGGGAGTGCTGCCGCGGAGCCCGCAGAGCCCAAAGACCAAAAGACTCTGCAGCCGACTCCACGGCCCGCTCCGCGGGTACCTGGGTATTTTAAAGTGGATGTTGATAGCAATAGAAATAGGACTGGTAACAGTTCACAAGATGATAGAGATCCGCAGCAAAGGCAAAGAGAACCTTCTCCTTGATACTCCAAAAGACTCTGCAGCCGACTCTGTGGCCCGCTCCGCGGGTAGCTGGGTATTTTAAAGTGAAAGTTGATAGCAATATAAATAGGACTGGTAACAGTTCACAAGATGATAGAGATCCGCAGCAAAGGCAAAGAGACCCTTCTCCTTGATACTCCAAAAGACTCTGCTGCCGACTCTGCAGCCGACTCCACAGCCCGCTCCGTGAGTAGCTGGGTATTTTAAAGTGGATGTTGATAGCAGTACAAATAGGACTGGTAACAGTTCCCAAGATGATAGAGATCCGCAGCAAAGGCAAAGAGAACCTTCTCCTTGATACTCCAAAAGACACTGCAGCCGACTCCGCGGCCCTCTCCGCGGGTAGCTGGGTATTTTAGAGTGGAAGTTGATAGCAATATAAATAAGACCGGTAACAGTTCACAAGATGATAGAGATCCGCAGCAAAGGCAAAGAGACCCTTCTCCTTGATACTTCAAAAGACTCTGCAGCCGACTCTGCAGCCGACTCCGCGGCCCGCTCCGTGAGTAGCTGGGTATTTTAAAGTGGAGGTTGATAGCAGTACAAATAGGACTGGTAACAGTTCACAAGATGATAGAGATCCGCAGCAAAGGCAAAGAGAACCCTCTCCTTGATACTCCAAAAGACTCTGCAGCCGACTCCACGACATATTTGCATGCCACATATACATGCAAGAAGTTAGAAAAACGCCTTGCTGTTCTCGAGTTGTGGAAAATGTATGAACAGGGAAAGGAGGAAGAGCCAGCAACAGATTGGATACTTAATGTATGCACAGAGGGGGGTGAGATGCCTACCGCGCCACCTGCCCTACCCAAAATGAAAATTAAGAAAGTAAGGATGAGGGGTTATACCCACTTAGAGAACTTAAAGCAGCACGGGGTATAGCAACCCCGCATATGAGTCACCTACACATAGTAGTGACGAAAATCAATGGGAAGATAAGGACAAGAATATTACCTCCGCAGTCCCAAGGGACCAGGAGAGATGTGATGACGAAAGAAGGGATCAGGCACAGACAAGTGCATCTCTCGACAAGGAAAGAGAAGGGAAGAGATGGAAGGGAAGCGAAGATAGAACTGATGAGATAGCATTCGGAAAAGACGAATGGATGGGAGGACACATTTTATTGTAACTCGATGGCAAAGACATTGATGACGCGAAACAAAAGGAGAGGTTAGATGAGACATGGAGAAAGGGGAAAGAGAAGGAGTTAAGAGACGAAAGGATTAGAAAGAAAGACAGACAAAGGCGAGAACAGCTATATCATGAAGAGCAAGAGAGACAGCTCGATTGCAAACCAAGGGCAGCCAATGACCAAGACAAACAAAAACAGCAAAGGTTAGAGGAAGAGCAAAAGATACGTGAGAAAAGAATAAAAAGACGAAGAGGTGAGGAAATTCGAAGGGCAGATGAACGTATAAATGAAAAGAGAAAGGAAGAAGATAGGGTTAGAGAAGAGGCGAGGAAACGCAAAGAATTTGATGACGACATAGAACGTAAGCAAAGACAGAGAGCACGTGATCTCGAACATCTGGGGAAAGAGGTTATAAAACCCGCTCCAGTTGTAGACTGGGAAGACATTGAAGAATTATTTCCTGAGTACGATTCAGTAGCAGGCACGTCTAGGGAAAATATTGACGATGACTTCAACACCAGAAGCATTAGAGAAATGATAGATAGAATATATAATGAAATGGGGCTAGAACAAATACCCCAAGAAGAGGGGGAAGATGAGTGCCTGGCGATCACACAGTTGTATGACACTGAGGAGGTCTCCCGAAGTAGTGGGAATAGAGAGCCATCCCTGGATAGATTAGAAATAAGTAGAAACAAAGAGGATACGAGCAGTCGCACTAGTTGGGGACAGACAATGTCCGACTCTGAAAGGGAGGAGCATGAGGAAAATGAGGAAGAGGGACGGAGCAAAAGACGACTCGCAAGGGAAAAAGGAATAAGGTGGTCAGCCAACAGCGAATCTGCACCGAGAGCATCAGAGTCCGCCACGCAGCCGGACCGATATGAAGAAGTATCTCACGGTCAGAGGGGTGTGTCTTCGCCGCCCTATTTGGACAGACTAAGGGCATTGCCAGGTAGACAGCGATGCAGGAATATCACCCCTGCAATAGACAGGAGAACAATGAGAGGAGAGAGAGAGAGGGCTACAGATTCCAATTTCCATTTCTCGAGAAAGGGGGAGTGAGACCGCAATATATACCATGGCCACACATGGATCGAGAACATTTGAAAAACAAGCTTCCAATGTTGACATCGGGAGCCGGAAAGTGGATACACGAGTTAGAAAAAATGACAGGAGGAAACACGTTAGCCATGGGGGACATCAAAGGTCTCCTAATCGCCATACTTGGTGAGAGAGCAGACGATGTGTGGGCACAAGCAGGCTACCCTGGCGTAACCACAATTAATACCGCACAAGACGGAGCTCCAATTGTAGATCTGCAGTATGGAAAGCGCTACGAGTCCTATACCCAGATACTTCTGATATGGGAGCTATAATGACGCGAAAGATGAAGGAGTCTGAAGATCCGTTAATTTACATACAGAATTTTCAAGACGCATGGGTGCTCGAGACTCATGAATCTTGGACAAAATCTATACCTGTATTTTACCAGATATTGTGCCAACGGCTGCCAGAGCCGATACAGAAACAACTCAAGAAATTGGTGGGAATTGAAGCCAAGCCTTGGGCTGAAATACAGTTGACCATCGCACATTATTGTAGACTGCTGCAGGAAAAGAATCACAAAAAGGAAGCAACTCGAAAGGGTGAGGAAGCGAAATTGGTGCAAATTAAATTGTCAAAATTTGCTCTGGAGGGAGCCATGATAACTAGCACAGCTGAATCAAGCATGAAGCAGGTGGCTAGTCCACAGCAGAATAATCAGGGCAATACAGGGTTTTATCCCAGGGGAAGAGGATTTAGGGCAAGAGGATGGCAGAGCAATCAGGGAGGTTTCCAAAATAATCAAGGAGGCTTTCAAAATATGCGAAATGGTAACCAAGATATGTCAAATGAGCAAATGATCCGACCACCGCCAGTTTGTTGGCTGTGTGTAATGACAGGGCATTTTTTCGCGCACATACAGAAATCAAAGCATGATGCAGAATGGCCAAGGAACAGGAGCAGGCATGGCAAATCCACCTACAGTTTTACAGCAGGGTGGTGCACAGAATCACACGGTGCAACAACAAGTGCCAGCAGTACAACAAGGGGTTCAAACACAAAGCATGGGGAATTTTCCACAAGGACAATCCCAACAGGCACCGCTGCAACTATCACAGACAATGAGCACAGGGCAGACCACGAACCCTGGAATGGGGTGTAACAATGGGAATGGGGGAAATTCACCAGCACACAGTGGGCCTAATTTGTATATAAACTAGGACAGCTCACTGGGAACCCTGATGTGTTCTATCCTATCAGTGACACCGGACCCTCACAGGGATCCTAGGGTGGATGTCGTTATAGGGAATAAAAAATATTCCTTCTTAGTTGACACAGGTGCAACACGCTTATGCATATGTGAAGGCAAGTATTCCTTATCCGGCAAGGCCATAGATACTCAGAGTTTTACAGGAGCTACCAGTTGGGTTCCCTTCACAAATGCACTTCCAGGCTCCATAGGAGAATGCGAAATGAATGTTCCTTTATTATATTCACGGCAGACCCCAGTAAATATTTTGGGTCGAGATTTAATGACAAAGTTAAACATAACAATCTCGTTCACGGAGAAGGGCATAATATGTTCCACTCCAGGAATGCACTACTCAAATGTATGCGAAATGATTAGAGCATACTCAGGACACATAGCCATGAGGGCCATACCATTAGAGCCAGAAATGTTCTCATATGGTATGCGTGTGCCTATGGCAGGATTGCCAGGCCTTGCAAACAAAATCATGAGAACCCCTGATGAGTTCTTATTCAGACCCAGAATATCGATGCATGAGGAGAAGGGACAAGTATTTCCCTTGATGATACACATGGCTGCAGTGAAAGGGAGAGTGGCCTTGATTGATGGTTATGACGACGAGGGCCGACAATGGTGCGCAGTAATCGCCATTGAAGAAGGATATTGATTGACTGACGTCACAGATGACGATCTGTTTGAAGAGCAAACAGATATAGGAGAGACAATGGTGGAAGTGAGTCTCACCTTTTGGGTAAAGATGATTAAAAGAGAAGTACCTCAGAGAATGATGTTGGCACTAAATTGTCCTGAATATTATGATGACGACATAGCCAAGGTGCCTGTCTCAGTATGGACTACAAGCCCCTATGAAGTAGGCCTCTTGAAGGGGGTTGGAGAAGTGAAGATTAAACTGAAACCAGCAGCAATTCTACCAAGGGCTCGACAATATCCCATGTCCAGAGAGGCAGATGAAGGGATTTTTAAGACAATTTTGCTATGAGAGAGCAAGGCATCTTAGTGACATCAGAGTCGTCATGTAATACATCAGTTTACCCTGTGAAAAAAAGTAAAGGGGGGTCATGGAGGCTAATTCAAGAGCTGAGGCAAATAAACGATATTGTTGAGGCTGAGTTTCCTCTAGTCCCTAACCCGTCTACAATTCTATGTAACATACCCGTTGAGGCAAAATATTTCACGGTGATTGACTTGAAAAATGCATTTTTCTCAATCCCGTTGCACCGTGACTCCCAAGATCTGTCGTCATTCACGTTCAGACAAATGCGTCTGAAAAGCATGAGGCTGCCACGGCGGTACTGTGAGTCTCCTTCTATTTTTAACAGAGTCCTGCAGATGGATTTGAGCAATATCGCACTAGAAAGTGTTGTCCTGCAATACGTGGATGGCATCTTAATTTGTAGCACAACAGAAGTACAAAGCAGGCACGATTCTGTTCAGCTATTGACTATACTGGATGAGAAGGGATATAAAGTTAACAAAGAAAAGTTACAATATTGTCAACAAGAAGTGCTGTACATAGGCCAGCTGATCTCAAATGAGGGAAAGAAGGTGACCCCATAAAGGGCTGAAGCCATATTTAACACGGCTAAGCCACATACGATTAAAAAGCAGATGCAGAGCTTTTTAGGCCTATGCAACTATGTCAGGGCATGGGTCTTCGACTAAAGCTCTTACACCAAGCCTTTACTTCAGGCCCTAAAGAAGGCTCCAGTGATGAAAGAAAAGATCAAATGGTCTGAGACCATGGAGAAAGGATTTGCTGAATCAAAAGAGCCATCTGCACAGCACCAGTTCTAGGGATTCCCAATTATGCAGAGGGATTTTACCTGTTTTCACACACAAATTGCAGCATTATGACAGCAGTACTCACACAGAGAACCACGTTGGGGTACAAGCCCCTGGCGTACTATAGTGGGAACTTGGACCCAGTTATGAGGGGTCATTTCCAGTGTGAACAAAGTTTAGCTTCTGCAGCATTCGCCATAGAGAAACCATTGTAATGGGATGCTCAGTGACGTTGTACGTCGAGCACTCGCTATTTGCCATTCTAGAGAAGCCAAAGGGCACATTGACATCTCAGAGAGCTTCTGCTTATGAAGTGATCATATCAAATCCATCGATTTAAATAGTCAGATGTAAGATAGTGAATCCAGCTATGTTCATAGCAGGGCCAGTCACTGAAGGAGAGCCCATACATGACTGTGCAAATTATGAAGAATTCTATGATGAAATCCCCAGGGTGAAAGAAAATGCCTTGGCAGAAAGAGAGATCGTCTTTATTGACGGGTCTTTGAGGATCGACCAAAATGATGGGCAAAGATACACAGGCGTTGCTGTAATGAAACACACAACAAATGGAGAGTTTAGAGTGCTTCTTAGTGCACAAATACCATCTCATTATTCAGCACAGGCTGCATAATTATTGGCGTTAATACTCGCCATTGAGAATCATGCAACCCAGGAAGTAACGGTGTACAGTGACTCTGCCTATGTGACGTCAACAGTGCACGCAGGCTTAGCGCGCTGGATAAGGAGGGGCTACCTCCGAGCAGACGGCACGCCAGTGCAGCATGCAGCCTTATTGGATAGACTGCTCAAGGCACTACAGCTCCCAGAGGGCATAGCGGTCGTGAAATGCACCGCCCACACAAAGGGGACAGATTTTATCTCACGCGGGAATCAAGCAGTAGACCCGGAAGCCAAGCGTATGGCATCCAAAAGTGAGACGATCATGGAAGTGGAAGTCATCCATACCAATTAGCAAATGATGGTTACATGAACTACACCTGATAGTTACAGTAATTTGGGGCAAACACAGCTAATGGAACTCCAAGGGGAGGCACCACAGGAAGAGAAGAACCTGTGGAAACGTCAAGGGTGTTATTTAAACCCCTCTGACAGCTTGTGGCGACAAGACAGCACTGGTAAACCAGTAATGCCTGGAGCCCTATTAAAAATAGCACTGGAACAGTTACATTACCCGGCACACATGACAAAAGGGAACCTAGCTGCAACACTCGCAGAAGATTGGTTCATACCGAATTTAGCAGAGCACGTTGCATTCTTTATGGTAAACTGTATAATTAGTCAGCAATTCACAGCTGGGCACACAATAAAAGTAATGAGAGGAATCATCCCAAGGCCAAATGGGCCTTTTCAACACTTGCATGTCAATTATGTCGACATGATTCAAGTATGTAACGGGTACAGATACTTAATTGTTGTGGTGTGTCCATTCTATAGATGGATTGAGGTAGGTCCATGTACACACCCAGACTATACCTGTGTGGCCAAACTTTTAGGGAGAGAAGTGTTCCCCAGGTAGGGGGGTGTGCAAGGTCATGAGGTCAGATAATGGCCCTCATTTTGTCAATGCAGTGTTCGAGCAGATTAGCTTGCTGCTTGGTATAAAGCACAAGTTCTCATTGGTGTATCATCCACAAGGTAATGGGATCTGTGAGAAGCTCAATGGCTTGTTAAAGGAAAGGATAGCCGAGTTGAAGCTTACTCTAAAGAAAGGATGGTTGCACTGCCTTCTACTGGCACTGTATACACTTCAGAACCAACCCAAGTCCGACCATCATCTTACGCCACACGAGATAGCCACAGGAAGAAGAATGAGAACTCCTCTGACACCCCGAGATAGAGCTAGATGTGATGCACAGTCAACAGGAGAGGTTTTAGGGTCTGAAATGCAAACTATCCGAACTGCATGACATCTTGCCTTACTTTAATTTCAGACCAGTTGCTGCGATGACGAAAAGGGTGCAGAGCAGCACAGAACACAGAAGGAGACACTACAACAGAGCAAGTTCAAGGTCTACGTGTTCCACCCGTCTTACCTGGAGACACCGTCCTTGTGAAGAATCATACAAGGAAAAAGTGGGACGAGCCAAGGTTCAACGGTCCTTTTACAGTGGAGGACTGCACTCCATCAGCAGTGAAACTACAAGGCAGGAGAGCTTGGATTTTTCTCGGCGATATAAAGCCCTACATCGGAGAAGGCCCCGTGCCTGCACCCCAATGAGAGGAATCGACAAGCGACAGGGAAGAACCACAGCACGTGCAGACGAGATCCATGACGCGGAAGAAGGATGTATGTCCAGCCAGACAAAGACAAAGAACTTTTTGCAAATTGTGGCTTAAATTGGATGCTTCCTGTAAGCAAAAAAGGAGATAAGGACATAAAAAACAGACACTCTGTGCATCCTAGTTGCAGGGTCAAAAGGAAAATTGCACGCACAAGCCACAACACAGTCTGATGACTTTGAACTTTGGACTGAGGCACACTTAAACTTTGAGAAAAGAATATGCCAAATTCTGGCCGAGGATACTTACATTGGAAGCAAATACAGTATCCCGATTCCTTTAATACTGAGACACTATTCGGAATCACTTATGGTGTTCCACAATAGAGACATCACAAAGGACATAATAACCTATTTTGATCTACTGCTAAGATCATACCCGTCATTGGCAGGGAGGCTCACCAGTGTCACTAACTTTCTACAAGATCCTGAAAACGAAAAGACAATAAGACAGCTCCTCACTATCATTGCCGAAAATTGTATCTTACTCCCTGAATACAGTGAGAAATAATCAAATGTTCCCAACACAGGCGGAAATAGATGAGCTCATCAACTGTTCTTTTGCATAATCAAAGACTGTCCAACTCTTATTGGGAGAACCACAGATACACTCACATTCCTCAGAGACCCAGCAAATACAGAACATTTAAGCCATATTTTAAATAAAATCATAATTCTAGTTGCAATCCACACGACCGGACAGTGCAGACATTGTTCACATTTAGGAGAAAACATATATTCCTGAACCTCAGAAGGACAGGACGGATGTCCCTGTCATCAGAAGACACCAGGTTCGCCCATAATGTTCTCTTTCGCCTAGTCACTGATTTTCCAGAGCTAGTGGGGAGACAAATCGATGTTGATGTCCTCACTTTCATCAGAGACCCAGCTATTATTGCGCAGATGGGAATGCTCTTAACGGAATCGTACTCCAAGTGGAACTTTCTAACCATCAGAGGAGCTATCTGAGGAGATTCTAAGAGCCTTCCGCCGAGGGACAGATCAAGGAAGCGGTGCCAAGAACTTCACGTGTCATATTTGTTGTTATTTTTGTCCCTAATCCTTCATACTGATCAACATAAACTATGTCCTCAGGAATGAAGCAAATCCGTGGAGCGGATTGGGAGCTCACCTATTTTGAACGTGCATATTAAAGGAACTCATTAAAATGTTATTTTATTTCTAATTTTCCCATAGTCTAGCAAAGGAACTGTATCCTGACAAAAGAGACAATTTGTAACTCGCGAGAGGGGGAACACTTGTGGAGTACCAGACACTCTTAAAACACAGAAACAATAAACACTGACATTTGATGAATGATCAAGATGGGGGTCCAGAGAAGCAATCTGGTCCTCCCACAAGAAGAGAGGCAACTCCGCTTCTCTGGCAGAAAATGCTATCGCCTGACCTACAGGGGCATAATGTACCTATGCATCATATTTATTATTGTTTTACTTTCATTAACAATCAGAACTGCATTCTTTATTGGTGCAGAAAGCGTCCCAATTTCAGTGCGCCCACCTAATGATGCACGCATAAAACCCACAAAAGCACCCAGATCTTGTATAGTCATTCCAGTCCCGAGAAGATCTGACGGTGGAGTGAACGAACTTGAAATAGATATGATTAGCAACGATACACACACACTTGTGGTAACAAATGAAAAGAAAAGCCGGAGACAGGGTCAGAAAGGGATGAATGAAGTAACATCACTGACAACTACATGCACGCAAACACTTAATGCACACAAAACATGCCTAGTGTCAATGACTGCAGAACCACAAATCAAAACAGTAGAAAAGAAGAGACTGCCTGCCATAAAAAACTTCACAGAAGATGTTGTGAGAAAACAAGAATTAAAGCAAAAACCAACTGAAGCAGTTATATCAGAACCTCTTAAGAAAACAAGAGTCAACACTGAGAAACTCTCTGCACAGACACAACTGATAGTAGACTCATTAGTTCCGCACATGGCCTGAGCAAGGGAACTACAAGAGGAACTCAAGAACAAAATCGCAGAGACTGTATTACCAAGCAAATACATTCCAACGCAAGGAACAAGTACCAGTTCGACAATACAACCATACACCGGACCAGTGTCAGGCTGGTTGGCATGGGCATTTGTAACAAGCAGGAGAAAGATGTATGAGGCGAGGGAAAGAGCTACCAGGCTCTTGTCCACTCAAATGGCACAGATGAGGAGGCCTGCACATGGACCAGGATACCTGAGAATCCTCCAGCAAGAAAAAGCCATACAGATGCATTCAGGGATGTAGTCATAGCCAACTACAGAAAAACATTAAGAATCAAGAGAAGTATGCATGGAGATGACAATGAACTCAACGACTACATGGACAGCACAGCACATCTGGGAAACAACATCTGGTACCAGCACATGAAAGAAGTTGGAAGACGAAGTTCAGAAGGGGAATGTTTTGTTTGCGCACTCCTACCGTACAGCATGGGGAAGTCCAAGATCTTCGCAGCTGTAGAAATCGATGTCCAGACAGCACACTGTCAGGCCGATTCATGGAATCAACGTGCGCTAAAAAAACGGCGCACGCGTGCGAAAACGTGCGATTCGCAGACAAACAGCGAAAATCACAGTGCAAGTGCGAATATCGCACAGAAAACATTGCACATCAATTCATGGAAGTCCGTGCATGCGCGAAATGTGGGATGTGCGCTGAGAAAGTGCCCGGCGCACGCTGGTGCACAGGTCATCGAACGCCGTGCGATAAGGCCACAGCGAATTCGCACATAGCGCGGCGCACATAACAAAAGTAGGCGTAACACGGGGCGTCACACGCAGAATGGGGAACAACTCGTGAAAATGTGGGCGTCACGGGGGAAGTGCAGGAGGCAAGTGCGCAGAACGCCCACACGCTCGCCTACAACACGTATTCATGGAATCGAATAGGGAAAAACAGCGCACGGCCAAAGACGCGCACAGGCCCATACATGTCCGTGACATGAAAGCAGGTGGTAGCGTCCCTGCGCAGGAAAAAAATGTGCGCCAAAGTCCTACACGCGCGAGAAGGCCCACACGCGATCGGGCCTGGGGGAGCGTGTGCGTGTATTACAGGGGTGCGCGTGAAGTTCCACACGCGATTGGCCTGGGCGCGTGTATTTCAGGGGTGCGCGAGAAGTTACTCACACGCGATTGGCCTGGGCGCGTGTATTTCAGGGGTGCGCGCGAAGTTTTACACGCGATCTGGCCTGGGAGAGCGTGTGCGTTTATTACAGGGGTGTGCGTGAAGTTCCACACGCGATTGGCCTGTGCGCGTGTATTTCAGGGGTGCGCGCGAAGTTTTACACGCGATCTGGCCTGGGGGAGCGTGTGCGTGTATTTTAGAGGTGCGCGAGAAGTCCCACACGCGATTGGGCTGCGTGCGGGCATTTCAGGGGTGCGCGAGAAGTTCCACACGCGATTGGGCTGCGTGCGGGCATTACAGGGGTGCGCGTGAAGTTTCACACGCGATTGGGCTGCGTGCGGGTATTTCAGAGGTACGCGCGAAGTTTTACACGCGATCTGGCCTGGGGGAGCGTGTGCGTGTATTTCAGAGGTGCGCGAGAAATCCCACACGCGATTGGGCTGCGTGCGGGCATTTCAGGGGTGCGTGAGAAGTTCCACACGCGATTGGGCTGCATGCGGGCATTTCAGGGGTGCGCGAGAAGTCCCACACGCGATTGGGCTGCGTGCGGGCATTTCAGGGGTGCGCAAGAAGTTCCACACGCGATTGGGCTGCGTGCGGGCATTTCAGGGGTGCGCAAGAAGTTCCACACACGATCGGGCCTGGTGGAGCGTGTGCGTGTATTCCAGGGGTGCGCGAGAAGTTTCACACACGATTGGCCTGGGTGCGTGTATTTCAGGGGCTCGCAGGTGTTTTCACACGCGATTGGCCTGGGCGCGTATACTTCAGGGGCTTGCGGGTGTTTTCACACGCGATCGGGCATGGGGGTGCAGGGTACGTGTATTCCAGGGGCTCGCGGGTGTTTTCACACGCGATCGGGCATGGGGGAGCAGGGTACCACTCACTGTCTGCCTTGCGTGTAGAAGAATGGGTAGCCAACACCCACCCGCTGTGAAGTAATAGGGTGTGAACCCCAATGCCTGCAAGACACACGCACCACACCCCACGAAAAGCAACGCCCGTGCGCGATACGTCACAGACACGCATACGCGCTAAGGGCCTTTGGTCCAATGGAATCGCGTATGCGTGCTGACGCGCTTACGCGCTAAGGGCCTTTCCTCGATTCACACGCTGACGTGCAGAATTTTCACGTGCCAAATCACTCCGTATAAAGCTGGCCACCCGTAAGCACACGGAAGACCACCTCCTGCCCAGAAGGCCGAACTACTGCCCCCCAGAGCCCCGAGCACGCTCCCACCTGCCATCTGCTGCTGCCTGACTGCCTGCTGCCCACGTGCCCTGCCATTTGCTGCCTGCACATCAGCCAGGGGTGCTGTTGCTGTGACCACCCCTGCTGGAACCGAAGACTCCCGACTGGGATTCCATTGCTCCACAGCCCAGCCCCAGGACCCAGTTGCCCACCCACTCCTGCCTCTGGGGTTGTCATGTCGGGGCAAACACCATCTGAGACCACTGACAACCCCCGGCCAGAGAGGCAGAGGGGCACCAGCTTCAGTGCCACCGAAGTTGGTGTCCTGGTGGAGCAAGTCCTGGGGCAGTATGATGCCCTGTTCGGAAGTTCCCGCGCCGACAAGGAAGGACGGGCTCAGATCTGGACTGACATTGTGACTGCCATCAACGCGGAGGGGTGGCAGTCTGCGACTTACAACATGTCAAGAAGCGCTGGGAGGACTTCAGGTCCAGGACCCTGAACAAGGCCCGGCGCCTCTTGAAGGCAGCGGATGCCAAGGGGCACTGGGGCCACTTGTCGGAAGAACAGATGAGGGTCCTGGAACGCATATCCCCAGCGCTCCACGTCCAGGTCCTAGAGAAGCAGACCCGTCTGGAGTCGAGCGGTAAGTGTACATGCATCCTGATTGTGAGCAGTGCATGTGGTGATTTTTCAGTAGTGTGCAGGTTGCACATCTGTTTGTATGGGGTCGAGTATGGGTGGGGGTGTACAGGGCCGTGGGGCTAACACATGCGAGGGCTGGAATGTGTGACACATGGATGGTGCTTGTGTGTGTAGGCTTGCATGCCAAATGCAGCTGTGTGGGCACACATGTTTGGATGAATGTGTATGTAAGTAGACATGCCCGTGATGTCACGCATGTATGTTGTTTTCGGCTGCATGTATCAGCACTGTGTACATGTGCATGTGTGTGTATTTGACAAGGGTGCAACAGTGATGCAACATGGATGCATGTGACAGCGGTATGTGGAAGCCTGATTGGCAGATGTGACATAGATGCCCATCTGAACACTGCGACACTTGGCAGGGGTGTACACATGCATGCAAGTGTGGTGGTGTGTGTACATGTGTGGTGCACTTCCTGTGTTGCATGTGATGTCTGGCTCACCTTTGCCTGCTCATGCTGTTGTATGTGTATGGATGGTGCTGGCAGTTGCGATATGGCTGTGGTATGGCTCATGTGTGCGAGTTGAAATGACATGTGTGTTGGGGATTCTGATGACATGTCTGAGGTTTGCCAATGCCACTCATGTACAACTGTCATGTGTGTATGTGTCCATTGTACAGTGCCCTGATGCCTGTGTTTTGTTTCTCCCTGTCTGCAGCGTCAACTGATGAAGAGGGCGGAGAAGGTGCTGTGGAGCACAGCGGCGGGGATCCCACCGCCAGCCGGAGACGCAAGGCCCGGCTCCCCTCCCATGTTGTCATCTCGTCGGGGAGTGAGGAGTCCGGTGCCGCGTCCCAGGCCGCAGCTGCCGGGGGGAGGTCCAAGAGGCGGAGGTTGGAGTTGGACTCCTCGGCAGCAGAAGGGGCAGCTGGGACCCCACAGGGCCCAACAGGGGAAGATGCCACGGAGTCATCCAGGTTGGTGGGGGGTTTGGTGGAGGAGGAGGCCGTGCAAGCACCAGAGACGGGGTCTGGAGGTGGGGATCCCACTGGTGCTAGTGGTGCAGTGCAGGACCAGGGACAGGAGGCAGCACAGGCCTCCGCGGAGGTGCCTGTGTGCAATCCTGTCCCTGATCCTGTCCCTGCATCATCTTGCACCAGCAGGGATGCCTACGTCCAGACCCGTTTTCAGGCAGGGGATGAGCTCACATCAACTGGCCTTCCTCTGCCTGCGGACGTGGCTATCCGGGTCCGGGTTCAGTCTGTCCTGACTGGTGTGGCATTGCGTCAACGGGCCATGCGAGGTGACCTGCAGTCTTTTCATGCACGTCATCTCGAATGGCTTGTTGACCACGTCAGCCTGCTGGGACAGGTCACCCAGGCCGGATTCCTCCGTCTGATGGGGCTTGCTACGACCCCCTCCTCAACTGGACCCCCTACGCGCCAGTTG
This sequence comes from Ambystoma mexicanum, assembly GCF_040938575.1. Lineage (NCBI taxonomy): Eukaryota > Metazoa > Chordata > Amphibia > Caudata > Ambystomatidae > Ambystoma > Ambystoma mexicanum. The sequence continues at coordinate 495,147,802 of NC_090938.1, read as the reverse complement.
TCCTCCGTGCCATCTTCCCACCCATCAGTCACCTGGGTGCCCTGTGGAGCTGCCTCTGACAGTGCGGCCAGGCTGGTGGAGGAGGCATCCCTGCCACAGTCGGGAGTCGGACGTCCAGCAGGGGTGGCCACATCTACGACTGCACCCCAGCCGGCGGAGGATGTGCAGGCAGCAGGAGGCAGTGCACGGGCAGAGGCACAGCAGCAGCAGCAACGTGGTGGGAGCCATGAAGGCTCGGGGCCTTCAACATCGGAGGGGCAGGCATCGGCCGGAGGGCAGGAGGACCCAGGACAGAGAGTGTCTTCCATGTGGCAGCAGTTGGGCCACGCCATAGAGGCGGAGCGGCAGCGGGCGGAAGAGGCACGGCTCACAATGGTCAGGGCGGAGAACTCCATGCGGAGGGCCCTGAGGCGGGCCGAGTGCCTCGAGGCAATCCGCAGGGGTTTGGAGGTGGACACGTCGACGGCCCTGCAGACCCTCGGGGCCATGGAGGAGGACCGCCTCCGGGACATTGAGCAGGAGTTCGATGATGCCCTGGCCCGGGACATCCACAACTGAGCCGTGAAACTAGCCCGCTGCCCTTGTACATAGTTATGTAGGTAGTGTTAGGTTTCCTTTTTCTTTGGATTTATTTTGGACCTTTTGGACATTGGCCACATTTTTGTATATAGTTTATTTTATTAGTTAGTGTAGTTAGATAGGTTTCATTTATTTTGTTGGGATAATGGACCCTGGCTTGTTCGTCTGTACATAGTTCACTGTTGGATTTTATTTTTCTTTCACAATTTACCCATGGAGCAATGGCTTTCAATTATTATTTCCCATTGGATTTTCTTTTGTGGACAGTGACTTTGGACACCATTACTTTGGATTATGATTTTTGGTTTTGCTTTCTTTCACGGACATGCTTCTTTTCATTTTTGTACATTCCCATTTCTGTTTCTTTATTTTTGCATCTATTTATGTTTCCTTTAATACATATTTTTTTATCGAACTTCAATGTGTAGTATCATCTCATTGGTTTCATGCATATCATGATATGGGTTTTGAGATTCACTGACACCCATTGGGTGTATGTGAGGGACATGTGTTTGTTTCGAAACTTGCAATTGGTGTTCTGTCATGTAATTGCCATTTCTGAGTGGGTGGATGCAATACTCGGGTGGGTATTTTGCATTTGGAGGCTGACCATAGGGACCAGGGATCTAGATTGTGATAACATGTTGGCTGGGGAACATGAGTTGGACATGAGTGGGGGCCTGCTGGCAGGTGCCCCACAGTGCTGGGGGGTGGGGGTGGTGGGGAACATGAGTTGGACATGGGTGGGGGCCTGCTGGCAGGTTCCCCACAGTGCGGGGGGGTGGGGGTGGTGGGGAACATGAGTTGGACATGGGAGGGGGCCTGCTGGCAGGTGCCCCGCAATGCTGGGGGTGGGGGTGCAAGGGGACATGAGTTGGTGATCATTAGTGCAAGGAGACATGTGCCTTTGCTGGGGGGCATGCCCATGTTGGGTGGGCTGCCTGCGGGACATGACCAGGGAGGCAGGGTAGTCCCCTGTGGTGTGGGCTGCCTGCAGGGGCCGTGGAGGGTGTACAGGGAACACCTGGGAGGACCCACACTGCCAAATCACATGTAGGACTCCCCGGCACCCCTGAAATACACGTACCCTGCTGAAATCGCGTGTGGAACTTCCCGCGCAACTCTGTAATACCCGCACGCAGCCCAATCGGGTGTGGAACTTCTCGCGCACCCCTGAAATACACGCGCCCAGGCCATTCGCGTGTAGAACTTCTCGCGCACCCCTGAAATACATGCGCCCAGGCCAATCGCGTGTGGAACTTCTCGCGCACCCCTGAAATACACGCACACGCTCCCCCAGGCCCGATCGCGTGTGAAACCACCCACGAGCCCCTGAAATACACGCACACGCTCCCCCAGGCCCGATCGCGTGTGAAACCACCCACGAGCCCCTGAAATACACGCACACGCTCCCCCAGGCCCGATTGCGTGTGAAACCACCCGCGAGCCCCTGAAATACACGCACACGCTGCCCCAGGCCCGATCGCGTGTGAAACCACCCGCGAGCCCCTGAAATACACGCACACGCTCCCCCAGGCCCGGTCGCGTGTGAAACCATCCTCGAGCCCCTGCAATACGCGTGCCCAGGCCAATCGCGTGTGGAACTTCTCGCGCACCCCTGAAATACACGCACACGCTCCCCCAGGCCCGATCGCGTGTGAAACCACCCGCGAGCCCCTGAAATACACGCACCCAGGCCAATCGCGTGTGGAACTTCTCGCGCACCCCTGCAATACACGCACCCAGGCCATTCGTGTGTGATACTTCTTGCGCACCCCTGAAATACACGCACCCAGGCCATTCGCGTGTAATACTTCTCGTGCACCCCTGAAATACACGCACATGCTCCCCCAGGCCAGGTCGCGTGTAGAACTTCTCGCGCACCCCTGAAATACACGCGCCCAGGCCAATCGTGTGTGGAACTTCTCGCGCACCCCTGAAATACACGCACACGCTCCCCCAGGCCCGATCGCGTGTGAAACCACCCGCGAGCCCCTGAAATACACGCACACGCTCCCCCAGGCCCGATCGCGTGTGAAACCACCCGCGAGCCCCTGAAATACACGCACACGCTCCCCCAGGCCCGATTGCGTGTGAAACCACCCGCGAGCCCCTGAAATACACGCACACGCTGCCCCAGGCCCGATCGCGTGTGAAACCACCCACGAGCCCCTGAAATACACGCACACGCTCCCCCAGGCCCGGTCGCGTGTGAAACCATCCTCGAGCCCCTGCAATACGCGTGCCCAGGCCAATCGCGTGTGGAACTTCTCGCGCACCCCTGAAATACACGCACACGCTCCCCCAGGCCCGATCGCGTGTGAAACCACCCGCGAGCCCCTGAAATACACGCACCCAGGCCAATCGCGTGTGGAACTTCTCGCGCACCCCTGCAATACACGCACCCAGGTCATTCGCGTGTGATACTTCTTGCGCACCCCTGAAATACACGCACCCAGGCCATTCGCGTGTAATACTTCTCGTGCACCCCTGAAATACACGCACACGCTCCCCCAGGCCAGGTCGCGTGTGGAACTTCTCGCGCACGCGTGTTCCCGACACCCATAATACTCGTTCCCCGCTTTGCGTTTGCTGTTTGCCAGTCCGGTAAACTGGTACAGGGTTGGCGCAGCCCTTTGCGATGGTTTTGCGATCTTGGTGGCTTTTCCTTGCGCGAGGGCGTTCTTGGGGGCATAACTGGCGCTGCTGCAGGGTCGCTGCGCCACTCTGCGCCACGTCTGCTTTTGGAGGTGGGAATCCATGAATACGCTGTGCGCGGAAATTGATTTTATCGCACGCGGCTGGCGCAGACATTCGCACGGGCACGCTGTGCGCCAGCCGCGTGCAACACTTTTGAGGGGAATTACATGAATCGGCCTGTGTATGTCGCACGTAGCAATGTGCAAGACCATAGGCCAGTTCATGGGTAGTGATGTCTCTCTGAAATGGGCAAATGAAGCAACTGATCCAACTGAAGACGATTATGTCCAGGACATAAAGAAAAGAAACAATGGAAAGACGAAACACATTGTGATCAGATAAGAGAAGCCTGGAGTTAAAGGAGCAGAGATTAGAAGAGAAGCAAACCAGAAGCTAAATGTCCAAGGAAAAACTCCAGAAGAAGCTCGGAGATGGAAGAATTGAGGCCAAATGCAAATTTGGGTAACAGTGCTTTCATCGGACGGATGGGAGAAAGGAGTAGTGATATGCCAAGCATGGATGGTCTTTGGTCACTAGGAGCCAACCATCAACATAGTGCGAAACCGATGCAAGCCATTATGGCCAAAACTTGCAATACTACTTAATAATAAATAATAATAATAATATTACATGGGTCGAAGACAGAAGAGGGCCCTTGCAGATAATGCCCCTGGAGAGCCCAAAGTTCTGCTTCAGGAATAATGGCACAAGGAAGATGGGAGAGAATCAGAACTGTGGACGAGTTTTCGATGCTCCAGGAATGGTACATGGAACTGCAGTGATTATGGATCATTATTGGGCGTCTGGATCCAAAGCATACATCAGACTGCCAAGCGACTGGGGAGGCATATGCACGATGGTGAACATCCACGTTCCAGCATTGGTGATCCCGAAAAGTGACCTGAATATTGACAGTTTCCCAAAAGCAGATGCTCACCGGAGGAAGAAGAGATCTGTGGAACTGATAACTCAGATGAAGAGAGAGAATTACTTCTCTGCTAAATCAGAAGAAGTTTTTCATGCAATCCCATATGAACACAGACTGTTCAGCCTCACCTCATCAGTGTTCACAACAATCTTCATGCCAAGATTCCAAGTTTGACCAAATACTAAATGGTTACAGATAACCAGATGGGAGTTATTGCAGACCATCAACATGACAATAAAAGGATTCAATGCAATAAAGGAAGAGTTAAGAGCCATCCGACTGATGACTCTCCAGAACAGATATGTGCTTGACATGATCACAGCCATGGATGGAGGTGTTTGTGCCAAAATAGGAGAATCATGTTACACATTTATACCTTCTCACAACGAGGAAAATGAACCTTAACAGAAGCCATAGGTATGCTGACGAAGCTACAGAACCAGATGATCGACAAAACTGATGAAGTCGATGATGACAGCTCTTTTGGATCACTATTCTCTTGGGTCCCACAATGGATGGCAGACATTTTCAAGTTTCTAGGAGCCCTGCTAGTGATGCTATTACTAGGATTTTGCGTTGTCAAGATAATAATATCGCAATGCCAGAAAACTGCGAAGAAAGCCCTAGGGGTGAAGATCATGATTGATGTCAAGCCAGAATGGAAGCCCAAAGACCTGACTGATGAAGAAATAAGAGACTTTGTGAAGGCAAGCAGGCACTCGCCAGAATGTACAAAGTTTCTCTATCCCAGGAAGCACAGAAACGATGTGGGAAGATGGGTTTACTGTAGCCCAAATGGACAATATCAACTAATGACATTGAATAAAGACGAACATGTAAGGACAGCAGGAAGCCTAAAAGGAGTAATAACAATATGCACTCCAAAGAGACACTTCTTCAAACCATCACGTATAGATCCAGAAGATGAAGAAGGAATGAATCCAGGAGATGGAGTGAAGATAAACATAGAAGAATCAAGTGAATTGCATCCAAAGAAGGAGGTGGAAGTGGTCGATGAATCGCCCAGAGTGGGGAGTGTAGAGGAGGTCCCAAATAAAGCCTGCACTCCCATCACACATTTTGAAGTACCAAGAACATTCACACCAAAATATGTGACGTATGATGAGCAAATAAACCAGCAGAGAGCTGCAGTAGGGTTCTGCCCAGTATCCATCAGAAGAGCAACACCTATTGAAGTACCAATAACGAGACAACCATGGACAGTCAGGTATCCATTGAGAAAACCCTACCAACAAATGATACGAAATGAAGATTGCCTAAGTACCGTCCCGGAAGAAACCAAAAAGATCTTAAATGAAGATGAATGGTGACGTCACGGGAGCCCGGACGGACTCATAGATAGAACAAATGATGAACCAAGAATGAAACAAGGAGACGAAATGCCATAAAGTGATAGAAAACTATCAAAGCAAAAGAGAGTTAAGCTGTAAGCAGGATGAAGATATTCAACCAGCTAACGCCTGTACATATGCTTGAAACCGCAAGAAAGCTAAGAAAACAGTGTGGCTTGCTATGCTAAGTAGAAAAATAGCGCGGCAAGCACCATTGTACATAATCTACCTCAAAACGAAGCACATTATTATAAGTGTGATTCCACTTTACACAAAAAGCAGAATCAACTCAGGTTACTAGAGGCCAAACAAGACAAGATTCATATTCTAGCAAAATGAGAAGAGACTGCTGAATCAAAACTCAGCAGATGCAACTCATGCCAAGTGAGTCAAGGTCATACCAATAGAAGGAACAAGCAGTAGCTACATCTAATTGAAATTTAAGAACCGAATATCCTGTCTGTGAAAGGTCAAGATAAGGAAGCGTAGGCAGGTGGCAAGCCGAATAAGAATTAAATGCACAAATTGAGAGAACCTAGGAAAATTCACGGTGTCCGCATCACATGACCATCCGAGCGAGGAGAAGCACGAGTTCACACCTACGCTTGGCATCCGCCCAGACAGAGATATCAGAACTTTTCCTGACAGAAGATGCAGTTTCGAGGCCAACCACAGTAACATAATTGACACATTGTTGTTGAAGTGATGATTGATTGTAACCTTAATTGGAGGAAGGCCGGGTAGCTGAGGGGGCACCCTGCACCTGGCTGACCATTCTGAATGCTGCTAAGTAAAGTGGAAATGTATGCATGGGGTTGGTGCCAACCCAATCACAATGGACCACACAATCTAGGGTCCCATAGTTAGTAGAACCAATGGGACGTCGTACTTTTAGTGACGTCTAGAGTAGTCATTTTGAAGGAAGGGCTTAGACACCCACCTGACAGTACTTACCCAATCCCCTCACTCCGCTACCATATACAGATATAGCACCTATATTAAAGTTACCTTTTCTGAACCAATAGAAATGCTTATTAACTTTTGAGTGTTACACGTCCCTTATGACGAGTTTTGAGTATAAATGTTACTACTTGTATTAAGTTCATTGGAGTTGAAGCAAGATGGACTATTGCATCACTGTTGATTGCCATGACTCCCTTTTTTTGTACTTGTCATTAAACGGACTCCCTTTGCCAAACCATTGAGTTGTCCTTATTGATTGGTGTTGGAGTAATAAATCTGCACCCCGTCCATCTCAAGGTGCAGCTATCTCATCTTAAAGTACTCTTGGAGCAAACCTTGGCTATATGGGCTGGCCGGGGGTCTCCTGAGTACAGTAGTGAGTGAGCGAGTGAGTGAGGGATTTTAGCGAGGGACGCCCCCTATCTCTGGGGTGTGCAGTTGCACTGCATTATGCCATGGTGCTGGGGCTATCTTTATAGTGAGAGATGCCCCCTATCCTTGAGGTGTGAAGACACCCTGCATTAGGCTCCGGTGCTGGGGATAGCTCTATAGTTGGAGCTGCTCCCGACCTTTGAGGCGAGAAGACACAATGCATTAGGAACTGGTGCTGGGTATATCTTTATAGTGAGAGATGCCCCACTCTCTGATGGGGGCAGATACACTGCATCAGGCTCTGGTGCTGGAGACATCATTATAGTGGGAGATGCTCCCTACCTCTGAGGTGTGCAGACACAATGCATAAGGCTCTGATCCTCGGAATAGTCTTATATCTAGAGAACCCCTTTAGCTCTTAGGTGTGAAAGCGCACTGCATTAGTGACTGGTGCTGGGGATATCTGTTTAGTGAGTGATGTCCTCTATCACTTATGCTCTGATGTTGGAAATAGTCTTATAGTGAGAGATGCCACTCTTAGTGGGTATGCTGGCACACTGCATAAGGGTCTGGCGCTGGGCGGGCCCTATTGTGAGAGATGTCCCTTATCTCTGGGGTATGCTGGCACAATGCATTAGACTCTGGCACCAGGGATAGTTTTGTAGTGAGAGAAGTACCATCACTCTGAGTTGTGCTGACACACTACATTGGGTATGGTTTTTATAGTGGCAGATGGTCTGTGATGCAGTCACCAGGCTGAATAGAGAAAAGGGAGTTTGGGGGGCCCAGAAGTCAATGCTGACCAGCTGCTCTGTGATGCTTGCCTAAAAGAAGTACAGGCTAGAAAAGATACAGAAATAGCCTGTTTAACTAGAATGACTCACAAGTCCATGTTCTTAGTAACCTGTGAGTAGCAGCTTACAACAAGGGTTAAAATAGACCTTCTAATTGACAGCTGTAAGATCGTGATTCGTGGAGCAACCCCACTGCTTACCTGCAGTAGGAAATGTAGACTCATTGCTAGGACATCGGGCCAAGACAAAACTCCCTCATAGGAGGACACCAGAGACACCATATTGGAATCTGGTTGCCTTCAAAATGGCACTGCCTAAATCTAAGATGGTGGACCGCGCCATTTTGTGCCCTGAGTCTGGGAAGGGGCTGCCCGGCCCAGATTGCAAACACAAGAGATGGTTCGAGTTCAAATCGGGCCTCATCTAATGATGTGTCCAGATCCCTTGCAACCAAAAGGTTCTCTCGATTCCCTCATCAAGACCGGAATCACAACCGGAAGAACAGTATAAAAAGGGACCAGGAAGGAGAGTGTCTGAATTTGGTGGTGGACGAGGATTGTGAGAGAGGAGAAACATTGGGAGACCAGTAGCAGGGAAAGTAACGGGTAAGGGAGGAGGTGAGAGGGGAGGGATAGAGAGAAAGGGGATGCAAGAGAAGAGAGGTGGGATGGGGAAATAGGAGAGAGGACCTGGCCTGGTTGCTGAAAGGACAAGAAAAGCGCAGAGAGAACAGAAGGATAAAAGATTACCAGAAGTACGGAATTAAGGTGGAAGCAAGAGGGAAATATCTCATAGAATGAAGAAGTGGGGAAGAGATTAGAAAGTGAAGGAACAATACCCAGAAAAGAGTATGATTAGAGAGGAGGAGAAGAGGGGGAGAAAAGTGGGAGTCAGAGAAAGCCCAGTAGGGAGAATGATCCGCTGGCAGACCCCAGGGTGGCTAAGACCTATAAGCTAGGGAATAACAAAAGTCTTATGATGTGGTAAGAATCAGTGGGGTAAGGAAACTTCAAACACCAAGGCAACTGGGCCAAGACTGTGTAAGTCCGGGCCGTGAGAGTCAGTGGGAATCCAGCCCGATACGCTGAGTGGAACACTGAATGTTAGGCTAGCTAGGAGCCAGCAACAAAGTGGCCCTCGTGGAAGCCACAAGGCCATGACTGAGAGTGATAAATCCTCATCAATATCATGGAGAGAAGAGGCGGTAATGATTAAGACTTTAGCAGATAGCATTCAGACTGGGCCTGGTGGGAGTGACATGGCAACAACTTGCCCAGCAGTCTGCAGGCTTCCGGGGACACCAGAAGGTGTCCAAAACCAGGAGCCATCATTCTTTGAGGCTGAGGCCAAGTGCGGACTACAGAAGACAATTTCAGACAGACAGTTCCTTTGGTGGGAGGCTATAATGATGATGGCCTGACAATTCACCCATGACCAATGGGGATGAAATTGGGAGTCACCTTATCTGTAACTCATTAATGACGTACCTATGAGAAAAGAGCTTCCAGGAGCACAACGTGACCCAGGGAATGTGAGTAACTTTGTACCTGGGCCTTTAACTCTTGCTACGAACACTTGTTTGAACTTCGCTAAAACCTCTTTGCACTTTGAAGATCACTGCACTTTTGCTTAAAGGACAGGACCCTATTCAGAGACTGGCTTACAGCCTTCTGAATATTCCCTTCACAGACCTTTTCTTTTGCCTTCAACTCCTTCATGGAGACACATCCGCCCTTGGTTCTTCCCTTTATTGATCACCTTCTTGGTTTAAGGTTCGTTTCTCTGAGGTCTGGAGACACACTGCACTAAACTATACAGTGGGATTTTGAATACGTTGATATTGTTTCACGGCCGTAACAATTGCAGTTAGGCGCTATACAAAAGTTAGACACCACAACACTTTACTTCTGTGATGCGCGGGTACTTATTAAACGTTTGTGCACAGAAATGTTGTTTTACTGCTAGCAAAACACTCTCAGGTGCAGAGATACACTGCGTGAGAGCTGGGTATTACAGAAAGAATATTGCCGCCATTTTTAAGTAGGAGCATTTTTTACTTGTTTTTTCCCCACTCTATATTGTGGCAAACAATATAGTTTCTCACTGTCCTGGTAACATGGAGTCCATTCTCAAAAGGTCGCAGCTCAGAAGAAAACTGTTTTTTCAGGTGGGTGATAAGTGTACTAACTTAGTCCATTAATCGAATCTAGCTTGCGCTGGTGCTAAATGTTGCCATCCGCATTGGCTACAGAAATGGAGAACTGGGAAGGGAGGAGTCAGCTACTATCAGAGACCAGTGGCGGCCATTTCCTTAGCAGGCCGTCGAAATGAGGCCAATGCACTATGGTTCCAGACCCATGCCTTCATTTAATAATTCACTTTTTTATGGGGGTTCTAGCTTTGGTTCTCTTCAATTGAGCCCATTAGGCACACCTTGCAAAATGCAAATTTAACAGCTGCTGACAAGGACCCTGATGTCTTAAAATATATTGCCAGGGTGTTTCATGTTGATCTAAGCTGCCAAGCTCAGGATTTTTGTTCCATTTCAGATCTATAGTAGTAATAATAAAAGTGTATTTTAGGAATACAAAACGTTCCCATAAAAACAATTAATAACATAGTTACATATCACACAGTAAAACAAAATATACACCGTTCCACCCTCAATGAAACCAAGCCACATATTTAAATACAAAAGCATTTCAGTTAAAATCATTTTCATTATAAATGTCCTCAAAGTTAGCGCATTCTTTAAAAATGATCATGAACGCCAAATCACACAAAATGAGTGCACCCATAGCAGGAGCACAGTGGCGGTTCGTACTGAAGGAACCCCTCGCCCCGCAAAAGCCGTTTAAGCGTACGCTCTCTAATTAAGGAGAAAGCTGGACAAAACAGCAGGAAATCGGCCAAGGCGCATCGCAAAAAATGCAGGATTGGTTTTCTTCACCATTCTACCAGGCCGCCACCACTGCTATTAGATGAATACAATTAAAGCGTGTTCTGGTGCTGGCAACACGCTGAGAGCGATTCTGTGCCCAGAGGAAATATTTCTGCAGATCTGGGCTCGCAATAATCGCATGCTTCCTGTTAGCAGGCCTCTGGATCGCGGAAGACTCTTCTCATTTTGGCAGATAAGACACAGTGAGAAAAAAAAAACCATATTTGGGACCAGTCTGCAACTCAGGCATTTTGTTTGTGACCAATCTTTTCGTAGCTATGGCTTTTAAACAACACCTGACTGTGGAATGCAGCGCAAAACACAATTGATTGTGCTTTGGGAACTGAAGCTAAGTGTTGCGTTTACATCAGTTCCATGATTGCTTTCATTTGTATGGTGCTTATATTATGTATCATATATACTATGTACCTATTTCTGTATGTGTAACCATGTACCCTGCACTAAGACTACTTTTGATGGGCGGCTTTCCTGTAACCCTGAATCAAGCCTTCTTAGGTTCCTCTTATAAGCGCCTCGATGCCTGTGGGCTGCAGTGGGCTCTACAAATCCAAATAAATAAATAAATATATTTGGCCATTTTGTCCAAACTAGCGCAATTCTTTAAATTCACAGGCTACATATGATGATTGCTTTTCCTTTCAAAAGAAAATATAAGGTGAGCTACCTGCCCAGACCTCCTGCTGTGACGGCAGGACACAAGGACGACAGGGAAGGGACTGGAGCTGGGCTACACAGGGCAATGGGCCTCTACTGCTGGATAGCCTGATGGTGCGATTCGATTGAACTGGAGCCTACATACATGTGAGGTCCTGACCATTTTCACAGGACTTGAAAGGTTACCAAAATTAGCACCGTGCCAGCACCAGGGAAAACAATCCAGTCTCCAGGACTGTTTATGAGAAGTGTTTGTCAGGTTAATAAGGGCTGCACCTATCTCCTAGATCTCCTAGTGTAATGTGTGCTTATGCTTCTTTGAGGGCTGCTGCACCTGAGAGTTGGCCGACAACCTATAGGCTACATTACATATCAAAGGTAAAGTGAAATTTCACATGGATGTGCTCCTCATAAGTATCGAAAATAATCAAGTATAACTATATTGTTGCTTATGGATATTGGCTTATGGATATTTAATCCTTAGTTAATGAAGGTAATACATCTCCCTTGAGATATACAAGTATTGCACACTGCTTCAATAGTTCTCATATTGTGCATGTGTTAGTAAGGTAACATTCTTACAATCAAATTAAGACAATGAAATCATACAATATGCCAACTGCACGGCCATCTGTTTTTCCCTATTTAGGGCTTTCTGAAGACAAATTTCATACAAAATCCTTCCTCAATACACAACATAGTATGAATGTATAATTAATTTCAAGGACGATGGAAGGAGATGAAAAAAACAGGAGACATTCATGTTAGAATGGATGGTTCCGATTATAAAAGCAAGAAACATTCATGTCAATTTGGTGGCACCAATTATATTGCGCATGGATTCAAAAGAAGAAAGATAAGGCACAAATAAAATATTGGAATTATTGGTATGGGCCAGAGAACAAATACAAGTCATTATATGTAGTGTCACTAAGACTGACCTTGTTTGCATCAAAATCAGTCCATACAATTTACAAAATCCTGGCAATATAAAGTAATTGAACCAAATCCCATCTTCAATCCGACTACTATAGCGTATTCCTTACGTGTGCCTAAAATGAAAAAATAACATTCATTTGGATAAGCACCTAACTCAATAATTCAAAACCTAGTACAAAGCACACACAACAACCCTACTTCATAACCTCCAAATGCTCTCCTTGTACACACGTAGCCAGTAAATTGTTTGCCTGTGGTCTAGTTTCCATCCATAACCCTTTCAGTTGCACCTACAGTGAATACAAAGTAACACAATCTAAAGTATCGTAATAACACTAAGCTTTAACTAGGTAAATAGTCACACTGTTTCTTTACCAATACTGGTTCCATTCTGTGAGAGGCCTTACTACAATTATTGGAGGTGGGGAATTGGTCATCCATTTCTCTCACACACACGACACAAGGTATACCTGAAATTACAAGACAAAGGTCCCAAGGCCCTACAAGCTGATATCACTACAACCCCACCCTCTAGCAACATAAGTAAATGGTCACACTGTTTCTTTACCAATACTGGTTGCATTCGTGCGTTGGCACGGTGTACGCAATAGCAATTTGTACGGAGATTCCTATTAGTTACTGTATGTTTCACTCCAAAATCTGTATTAAAAAATCCCAAAATTACTAGTGTATAAGCAGTACTGAGTCCCTTACATATGACCATATTCAGATAACTCTTGCATCCGTACCGAATACCTCAGAATCAGGATTAGTTCCTTGTGAACTTCATGTTGTGTGTCTGCGTTCTGTGTGGGGGTGCCATTTTGAATCCAGGCATAAATACAGCTGCTTGCGTCATCACTTATGAACGCAGAGCCGAAAGTGACATCATAAGTAAACAGACAGCTAAAATACTAAAGCTGCACGCATTAACATCGTTACAATCTCTTTACGTGCTCACGATTATCCAATCATGTGGCCTCATCCCCATGAGCTCCTGTTTATCAATGCAGGAGTCGTTATGGCATTCGGCCACCTGATTGGATCATCATGGACATGTGACGAAATTTAGACGAAGATCTAGAATGTAATGGATATTTAGCCAAACTCCAATGAGCTGTTATTGCTTGTTGCTGTTCCAAAGCCCTATTACATTAGACATTATTATGTTATAGACTTGATATGTGCAGACATTCAATAACATGTCCATGTCTGTGTCCGTGTTCAGTCCATGCAATGTTGATCTGAGCTTGCAGATATCTCTTGCTTTCATTTTCCTTAGTCCGTTTTCTCTGTCTCCGCCGCTTATTAATGGTTGGACGTGGTCAATTGCCAAACGTCTTGAGAAGGTGCTTATCTTGCGATTTGGGTGTTTCAAGCCAATGTTGGGCAAGTGGAGATCTCGAGCTTCTTTATTGATGGAATTCATGTGTTCCCTTATTCGAAATCTCAATTCCCGGACAGTGCAACCTGCATAGAGTTTGTTGCATGAACATACACCACATATTTGCTACCATTGAGAAAAAATATTAATATGTATCATCGGTCATCCATTTTGTGAAAAAACTCAAGGTGTTATCCTGAGTTATCTCCAGGACTATACCTCCCACATCCTTAGCAAATTTGCATGACTTACCTGCTCTCTCCTCCTTTCCCCTCCTCATCCCCATATTTGTTTTCAACTGTACTGTTTTATAAAGGTGCCTCTTACAAATATGTGAAGCACTTAAGTAACATGTTTCTATACAATGCATAGAAATATGTTAAGCTAAAAGATGATCATTGTAGCATTATTGGCCCACATCTTGAATGAATGAATGCGAATACCAGAATGCAATTCAGCAGAAGGCTGACAAAATGGCCTGTGGGTTTGTAAACGTACTTTCAAGATTTACAACAGCACCCAGCAATGGGGATTTACCGGGGCATTACAGCCCCAGCGGTCCCGGTAATTCCCCATTGCCGGGTGGCGGGAAAAATTACTCCCCATCCCCATTCGAGTCCCATTGGACTTAATGGGGAGGACGGGGGCACCGGCACTGTATGGAACAGTGCCGGTGCATCCGTCAAGGTCTGCGAGTTGGTGCCGTTCCAGGCACCCGCTCGCAGAACTCGTAGTATGAGGGTCCGGTAACAACGGTGCCGGTAGTTTACCAGCACCGTTGTTAACGGACCGGCATACTTATAATGAGCCTCAACGTAAACCTTGCTGTAATTTATTGTCTGACAGAGGTATGCTTCATATATGATGTGAGGAAAATGGGAATATCTACAAACACATAAAGGCTTTTTGGTGTGCCAAATGAGAACACCTGAAAATAAGCAGATCGTTTCAAACGTTTTTTTGTGCGACATATATCAGTATTCTTGGAAGACAGCAAAGATTTGGGTGGATAACTCCTGCCTAGTGCCTAGTGTGTGTTGTCACAATATAAATGCTCTTTTTGCATTTCTTATCACGAAACGTCAGTAGCTCTTGCCTAAAACAATGGCATATCAAATGTACTGGGTATCCACGTACTGGACCTAAAGGGCGGTCTAGTACCCAAATCTTCCCTTGGCTATGAAGGTACCATACTAGGAATCGGGTATTCTTTATTTTAATGATTTACTAAAAGAGAGTGGCCCTCATTACGACCCTGGCGGAAATCGAAAAACGATGGCGGAAATGCAATACCGCCATCGAATAGCGCTCGGTGCGACTATGACCCGTCACCGCAAAGTACGAAGCCATTAGCGACACCGTAGTGAACGCCAACGCTAACTGCACCAAGCACGCGCGCGCGCGCCATGCCAAACCGCAAACACCACCATGGCGCAAGGGTACGCCAATTCCGACCCTAGCGGACATGTACCTAACGCCATCAGGCATGGCGTAATGTACCATTCCGCCATGGCGAGAAGTACGGCATCGCGAATCAACCGTAAACGGCCCCACTGAGTGCCTGTACACCGCTCCCTGCCCACAAAGTACAACTCCCCGTAGGTGCAATGAAGCCACAATGCAACCATTGAAATGTACAAGTCACCCATGCATGGCAACGAACAAAAGAAACACAAGAGGGGCCAATGGGAGCTGCAGGGCACAGATGGCACGAATACAGAAGCCATCCCAATGGACATGACCACAGTCCCCCACCAAGAAACGCACGCAAACACAGGCACCTGTGACCAGCAATATTCCGAAAATCACATCATTCCACCAGTCCACCTGGCTGACCGGCATCTGTTACACAAAACCCAATCCCCCGCCCCTGAGCATGACAACATTCAAACTGTCATATTGGCAGCCCCCATCCCTGACCTCACTGGGCTTCGTAGGCAAACGCGCCCAGCACAGTACCACGCAACTAAACCCCGAAGCTGGAACCCAATGCAGATCTCCTCACAATACATCGCCCCCCAAATAGGCATATGCCACATCACTTGCAAAGAAAAACGCTACACGGGCCAAATCAGAATAGAAATTTTATGCACATCAAAGTCACCAAGCCCATACAGCCATCAGGCCATGAACTCCAAAACACTAATCACCATTGTGGGCTGCTTCCGCAAGAAATGACCAGCCACTACCTGTGTGTCGCCCTGTTCCCCCATGGTACACAGAGCCACATTCACGTACGAAAAGGCAACATGGAAGCGCACAGAACCGCAGGGCCGTCCCAATGGGGAGGCACTAGTCCAGCTGAAAGGCCGAAATGTTGCTCCGAGCCACCAGTACTGCGTAAGGGCATGTGGGCCATTGGCGATCGTCCCATAAGATCGTAATGCTGCTCCACTGATTAACACGAAGCAGCAGGTGTCGGGAGTAAAATCCATCTGCAGGAGTGGCATACAGATGGCAGTGGCAAAAGGGGAGGAGATACCTGTCAACCAAAAGAAAAGAAAAAGAACAGAATGGCCATCAGAACTACATTCCAACAACTCACTTCAATGATCACACGAAATCCACAGCCATATGCATGCTAGCCCACTCAAAAGGATCATCACCACCCCAAAACCACTTGCGACTCATAACCATCTATATCGAGGTGCAAACACCATCACAAACGAGTGTACCTGTGCATGCGTCTGTCAAAACAGATTCCATCAGATGGGAATGTTAACGTGCATGGACACAAGTGTCTGAGGGCGCCTCGAGACAGGGAGGGCTCAACAAGGCCAGATAGACGATGGTCCCACTATGGCAGCCCTGCATCACATAGCGTAGGGGAGGCGGATAGATCCCAAGAAGCCCTGTACATGGCAAACTCTGTATCAAATCACCTGCCCATGCATCCATCCATCATTCCCTCATCCCGGGATCAAAACGCCTGAATAATTACTCACATAACATTAGAAACATCCATTGAGTCTGTGCGTTATGCAGCCTGCTAAATCCACAGTGCCCCAGCCCGTAATTCCAGTGTTGTGAAGTAACATGTATTTGGGAACGGACGGCCTCATCGCCCACGTAGCTATTGCGCATCCCAAACTATTCATATCAATCATTGCTCCCTCGCCATGGGCCCTGTCTCAAGGACATAGAACAATAGAACGTTATATTTGCAGTCAGACCTGTGGGCATCTCCTCGCCGCTAGCTGGAAACCGAAAGCGCCGCCCTTCGAATTCCTCATTTGCAACATCACGTCGAAAAGGCATCTGTGGCCGTTTGAAATCACTAATTATTCCATCGAGTGCGGCTGTGTGTGAAAATGGCAACTGCCTTCACCCACGAATGGGACGCCCCGCCCGTCGTTGCAACTCGGTACAGTGATGCATGAGGGCCCACCGTTACTCGAGTACTACGTTCCACTGACCCTTCACAAGTCTGTTCGCGACTGCACAGATAGTATGGGAAACAATGGGACCACAGCAGAATGAACATATCAACCAATCTTACACGGCCATCGGGTACAAATACATGATTGCAATAGCAAGATACAATTCCCCGAATTGCAGCGTTGTGCGCGGGACGTGCTCGGCCAAAGGGGAGAGCAGTTTGCACAGGTGGAATCAATCACCACAGGTGGAGGCCATACAGCCTGAAAACACATAAATTGCACAGCCAGTCTCCTCCCACAACCACACCGAAATGCTACCGGCAGGACTCGCGATGTTGGCCCTGGGGGACCTGATAGCACTGCAAGTGCTCCGACTCCAAGAAGAAGACGAACACCAACTACAACCAGCCGCACGGAGGAGACGGAGGAGGAGGAGGAGGCCAAGGCAGGGCCAGCAAGGCCCACCAGCACAGCCACTACCACCACGCAGGCAGCCCGCAATACCACGCCTCCGAGCACATCCGTTCAACCTCACTGATGAGCAGATCCACACCCTCTACCGTCTGGACCGGGACACCATAGCCGCCATTGTGGACATGACACAGGCTGACCTTGTCAGCATGATAGATAGCCCAACCGCCATCCCACCCCTACTGAAGGTGGTGTCTGTACTACACTTCCTGGCCACAGGCACCTACCAGCACACAGTCGGACAGTTGCATGGCATTTCTCAGCCACTGTTCTCACGGACACTATTGCAAGTGCTCGATGCCCTCCTGCAGCACGCAGACGACTACATCTCTCTACCACGCTCGGAGCAGGAAATAACCAACACAAAAGTGGGATTCCATGCACTTGCCGGCATACCGGGTTGCATTGGTGCCATCGACTGCACCCATGTTGAATTGGTCGTCCCACATGCCATGGAGGCCCAGTACCGCAACCGAAAACAATTTCATTCCCTGAATGTACAAATGGTGTGTGACTCCAACAGGATCATTACACATTGTTGTGCCCGATTCCCTGGATCAACCCATGATTCTATGGTCTTGAGGAACTCTACAATACCACGCTACATGGAGCGACACGCAGGGAACAGATCCTGGCTACTCGGTGAGTCTCATTACATGCATGATGATGTGGGGTATGTGAATTGGCAATGACCTGCCAGGAAGAGGGGGGGGGGTGTGCGTACGTATCAATGGCATTCCACATCATACGTTTCTCGTCCACATACAGGTGATGCTGGATATCCACTGAAGAGATGGCTCCTCACACCAGTCCGGAACCCACGGGACCAGCATGAGGAGGACTACAACCATGCCCACTCACGTACCCGTGTAGTCATAGAACAGGCATTCGGCCTACTGAAGGGCCGTTTCCGCTGCCTCAGCAGGTCTGGCGGGGTACTCCTGTACCGCCATGAGAAGGTTGCAAAGATGGTCATGGCATGTGTCATGCTCCACAACATGTGCGTACGTAGAAATGTGCCCATGCCCCCTGACGCAGAACTGCAAGCACCTGATGATGGTCATGATGAGGGTGGGGATGTGGCAGCACCTCATGGAGTCTGCGAGGCACCGGAGGCCCGTGACATTCGTCAGCATCTCATTGATGTATGCTTCTAGCACTCACGCCTGGTGGCTGATACATGGACACGGGACTCGTGGCACTGCGTGTGTCTGGGACATGCACAATATGGACTGTACGCCTATGATGGCCTAGTACACAAAGATCAATGTCCACACTTCTCATTGGTTGATCGTGCACTTTTTATGGCATATGTGATATCATGTTGCACACCCTATCGACCCGCCACCCAAGTGAGCCCAACACACCCCCTCCACCCTCCTACCTCCCCCCCGAACACCAGTGTCCAAAGATGCTCATTGTCAGTGGGCTGTCGCTATTGCATGCCCCCTCTGCGGGTATCAGGGGCACCCCTGCCTGTGGAGCGCAGGTTCCTTCCAGATCTACGTTGGGGGCTGCCCTGGACGGAACTTGCAACGGATGATGTGTCTGCCTGCTCACGTCCATGCATGTCCCTAAGGGTTTGCGAGAGCTCAGTGAGCACACGGCGCACTGCGGCAAGTTCGGCACATACGTCTTTGGACGTCGCATGCAGTTCCCCCCTCAGGCTCTCGGTGCTTCTCTCAATTTGTGCCCTTAGCGTCTCTGTACCTCTCTCCATTTCTGCCCTAAGTGTCTCAGTTGATGTTTCTATGTCTGCCTTTGTGCCCCCACATTCATCGGCATGGTCCTTGAGGAGTGTGGCCAGTTGCTGCTGTTGTTCGATCAACTGGTCGAGGGACTGTTGCCTCTGCTGGGCCATGGCCATTTGCGGGGGTGTCACAGAGGGGCTGTTGTCCTCATGTTGCCTTGCCACAGGGCTTGTGGGGGATGGCCAGTCGTCGTCTTGTGGGTGCCCCTGCGTGGTATCCTCATGTTGTACGGGATGGGACAGACAGGGGGATTGGGACAGGTCATGGATGGATCTGACTTCGGCATCCCCGTTTTCTGTGTCCGAGCATGCTGCCATCAATGGGGTGTCACCTATGGTGCTGCTGCCACCAGAGGCAGTGCCTTCTGTGGCATCCATTGGGGGGACCTGTGGTGGTGGTGTTGTGGGCATGCTGGCTGCTGGGGTGCCTGTTGATGTTCCCTCCTCTGTGCTGCCACCTGATTTGTGCTGCTGCCGTGTCTTGATGCGTGCAGCTGAGGTGGAGGGTCTCTGGCCGTTGGTCTTGGCCCTCTTTGCAGGTGTGCTGGTAGGGGTGTCCTGTAGCTCGTCGTTTGGATCGGACCCTGTGGTGGAGTAAAGGAGGGCGAGGGTTATTGATGGGTCAGTGGGAATTGGAATGGCATTGTATCACATGCTTTGGGGTGGTACCTGAGGGTGATTTGGGTCGGGGCCTTGGAGGTGCTTTGATTTGTGTGTGGAGTGAGGGTGCAGTTGTTTGGCAGCCTGCAGTTAGGGTGTGCCTGCTGCACGTGTAGTGCGTGTATTAGGGGTTTTTAATTATTTATGTATTTATTGTGGGTTTTAACGTGCGCTATCAGGCCGATGTGTGTGGACGTTCTCCTGGACATGTGTTTCTGTTGCACTATGTGGACGCATGGTACTTCACATGGATGGACTGTGTGGATTTGGCATTGTTTTATCTGGCCCACCTACCTGAATCTTCGGATGTCTGCACTCCTTTCTCCATCCCTCCGACTCCCTCTATGCTCTCCATTCCGATGGTGGAGGCACAGATTTCTTCCCAGGGGGTCAACTTGATGGGTGATTCAGGACCTCCCCCGGTGGCTGTGGCAATGTTGCGGTTGGCAGAGAGTATGCTGCGGACGCGTATCCGCAGGTCGTCCCATCGCTTGCGGCATTGCTGTGGGGTGCGGGGTGCGGTCCCCACCGCACTTACCCGCTGTGCCACCAGAGCCCATATGGCCTTCTTGTTTGCAAGTGCCGTCCTGGTCATTTGCGTGCAGAAGACGACGGCAGCATTCTCCTGGAGGGTCTCTGTTAGCACGGTGAGTTCCTCACGGGAGAAGTGGACCTGCCGCTTGCGGTCGCACGCTTTCTTCGCTACTTTTCCCATTTTTCTTGGTTTCGCTAGGGTGGTTGACGGGTTGGGGTGTGTTTCAGGGTAGTGATTTTAGTGGTTGTGTGGTTTTAGTGTTTTTATAGGTGTACGCCGGGATGTTTCCCGTTCCGGGCCCATGTTTTAACTTCCGTTTCCGTATATTTCCGGTCACCGTACTTTCCGGTAGGCGCACACTGCGGTGACCGCTAAGAGGGGTGGCGGTATTGCACCTAGGGCGCCGTACGGCGGCGGTGTGGGCCGTTTTGGGGTCATTTCCGCCATCGCGGACTTTGCACTTCCGCCGTGGCGTGGTGCTCGTGCCCGATGGGTCGGAATGGGCCGCACTTTGCTCCTTCGTGCAATGGCGGAAACGCTATTTACGCTGTGGCGCTCCGGTCAGTCGCTTTCCGCCAGGGTCGTAATGAGGGCCAGTGTTTTGAAAAAAAAAAATGCGTTACGTGTCATAAAAAGGACTATCCTCTAGGGGAAACAATTTGTGACTTTATTTGGTTTCCGTAGGGGGCAGATATACTTTAAAAAGACCCACAGTTCCCTAGTTTTTGTTGTAGCACTTTGACAACTGTGACCGTGGTGCTAGGTGGTGAGTATAGTTAGTACATGATGGACCAGTGGTCCTCGTATCAATTTCTTTTGTTCTTCTTTTCTTTTTCTCTTAATATTAATATTTCAAAGTTGTGATCCCCGTGTCATGGATACACAATGAAAGTCCTTGATCAGTCCTGTTATTCGTTTTGTGGAAAGATCAAACTGTAGTCCGGCATGTTTCATTCAATTTGACTGCACAGGTAAAGTGTTATGATGAGCCGACCGGTTTCAGTGGTAAGGACCACTTTCATCAGGGCTGGGACAGCTGATGGTTAGTAGCGCTGTTGTGGTTGAGGAGTAGCTGAATCTAGCTTGTTTAGTTCAATAGGACCTGCCTGTATAGGATACAGAGCGGGATGGGGAGGGGGAAGAAAGAGGAGGAGAGAAGAGGCACCTACATGAGTAAGAGTTGAATGTTAGCTCAATATGTATGTATGCATGTGTGCAGGGAGTGTGTATGTAATGTATGTGTGGATGAATGAGTGAATGATGTATGGGGCTGGGTGTGCATGCAAATGAGCAAGCAAATGGTCAATTGGATGCTTAAATGAGTGAGTGAATGTGTAATGTGTGTGTGTGCAGGCTTATGTGTAATACTGGGGCAAAGAGCTGATTATGGTGGGTAGAGGGTGGGAGGTAGGGGATGTGGTGGTTGGTGGGAGAGTGACTGCATGGGATAGGAGGATACTTGGGTTCCACACCAGACAACCCATAGGGGTAGAACAGACGGGGCAGAGCCTTGAGGTTTGCCCCGTCCAGTTTTTGAAGTGGCTCCTCCCACCACCAGTTAGCACCCCCTGCCGCCAAAATGTTAATGAATAACATAACTATCATACCGGATACAGAGGACAGGGCTGGAAGCATAGCGTATCGGTGATGTGGAGTCATCTGGTCACACTTTTCTTTTGAGATTGGCACCTGAAGCTGAAGTGCGGTGGCCCAAGATGCGATGGCTGGGGGAAACCTTTCTGGTTCAGTCCTGCAACCAAGTAGCGGCTGATGCTTGAAACTAGCTCACTGCGCTTGTCCAAGAATGTATCTGAATTTTTAACTCAATAAAGTGCATAAACGGGTTAAGTCACCCTTCCTGTGTGAATCAAGCTTGATTTGCCGGTCCTTGTGATGACTGTCCAAAAAATGGTGGCTCCTGCACAGGATCAACAAGTTTAAATGTGCAGATGATGCGCCACCGTAGGCTCAACAAGCATTATAGGAGTCTCCCTCAAATGTAGGAAACCCAAAATAGGATGCCCTGCCCTCAAATGCCTCCAAACAGACGCCTCCGTCTGTACACTTAGTTCAGGTAGGATAAACAATCCAGGGGTGCACTCTTATCAAACACCAACTTTTTCAATTTATAGTTTTTTTTACTACTACACCTCTCTCAGTACACATTCATAGACACAAACATCTCTTTAAACAATTTATTATCATTAATACACATTAAAATCCATGAAACGAACATAACAATTTCAGACAGATCTTCTCTTCTGCAATTTGCAATAAAGTGCTACATAAATACCAAAAAGTGCAAAGTACAAAAAGTGTGTGCTTAAAATGCAACAGAATTTCAATAGACTGTGTGTGGGTATTGTATATGGTGTCCTATTGTTAAAAAACCAACACTTACATCCAATAGTTCTTATTTCGCATACAAACCTTTACTGATTACATGTGTGTTTTACATAACTTTCAACAACATTTGTTATCGTCATATTTTATCACAAAAGGACACTCTGCTCTCACATACCCCAGATCAATGTTAGGGTACTATATACACCATGAGGGTCTTGCTCCCCTTACGATGACAAAAAAGAAACATCACACATTTGGCGTCAATATATAGGTGTTGACACTGTGTGTTTCAGCCCAATTATAACGGAATACATTCATCTGTGATGTTTCCTCCAGTATTACAAAGGGTCTTCATCAGGACGTGGACCAATTTTCAATAATGAAATCAATTCGTGCACATGGTGGAAAAAAGTCTTGCTGTTCTAAACCAAACTCTGCAAATTAAAAACATATAGAAAGATCTCTAGAAGGTATAAAAACCTCAAAGGTTTAATTTTCTTTCTTAATTATTTAAACTTTAAAGAGTCACCACTCATCAATCAGGCTAACCTTATTTCTTGTTCCGTTTAGGCATGGGGCTTTTTACTTTCAAATTCCAAGCTGCTAAATGCGGACTTGATTCCCGCCATTCACAATTGCTTGAGACTTCTAAGAGTTTCCTTCTGTAGACTGGGTGTAAATGAAACAGCACTGAATGACTCAAAATGTTGAACAATTCATTCACGTCAAAAGCAATCCCACTAATGGTTTTCCTACTTTAATTATTATGCATAAGCATTCATGAGAAACATCAAAATATGAATATTCCCCTTGCAATCCATTTGTGAATAGGTGTTACCAAATGGCGTCCTCATCAGTTCAGCAAAAACAATAATGGAAACCCATATGTTATAATTCACTTTACTGAACTAGTTGCAGGAGTTGGTAAACCTCCCACTTTCTGTTCTAGTCATGCACCAATTGTACAATCCTCAAAACGAACACTATGTGTGGATCAATTTCTTCCTGCAAAAAGGAACCCCACAAGGGCATAGATTAGGATTTTTTAAAAATGGATTAAAATGTTACAAGTTACAATCTTTTTTTAATCATTTGCTCAGCACCTAAGATGTTTGTTTTTACAACTGCTTTCAAGCAAATCTTTTTATGTGTCCACAATATGAATCACACAGTATACAGTGGCTGAGCACCAGAGTGTTACATTTCAAGAAATACAAATGCATCTCATGCTTGTGGATGGCGTAGAAGCGCTATCAAGACATGCACATAATGCTGTTTACACCAAAATCAAAATCCCTGTCATTTACTGAGGCGGACCAAACATTGTTTGTTGCAAACATTTCTGTTTTCAAACTTATCGTCTGCAACAATGGCCCTCATTCCGAGGTTGGTGGTAGTCATGGCGCTATTTGCGCCATGACTGCCACCAATAACGGGTCCGACACTGGTATAGTTCAATGTGGACTTACCGGTGTAGTCTGACCTTTGTGGGACCGGTAAGTCCCCATTGAAATGCCATTCCCCATTCCCATTTGAGCCCACATAGGGCTCAATGGGAATGTGGAGGGCACTAATAACGGGCTCGCCCTGGTCCCTTAACGGGTCAGACCAGCCATTCCTGGTGGGACCCGCGAAGGGACCTTGTAGTAGGGTGGTAAGGGGTTACCGGCACCGGTCTCCTTACCAGTGCCCGGTATCCCTTACCGCCCACCTTGGAATGACCCCCAATGTATCACGTGTATGTTTTCCGTGACACTGTCTCGCTCAGCGGCCATATAAAATAGTGTTCAAACCACTAAAGCAGCCCCAAGGGTTAAATTTTCTTAAACGCACACCCAAATCTATTTTATTGTTTGTCTTGATTACCACAGACTTAACATCAATTTTTTCATATAATATGTGAACATCAGTCATGCATTAAGAACATGGTTGCCGATAAACCGTTCGTTGACCATTTTCTTCAAATGAACCACAAACACTCAGGTATCTTTTGGTTTGCCATTCAGGCCTTGAAAGCACACTCTAGATTGACCTGTGTCGAGCAGATAGGGACACGCTGTTTAAATACAGTGGAAATGGGTCTGAATACCCATATTGAGTGATCAACCCTTTTGTTTTAGTGGGATCTCTCCAGGGTTCTCTGTTCGTTGGAACTCAAGTTGTGTGAGAAAAATGTGTTAAGCTGGTGGAATCTTGTTATTATAAATCTTCCCTAGTAACCAACATAATGTGTGGCAAGGAGTGTCAGTTAAAATACATGATCCTTTTGCAGAGAAAGTTGGTCAGTTAATGCTGACGGCATATAGTTTCAAAACAAGGCACCAATGTTGACACTACCATGACTGTACGAGGCTGAATAGGCACCCCATTTGTCATCAAAGGGAGCGCTTGATTAATGAAACTTGCTGTATGAGGTTGGAAACACCAATGGTATGGGACATTTAAATCATGTAATTTCCCTTATCAGTTTTTCAGAACTCCAGATGGGGCAGATATGGGTTTTGAATTCATTAATTTATTAATTCTGAATTAGATTGCATAAATCCAGTATATATATATATGGGTTTGGATGTACATTGCCTGGTTCTATGTGCTCTTTGTGATCTCCGATATGAAATATGGAGCACAACCAGCTGCGTCAGTAGAGAGCACAGGTGGGCTCTACTTTGTGAAGATGGCCGACGTGGAGTGGGGCTTTACTTGGCCCTCTGTGTATGGCCCGTTTGGTAAAATGTTGCCTTCAAACGATTTGTCTCCATGTCACTCACGGGGAGCAAAACAATGATGTCACTTTTATTTGTTTCATAGTCAGATGAGTTTTTCAGCGAGTATCAGTATGAATATATAAAATTTGATGTGAAGTCTGCGGTAATCAAGACAAACAAAATAGATGTGGGTGTGCATTTAAGAAAATTCAACCCTTGGTGCTGTGTTAGTGGTTAGCACGCTATTTCTTAAATGGAAATCAACTCATTTACAGATGACTGCGGCTGGTATAAGTAAACCGAGTGAGACAATGGGGGTCATTTCAAGGTGTCAGGTAAGGGATACCGGGCACCGGTAAGGAGACCGGTGCCGGTAATCCTTTACCGCCCTATTCCAAGGTCCCTTGGCGGGGACCGTAAGGAACGTGTGGTCTGACCACACGTCCCTTACGGGTCCTGCTAAGGGACCAGGGCGCTAATAATGGGCTTGCAAGTCGCAAGCCCATTATTAGCACCCTCCCCATTCCCATTGAGCCTTATGGAGGCTCAAATGGGAATGGGGAATGGTCTGTTCAATGGGGACTTACCGGTCCCACCAGGGTCGGACTACACCGGTAAGTCCCCATTGAACGAGACTGGACACGGGCACGGTATGGGAGGCAGCCATGGAGCTAATAGCTCTTTGGCTACCACCCATCTTGTAATGAGGCCCAATGTCACAGAAAACATACACGTGATACATTGTTGCAGATGGTATGTTGGAAAACAGAAACATTTGCATCAAACAATGTTTGGTACGCCTCGGTAGACGACCAGGGTTTTAATTTCCTTGTAAACTGCAAGTGGACATGTGTCTTGATGGGGCTTCTATGCCATCCAAGAGCGTGAGATGCTTTTGTATTTCTCGGAATCTAGCACTCTGGTGCTCAGCCACTGATCGGTTCATATTGTGGTCACATAAAAAGTTTCGTATGGAAGCAGTTGAAAAACAAGCATGTTTGGTGTCACGTTAACAAGTGAGTTCTGGGGTCGAAGGGCAGGACGGGGCGGGACGGGAGGTAGGGAGGGGCAAGTTAGTACGTGTTGGAAAGGGAAGAATAAAGATGTGTTCAGAGCACCCTCAGCTCCATCTTTTCTGTACTGAGCAGCGTGGTGTGCGACCCTGGCGAAGGACGTCCCTCACTTCAGACATTGTTACACTGGTGACGAGGTACACGCGCAGGAGCGCACATACACAGACAACAAAAGTGCGCACAGCCACAGCAGGATCTGGCGAGTAGAGAATTCGCCCGGGCGGTGAAGGTGGTGCCCCACCAACATTGGAAAGGCCTATGGAGGTCGAAACAACCTTGGGCTGTGGCGGTGAAACTCCCACAACCAACGGTTTGTGGGAAAAAGGGATGAAAAGTCAGATGGTGGCGGCCGTCTCCTGCAACATCTTTTCCCCGTTCACCTTCTTCCACGTCATTTCACGGTTTTCGTGCCTTGGCAGGAGGCCGTGTAAGGAATTCAGAAGAACTACACTGAATTTAAAGGGACAGTGCACATAAAGTGGTCAGCAATGTCTGTTCAGGATATTCCCCAGGCAGTCAATGAGGACATTCAGGCAAGGGGTCAGGAGGCTCCAACTGCTACAGCTCCATACAGACTCCCAGATTCACTAGCTGTTCATCTGCCAGGAGCTTTTGATGTGTCAGACACGAGCAATATGGGACCAAGATGGGCTAAAGGGATCAGGGACTTTGATCTGTACATGGGGGCCACAGGGCCCATAGATGAGGAAAGACAAAAATGCCTACTAAAATTGGCAGCGGGGCCTGCAACAAGAGATATCATTGACAAAATGCCAGCGAGGTGCATTGACTCAATTCAAGACTTGAAGGGTGTGTTATCGGCCTACTTCACACTGCATGCCAATGTGGACTATGAGCGTCATCTATTTCATAGCAAGAAACAGGCAAGAGGCGAAACAATGGACACCTACATCATGCGCATACCACTAAAAATGAAGCACTGTGATTTCGCCAATGATTCAAACACGGAGGCCCTGTGTTCCCAAATCATTGCGGGCTGTGAATCCCAGACATTCAGGCGCAAACTACTCCAGAAAGCCTGAGCACTCGGTGACATTTTAACACTCACAAGGGAAGAACTGGCAGTGGACGCACAAGTTGAGAGCTTCAACACAGCCACACTTGCAGAGTCAATACACCGACTACAAAATGACCATAGACAGGAAGAACCTTTTTGCTATCAGTGTCGGTACGAGTATCGGCACAAGGGGACCTGTCCGGCAATAGGACAAAGTTGCTCTGTGTGTGGCGAGGAAAGACACTTCAAGTCGGTATGTCGCCTAGCAAGAGAAAGAGGGCGAGAAAGAGGGAGGGAGTCCATGGCTTGCTACAGGCCAAGACCCCTCCTCACAGCGACACAAGCATCTCAAGAAGCCGCCCGCTCTTAATATAGACCAAAAGACACAGAACCAAAGGAGCCAGAATCGGGGACGACAAGTGCAAGAAGGACAAGAAGGAGAGAAGGAGGTATGTCACACGACCAGACAGAAGATCAAGACATCACGTTCAATATCTGACAGAACAGTCCCCTTCAGACACAGACATCAGTTGATCGGAGGGTGAGCACAGGAAAACGGGCTACGTGTACACATTGGGCAATCCAGCAACCACAGAACACAGCCGGACACTGCTCATGGGACTAAATGAAAGACCAACAGAATGTTTGATAGACACAGGTGCCACAGTAAATGTGATAAGCGAACAGATATACAAGGAACTTCAGCGCCCCCAGCAACTGTCGAAAACGTCTCCCCGGAAGTGTTTAGGACAATTCGTAGGCACATGCCGTTACAAGTCACAGGAACAGAAAGCAGTCATACATGTGCTTGCTACTGAGAGTGAATGTGGATGCATAATCAGCTTCAAGACAGCAATAGACATGGGTCTGATACATGTGCTATACAAACTAATACTACGGAGGCATACCGGTTAACATTCAATGGAAGGTAGAGGAGGAACTGTACAGCCTACTTGAGCAGGACATAATCGAACAAGCCACCAGACCCACAACTTGGGTATCACCCATCGTCCACGTCCCAAAGAAAGGCTCGGACACCATCCACCTGTGCATGGCTATGAGAAGACCCAACCAGGCCATTAAAAGAGTGAGGCACATGGCACCACGTATCACAGACATGATACATCTGTTAAACGGCACCACAGTCTTCTCCAAACAAGACTTACAAAAGGGCTATCACCAGCTAGTATTGAGCCCAGAAAGCAGGAACATCGCCACCTTTGTTACGCACCTCAGACTCTACAGATATAAAAGATTGAGTTTTGGTATGTCCTCCCCCGCCGAAATCTTTCAGGCGGAAATTCAATGTAATTACACACATACCTAACTGTATCAATTACAGTGATGGCATTCTAGTGTTTGGGACCGATGTAGGAAAACATGACGAAACCCTGTCCAGAGTGTGCATGGCATTGAAAGTGGCCAACCACACCCTCAATCAAGAGAAATATGAATTCAGAAAGGGCACGTTGAAATTATTTCAGGCATATATTCTCGGAGAAAGTCATGACTCCAGATCCAGACAAAGTCACGGCACTCAATGAGACACCACCACTGACAAATGTCTCGGAACTAAGATACTTCCTGGGCCTTGCCAGTTACTGCATGTGGTACATCACAGACTTTGCCACTGTCAGTGAACCACTTCGAGCTCTGACTAAAAAGAACGCCATGTTCAGCTGGTCTGAAGAGTGTCAGCAAGCCTTCACTACAATCTGCTACAGGATGGCAAATGCCCAGAACATCGCCTACTTTGATGCTGGCCTTAAGTCGGAATTGACAGTAGATGCAATACCAGTTGGGTTAGGGGCAATCCTAGCCCAAATTGACCTAGATAATCCAAGTCGCACCCACATTGTTGTTTACGCCAGCCGCAGTCTCTCAACGGCAGATCACGTATACTCTCAAGCAGAGAAGGAAAGTCTCGCTGTAGTATGGGCGTGTGAGCACTTCCAACTTTTTCTGTATGAAAAGCCTTTTAAAGTAGTGACCGGCCATCAGGCTCTGTTGCTCCTGTACGGCAACCCCAGGCCAAGATGTCACCTCATGGACCCAGGTGGGGACTCACACTACAAGACTACTCATTCGAGATAGTTTAATAGCCTGGTAAAGAAGAAAACCTGGCCGACTTCTTGTCCCGTCATCCAAGGAGTGCAAGTGCCCCTGAACCGTCTGTAGCGGACCACTATCTCCAGTACCTTATCCAGCAAGCGATACCTGAGGGTATCAACCCGGCTCACCTCGCCCAAGAGATGGGGTTGGACATAGCATGTTGAATAGTGTGTGAGGGTCTCAGGTTTTGGCATTGAAGGAGAGCCGAAGAGAGGGGTCGCCTCGAGTCAGATGACGTCAGGAGGGAGGTGGACAGACTCATACAGGTAAAGGAGGAATTAGCCCTTTCTGAAGACAACATATTGCTAAAAGGAAACAAAATGGTAATCCCAGCCTCTCTCAAAAGAAAAGTGGTGGAACTCACCCATTAGGGCCACCGAGGAGTCGTC
This sequence comes from Ambystoma mexicanum, assembly GCF_040938575.1. Classification (NCBI taxonomy): domain Eukaryota; kingdom Metazoa; phylum Chordata; class Amphibia; order Caudata; family Ambystomatidae; genus Ambystoma; species Ambystoma mexicanum. The sequence continues at coordinate 495,117,736 of NC_090938.1, read as the reverse complement.
TCCACAAAGCGTATGCTGTGACAAAAGGTGTGATTCCCACAATTGGACTTGCTGGTGAAGGAAATCCTGAGAGAGTGTCCAACATGCTGTCTCGTCACACTGAATAGACATCCTGAACCGCTACGCATGTCCGAGCTACTGGAAGGAGTGTGGGAAGCAAAAGCTGCTGACTTTTTTGGACCCATCGAAAGGCTAAAATATGTGCTAGCCGTAATGGATGAATACTCCTGCTACCCGGAAGCACAGCTAGTGTCTTGCACAGCAGCCCACCACGTCATCCCAGTATTAGACCGCATATTCACTGCATATGGCATTCCCAGAAGGGTGAAAACAGACAATGGGCCCCCCTTCACTGGCCAGGACGTCGCACGGTTCAGTGAATACATGAGTTTTCACCATTAGAAAAACACGCCGCCCTGGCCACATGTGAATGGCATGATCGAACGCTTGATGGCAAACCTCAAACGAAGCACTGCAAGTGGCCTGGCTCACGGGTCAACCCTATGAACAGGTCCTCCACCAATTGCTAAGGGATTATCGGAGCACACCACATAGCTCCACTGGAAAAAGCCCAGCAGAAGTAATGTTAGGGAGAGATATGCATACCTGGCTACCCCAACACGGACCCAATGAGAGCAAGAGGCGAGTTGATACAGATATGCGAGACCAGGACAGATCTGCCAGGCAAAGAATGAAGGAGTACGCAAACGTGCGAAGAAAAGCTCGGGATTCTAAGCTTGAGGTAGGAGAAGTGGTGACGGTGAAGCAACCACAGACGCGCAAACAAGCCTCAGTCTTCAAGGACGAACCTTTGATCATTACGGTGAAAAAAGGCTCAATGATAACGGCCCAGGGCCCCATGGACCCACTACACGAAATTCCTCACATTTCAAGAAGTTCCCACTAACCAGCTCGAGGAGGCTAAATGGAAGGAGAGATGTGACGGATGAATATCTCACGGATGAGCCCTATCAAGGAGATTGAGAAGACTCAGATGCATCTGGTGTCGAGGACATGCATGGGTCAGAGGAAAGGTGTTTGATGGGGACAGCGAACTCGACACCTCAAAGCACCAGGAATAAGCCTTGACAACTCATTGAAGAAATGGGCTGAGCAGCATCATCCCAAGTTCATGTTGGACCTAACTGTTTAATTTCGGGGGAATGGTCAGGTTGACAAGTGAGTTTCGGAGTCGAGGGGCGGGATGGGGCGGGACGGGAGGCAGGGAGGGAAGTGACTTGGGCGGGAGGGGCAAGTTAGTACATGTTGGAAAGGGAAGAATAAAGACGTGTTCAGAGCACCCTCGGCTCTGTCTTTTCTGTACTACACAGCGTGGTGCGCAGCCCTGGCAAAGGCCATCCCTGCCTTCGGACATTGTTACATTTGGTGTTGAGCTATTGTTTAAAAAAAGATTGTAACGCGTAACATTTTTATCTATTTTGAAATACACAAATGTTTGCCCTCGTGGAATTCCTTTTTGCAGGAAGAAATTGATCCACATACAGTGGTCGCTTTTGGGTTTCCAAAGTCGGTCATACATTGGAAGAACAAAAACCCAGAGAATTACGTCACCTGAGCCACGCCCATATCTCCACAAAGCTCTATCCACATATGCGCCCACTGCTACTAATTGAGTACACTGACATTGTGACTAGTGTCCAAAATAAATGCGAATGTCAGTTTTTCTGTTTGTTTAACTTAACTTGGTTTTTAAAATAGTATTTGCAAAATAACAGTTAAATGATACACGTTCCGACTGGTAAATAAAAACAAGGGTGGGTTTTACTGTGGAATTGCTTGGTATTGTACGAAATTACCAACTATAAAAGTCTGACCCCACCATAAGACCTAAAACACACACCATGAAAAGTTCTAACTACCAAAAGTTCGAACTTTTCGTGGTATGCGTTTAGGTGTTTTGGTGGGGTCGGCCTATAAAGTGAGCGGGGGTTGCGGGGTCACCCCCCCTAGTCCCTGCCAAATAAAAATAAAAGCCTGCGCGGGCTGCGGGGGTGTCCCCTGCAATACCCCGCTCACTATGCTATACAGTATAGTGACCGGGGGTTGTGGGGGAAACCCCTGCAACTGCCCAAAAAAAGAAAGAAGAAAAAAGAAAAGGACCCTGCGGCACCGGTTCCTGATCACAGAAGTGAAAGGGAACTAGCGCTGCAGGAACTCACTGCGCCTTCAAAGGTAAGTAGGGTGGGGGTATGTTGGGGGTGTGTTGGGGTTGTGGGTGGGGGTGTGTTGTGGGTGTTGGTGGGGATGTGGGTTTGTAAGGGTTTTTAATGTATGTTCGCATGGGAAATTTACTTTTTTTGTGGTTTGTACATTTCTCATGCAAACTTTTCCATCGCAGACTTTTTCCACGACGGAAAATTGACGCAGTCCCGAATTGCTAGAATTGCTTAGCTTGCCCTACAAATCGGAGTCAAAGCACAACTGGAGCTAAACATGTATCATGTTGTGTAAAGTCTGCCATGTTAATTGAGTTTACTTGAAAGGCAATCGGTGTGAAACTGCTTTCTCAACTGTGTTACACGTTGAGCAAACCGCAAGTCTGAGTCTGTGGAAGGAAGCCGGAGATGTTTATCATCAAGTCAATCGACATCACAAAAGTGCGAGTGACTGGAGGCGGCGCTGTGTGAGCACCTGTCCCCTTCCCTGGGAGACTGAAGCCTGTGTCAGCCTCCCACCTCCCTTACTGTGCTCAGATTGCAGAGGCAGGCTGGATGGGCCGCCACATCTCTCTCAGCTTTTCTTTCAGTCAGGAGAGAAGTGAACTTTAGTGGGCCTTTGAAGACCCTCGGAAATCCCGGAGACTCCACGCTCTTCCTCGAAAACCCGGAGAAGAGCGTAAAAACTCAGAGTCTCCGGTTTGAACCCGAAAACTAGGCAGATATGCAGTCGGTGCATGACTAAAACAGAAAGTGGGAGCTTTACCAACTCCTGGAAGTAGATCAGTAAAGTGAATTATAACATATGGGTTTCCAATATTGTTATTGCAAAATTGATGAGTGCGCCATTTGGTAACACCTATTCACAAATGGGGAATGTTCATATTTTGATGTTTCTCATGAATGCTTATGCATAATGCTTAAAGTAGGAAACCCATTAGTGGAATTGCTTTTCTTGTTAATGTATTGTTCAACATTTTGAGTCACTCGGTACTGTTTGATTTACACACAGTCTAGAGGAGACTCTTAGAAGTCACGAGCAATTGTGGATGGCGGGAATCAAGTCTGCATTTTCCAGCTTGGAATTTAAAAGTAGAAAGCCCCATGCCTAAACGGAACACGAAATAAGGTTAGTCTGGTTGATGAGTGGCGACTCTTTAAAATGTAAATAATTAAGAAAGAAAATTAAACCCTCGAGGTTTTTATACCTTCTACAAATCTCTCTATATGTATTTTTTTTAACACTTTATTTTGGTTAATTTGAAAACATAACAAAACATGTTCCGACAGTGTGCCACGTGTTTCCTGCCCTCCCCTCTCTCCTCAACAGTGAGATATCAAGATGTACAACAGTCATAAACTTGTGCAGTACATTCAGTTCGAGGCGCCTGCCAACGGACGTGAAAAATGTATTGATGCGTTAGCGAATGATGAAGGCCGTGTGGACAGTTTCAGTCTGGTGCGGACATTAAGTAGTTGATGTAGGGTCCACATATATCCAGGGACCTTGCATGAAGAAGCAGAGTTTTGATAAAATTGGATTCAGTGTCTTGGCAGTCCGTTATGTCTTGTAGCCACAACTGTGAAGTGGGAGGGCAGCCCACCCCCAGGTCATGCCGACCCTCTGTCGTGCTAGTACCAGCAGCAAGCCGGCTAACTTCTTTACCAAAGTCAATATATCTTTTGTGTATCCTTGCATTGCCACCTTGGGGCATTGCTTGATGTGTTCGCTCACTATTGCAGAGGTTTGTTCCAACACTTCTTTCAGAAGCGATTAATCGTCGGGCATTCCCATTCCAGGTGTATAAAGTCTGCTGTGGGTGCACCGCATTGTTTGCATGTTGCTGATATGGTTGGGCGTTGGCTGTGGAGTCTGGCCGGGGTGTGGTATACCTGGTGCAGAAAATTGAAGTGTATCAGCTTACAACGTGAGTTTAGGGACACCTTCTGGGTTTGCCACAGGACGTATGACCAGTTTTCGTCAGAAATCATGACCCCAAGTCATTGTTCCCATTGTGTTTTTGGGGTTGTCAACTGGATAGTAGTGTCCGACAGGAGGTTTTTTGTGGACCGTGGATACCAGTTTACCTTCCCCTTGGTACTGAATCACCCCGTGTAGGAGTTGCCACACGGATGGTTGTCAGGGAAATGTGGGAAAAAGCGATTGAAGTGTGTGGCGGAAACGGAAGTATATAAATGTATCCAGGGCAGAGTCGGCTCGCCGCTCTCATGTTTGTTGGGGGGTCAGAAAGGTCCTGTCAATGAATAAATCGTTTAGGTTTTCAATCGGTAGCTGTCGGGCCATTGGAGATATACCTTTTCTGCAGTTAGTGGGATCCCTGGGATGAATCGCGCTGGGATGAGGGGAGAGAACCTGACTGGAACATTGTACTTCTGCGCTATTTTCTTCCATATCGCGTTCGTGGAGTGTACTATGTTGAGGGTTGTGGGTGGCACCTGGATAGCGCCTATAATGGCCGCATGCAGTAAGTTATGGGTTATAAGGGCGCGTACAATTTGGACATGTGGTCTGATGAAATGGGTGGCATACCAATGTCTTAGAAATTGGGCTTGTGCAGCCCAGTAATAGCGTTCCAAGTCGGGTAGTGCTAGACCTCCTTTTGCAATCGGCTGCGTGAGTGTTGCATGGGCTAGTCGCGCTGGTTTGCCGGACCAGATTAGCTGAGGATTAGACTCGGCAACAGTTGGAGAAATGTCTGCGGCAGGAGAAGGGGGATATTTACGAACAGGTAGAAGAGCTTGGATAAGATTACCATTTTTTACTATGGACACTCGGCCCCGTAGTGTGAGCGAAAGGTGTTTTCACCTGGATATTTTGTTGCGCAGAGTTTTCGACTACCTTCCCGTAGTTATCTCGAAAAAGGTCATTAGGATTCCTAGGTATCTAACTCCTATGTGTTCCCACCATATACTTTGGTACCAGGTGTTAGTGGGAAAATGACAGATTTTGTGTGGTAAACTTTTAAGCACGAGAGGGTGACGAATTTGACGACCTCTCGCATGACTGGGTTTAGCTTCACTACAGGGTCGCTAATGAATAAGGCTATGTCGTCGGCGTATAGGAAAATTATTAGTTTATGGGGGCCCAGAGAGAGACCTCTCTCCATTTGTCTGGCCCTAAGGCTGGCGGCCAAGGGCTCCATCGCCAGACAAACAATGGGGCCGACAGGGGGCATCACTGTCTGGTCCCTCTTTGTAATTCTATACATGCCGATTTTACTTTCCCCGAGTACGATGCTGGACAGGGGTGTGTGTAGAGAAGGGATACCAGGTCTAAGAAGCATTTGCCCAGGTCCATTTTTCTCAAAACCGCAAAATGATATGGCCATTCGAAGGATTTTTCTGCATCGAGCAGGACTGCCACGGATTGGGACAAGGGGTTGAGCGCTTTGATGACATTGAATAAGCGTCTGATACCAAATGTTGTTTTGCGACCTGGGATGAAGCCCGCCTGGTCGGCGAGCACCAGGGCTGGCATCAAGGGGAGCAATCTGGAGGTGAGGATCTTTGCGAGAATTTTGTTGTCAACATTAATTAGTGAAATTGGCCTGTACGAGGTGCATTCTTCAGAGGGGTTTCCCTGTTTTATGGAGAAGGATCACGTTTGCTTCACAGAGTGTGGGGGACAGGTAGCCTCTTTCTAATGCCTCTTCAAACACACTTAGGGGATTGGTGCTAAGGTCGGGGCAAATGCCGTGTATAATTCCCCTGTCAGCCTGTTGGGGCCTGGGTCTTTGGTGCTCGGAAGTTCTTTTATCGCTCCCAGAACCTCAGAGCGTGTTCAACCCAATGCAATTCTGGGTCTTCTAGGTATTGTGGAGAGATTCTGGGCTGCTTGCATGTTTCAAGCTTTATGAGTCATGATAGAAGGCACGAAAGGACTGAACTATTTTATCCTCTGTGTAAACTAGGGAGCCTTGGGGGTTTCGGATGCATTCTACTTGTGGGGGTTTTCTATCCGCTGCCAGCAACCTTGCTAGCAGGGCCCCCGGTGTTTGGCCTTCCTCATACTGGCGGACGTGGTTGCCATGTAATACGAATCGGGTCTCATGGTCTGCAATGGACTTGAACTTATCTAATTCTTCCCGGAGGCAGGCTAGGGATTGGGGTTCATTTAGAGCAGCATGTGTGTACTGAAGTTCTTTCAGCCTTATGTCAATGGCGGTAAGTTCTCTCCTAATCATTTTCAGTATCCCGTTCTCTTTGGCCATGCATACCCCCCTAACATAGCACTTAAGTGTTTCCCAGAGAGTCCCGTCCTACGTTACAGAGTCAAGATTGGCAGCTAAGAAGGATGTGATCTCAGACCGGAGTTCCTGGGCGAACACCTGGTCTAGGAGTGCCCTGGATTTGAATCTCCAGTGAGGTCTATTCTGCTTATTATCTGAGGGGCTGCATTTTCAAGGGTGACAGGGGAGTGGTCGGAGAGTGTTCTTGGAAGTATCAGGCAGGTTCTCCGTTGGAATCGACCATTTCTAGATACCAACAGGTAGTCCAGCTGTGAGCTGGTATTATGGACCCAGTAGTGGAAGGTGTAATCGCGTAAGTCTTGGTGACTAAGTCTCCATTCATCTACTAGGTTGTAAGCCCTGCAGATCTCACGAATCTGGCGACTGGCTCTGGAGGGAGTGTTGTTAGTCTTGCGCGACTTGTCCCTTTCGGGGTCTATTGTGGTATTTAGATCTCCTCTCCATATGAGTCTGTTCCTGCTAGGCGCATCATTACCCAGTCAAAGGCATTTGCACCGTCTATATTTTGGCCATAGGAGTTTACCAAGACAATTTCGCTACCTTCTAGTACCCCTCAGACTAGTAACAATCTGCCCTCTCTGACACTGTCTATTGACAGTAGCCTAAACTTCATTTTCTTGTTGATCAGTATAGCCACCCCTCTAGCATATGATGAATAAGAGGAGAAGTATCTGTGGCACCCCCAATCGGGTGCCCAACGGCTCTCAGAGGCTGAGAGGAGGTGCGTTTCTTGTATGAAGGCTACGTCTATATTATCTCTCCTAAGGTACAGGGATACTTTCTGAGTTTTGGTCAGGTTATTGCCCCCCCTGATGTTCCAAGTTGCTAGCTTGAAGGGAGTAAGGAGTTGTTATTACTTTATTGAATGCAGGTGACATTTTTGGCTGGTGGTGAGGTTATTCGTGTACATGCATGCTGACTGTTAATGGATGACCGCGGGGTCAGTCGGTGGTGGCCGGTTTCACACATGGCACATTTCCCTACTTTTTTCCTGTTTCTTGTATGTGGCTTCCTATCTAGTATAGGTAGCTGCTAGGTTCCTTTCCCTTCTCCCACTCATTGGCAAACCCCATCCCGCCCGTCAATTGCTCCACCCTCCTAACTGAAACCCAAAACTCTGATCGCGGGCAACCCCCAACCCGCCCGCTAAATGACCCACCCACCTCAACGGATAACAAACAAACTGTGCTGAGTTCGAGGCGCGCGTTCCCATCCAAGTTCAGCGGCTCCCTACAATAAACTATTCAGTTGTGCCCGAGTGAGGGGTGGTGTATAGTGGGTGTCCGACATGGAGTGCGAAATGCAGCTTAGCGTTGTACCAATGCTGGCGTCAGCATGTTTGAACTCGTGATACCTGGGTCGGGAAATCATGTGGGGTGTCCCCCATGCTGGGCCCCATCAGGGCGGGTTTCTCCTTTCTCAGTCTCTTCTCGCTGCCCTTGGGTTATTGCCCAGGGGTCTGCAACCCAGTTCATCCAGGAAGTTGTTTGCTTCTTCTGGTCAGTTGAAAAACTGTGCCTTCCCCGCGTGTTGGATCCTCAGCTTTGCTGGGAATAGCATGGAATACTGCATTTGACTGTCCCGGATACAACGTTTTACTACAGTAAAGGATCTGCGAGCGGCCTGAACAGCAGGTGAGAATCGGGATAGATTTGAATATTGTCGCCATCGAATTGTAGTTCGCCCTTTTCTCTGGCAAGCCTCAGGATCGTGTCCTGGTCTTCGAAGTTGAGCAGCTTCACAATGATGGGCCATGGGACAGCCCCATGGATTGGCCGATTGTCGGCACCTGATGGGCTCTTTCGACGACGAATAGCTGGGGCAGCACGGGTGCACCGAACAGTTCTTTCCACATGTTTTCTACAAAGTCTTCAATTTTCAGAGCAATTTGTCTCTCTCTCTCACCCCCACCAGCCTAATATTATTGCGGCTGCTCTCTTTGAGGTCCCTGTCCTTAGCGGGCAGCGCTTTCAATTGGACTTTAGATTCACTTATCGTCCAAGTCTGAGACTCTGCTCCACTGAGTCTAGTCTGTCGCAGTGTTTGTCAAGACGGTGTTGCAATAAATCAACCTTTGACGATAAAGCATCAAGTTTGGAGTTGAGGTTGCCTATGCCTGCTCTGAGTTTTGTCCTATTTTGTCCTCTGTGTAGACTAGGGTGCCTTCCCCATACTGGCGGACGTGGTTGCTATGTGATAGGAATCGGGTCTCATGGTCTGCAATGTACCTGAACTTGTCTAATTCTTCCCGGAGGCAGGCTAGGGAGTGGGGTTCATTTAGAGCGACATGTGTGTACTCAAGTTCTTTCAGTCGTGTGTCGCTAGGTAGCTGAAGTAGGATTTATCAAATATCGATGGTTGGGGGCTGAATCGGTTCCTCGTCTTGCTCCATTGTTGGCGTGGAGGATCCCGCTTGGGCGTGTTGCTTAGGGGTCTTGACAATGGTTCCAGACTCGAAGTTCAACTTCCTCTGGGATGTTTCCGATTTGCCCATGCTAGGTAACTTGTAGTTGAGGAAGAGGGGTGAAGGTAGGGTCTAGTTTGGCCTTTACGGAACAGATGGAGGAGAAGGGGCCTTGTTGAGAATGGATGCTATCCTGTTGCAGTGTCCGGGGCACAGCCGTTTGGTGCCGGGATCTGTTGATTTTAACGAGGGGCTAGGGCGATCCGTGGTCATTGCCCGGGGATTGCTAAATTCCCAGAAAGTGGTCGCCGGGGAGATGGTTTTGTTGCAGGGTACTAGGCCTTGAAGAGGTGAAGGGGGCTCCTGCCCATCATTGTTGGTGGATGCTGGAGCCTGTGTGTAGTACACCTCACCCCAGCCGCCGTGACTCTATGTTCCAGTTGAGGTAGTGATCCGGGTGTTCGAGGGTTGTTTCTCTGTGGGGGAGGGGTAGCCACACTCGATATGAGACAAGCAGGTACCGCAAATTGTGTTGGGGTAACCAGTGTTTGCTGCGCTTCCAGTCGTCCAGTCGCCAGGATGGGCAATTGACTGAATCAGGTACAGTTGACATGCATGGTTTTCCGATGTCCTTTGGTGAATCATTGTTGGTCCTATTTAGATAGCTGGGTCCCCTTGCCAGGTGGCAGGTGTGAATATTTTTGGTTTGGGATTACGTCGCCGCCGGGTCAGCTGTCTATTGTTGCTTCCACTCTGTGGATGAGGCTCTATGTGTCCTGTGGTAGGATCTAGAGCGCTGTCCGGCAACGCTCTGGTGGCGGGGATGATCTAGTGCAGTTGCAGCAGTTGATATCGCACCTGGGTCTTCTGCGTGTAAGCAAAAGGTGGAAGCGGGTTGGGGCAGCTCAGTAGATGGTAATGTGTGTCTTGGCGGAGGAATTTGCCCCTGTGAAGATGCTGTTAGAAGTGTTCATAAGTGGGGCGCAGGGCGTTCCTAGTCTCTGAGCCTTGCTGTATGGATTGTCAGCTTTTGCAAAGACTACTGGTTATGCTTGGGTGTCGCCAGGGAGACTGCCAGCACACTTTATAGAGCGGGGAGGGGACAGGGAGTGGGGCCCGGAGGTCTGAGAACAAGAGTGGAAGTGGGAGTTTTTCCCCCTACCTGCTTTGTTAGTTGACTGCAGCAGCCCAGCGTTATCGATACACGGCAGTCAGGCTGAGGAAGGGGCCTTGGGACACTGGAGTTGTCAAGGGTGTACAGTGGGTTTCCCATTGGCCTCTGTTTCCAGTAGTCGGGTACCTCGTAGGTGTATGTCCCGCTCCGTCGGTCTGGTCGTGCTCGATGTGAGGATGTGTGTAATCACTGTTGGTAACTCTTGAGGGTGGCCCGTACTAATATTCCGCTGTGTTCTTTTGGCAGGAAGGTGCTTGAAGTCAGTGCTGGCAGCGTGCGGGCTACGTTATTTAAAGTTTATGGGCGTGCCCTAAACTCTGGGTGAGTCTCCCGCCCAGTCTCGGGCTTGGAGTATTTATCAGGCTGGTGTGCCTTGTGGGGAGCGGGTGTGGTGGCAAGTCAGGGGATCCATCCTCCTCCGAGTCTGTGGCCCAACCAGGTCGAGCTGTTGGCGCTCCTCTCCCAGGCTGTCCTCCGTGTGTGAACCGAGGGGTGGCCGCTGCAATGCTTGCCAGAGCGTTGTTGAGGGGAGGCCTTTGCGGCGGGCCCTGAGTTCCATTCAGTGACTCCGGATCCCGCCCCAGGCCACGTCACAGCACAAAAAGTGGAGAAACTCTGGAATGGGCAGGATCAAGGCTGGGTAAAGGGTTCTGGTTAGACTTTCTTGTATTCCTGGGTCGCTGTTACTCCAACAGTGTGTTGCTGCTATATTCCGGGCACAGCCCCGGGTTTAGTGCCATTGGCGACTTGGTCGGTTGGGTGGGGGGTGGACGAAGACACCATACAGGGGCCGTTCCGGTTTGTCCATGGCCCAGGAGCTGCTGCGTGCCACCCGGCTGTCCCCCCTTTGGGTGTGCGACCTGAACGAGACAACGTAGTGGGGAATCTCCCAAGAGCCGTCCTTTGCACGTGCCGCAAGGGCTGTTGTAGTGCTGTTCACTGATGGTGTTGCAAGGGAACCACTGTTGGCTTTGACTCCACGAGCCGGGGATGCTTTCGTAGGTGGTTGGGGGCCCTGACACCACGTGTGCCGGGCCAAATTGCACGGAGGTCCAGAACTGGGGCGGGATCCGCACTGCCTCCGCTCCAGACACAGCACACTAATTATTGTTCAAAGAGGCCGTCAGAGGACGCTGCATCGGGTGTGCAGGCCCTCGGGCCTTCTTGTCTATCGGTGTCCTGTGGTGGGGAGACCTTGGTACGGCCTCTAGTGGTATCTGTGTGCCCATCAGGCCATGCGGGTGGGAAGGTGACCGCAGCCCTGTATGATTGGTGCTCCGGTCTGAAGCTCCTGTCTTTCGCCGGAGCGTTGTTGGCAAGGGTTGGTTTTTCGCGGTCTTCCTGCACCTGCAAGCGTTCACTCCAGGCTGTGGGATGATTTATGATGTACCGCCGGGAGCAGGGCCCACCTCGTGCCTGGTGGCCGCTCTATGGGTTCCACGCCTGTAGGGTTTCTAGTGGTTTTGTGGGTACCACGCTGCATTCAGTGAAGCCTGGTGAGGTTTTCTCTGGTGACAGAAGGAGGTGTTTCCCACCTCGGGTCTATGATTTTGCAGGATTAATGGGAGCACTGCACAGAGCTCACGGGAGAGCCGCCATCTTGGTTGGGCTCTCTAGCTCCCTCCATCTCTCTGTATGTTTTTAATTTACAGAGTTTGGTTTGGAACAACAGCAAATCTCTTTTCCACATTGTGGAAAACACACGAAACACGCAGTGTCTACACTGATATGTTGATGTCAAATGTGTGACCTTTCTTTTTTTCATCCTAAGGGGAGCAAGATCCCCATGGTGTATGAAGTATCCTAATGTTGAGAAATGGTCCATGTTAGGGCAGAGTATCCTTTTATGATAAAAAATGACGATAGAAAATGTTGATGAAAATTATGTAAAACACCTATGTGATCAGTAAGGGTTTGTGTGCGAAATAAGATCTATTGGATATATAAGTATCGGTTTTCTAACAATAGGACACCCATATACAAAACCCACATACAGTTTATTGAAATTCTGTTGCATTTTAAGCACGCACTTTTTTGCACTTTGCACTTTTTGGTATTTATGTAGCACTTTACTGCAACTTTGCACAAGAGACGATCTGTCTAAAATTGCAATGTTCGTTTTATAGATTTTAATGTGTATTAATGATAATAAATTGTTTAAAGAGATGTTTGTGTCTATGAATGTGTACTGAGAGAGGTGTAGTAGTAAAAAACCAATCAATTGACATGGTTGGGGTTTGATAAGAGTGCACCCCTGGATTGTTTATCCTACCTGAACTAAGTGTACAGACGGAGGCGTCTGTTTGGAGGCATTTGAGGGCAGGACATCCTATTTCGTTTTTTGTGTTACATATGTATTTAGCCCCTTTTTTCAAGTAGGTGTCCTTTCTATGGATAAATATTTGGGGTGACTCTTCAGAGATTTTGTGTCCCTGCAATGCAGGCAATTTCTCTGTGGAGGGCGCGGATAAACATTGGGTTCCAGTTCTCTAGAGGTGGGTGTCCATCCTACCGTGAATGAGGAAGTGTGCGACTTGGTTGGTGCAATAGTCCGGTTACCCTGACTCAAGAGTCCAGTGGCAGCAGGAGCCTGCGCGCAACACATAAGGGGAAGCATCGGCTTATGCTTGCGTCTTATGTGAGAAGGTTAATGGGTCTTGCACTGCGCACTGTCTCCACTTGCAAGGTCTGTTGCCGCTCTTGTGGATCTGCAATGGGAAGGGTTTGGGGGTTTGTAAGTGGGGTGAGCCTGAGAAGAGCAAGAGAGCTTTGATGTGCTGTTGGCAGCTTCAGTTCGGAGAAACCGGTCGCTGAGCGTTGGTGCATTTTCGATCGGTAGCCTTCATGTGGAGTTGAGGTCTGATTTTGTGTGGTTTGGTTTCATGTTGGGTATTGTGAAGTGCATGCAGTTTGTGATGCGGTAGAGGTATGGTTGTGTTTAGTTCATAGTTTGAGGGTACTTATGCAGAGTGTTGAGTTTTTAGTATGGTTAATTATTAGCAATACATGTTCTACCCCTAACAATCCATCTGAGTGTGACACAGTTCCTACCCCCAACAATCCATCTACGTGCGATACATTTACTACCCCCAACAATCCAAGTGTGGCACATTAATGCTCCCCACATAATAACTAAGTATAAGCATGTTTATACAGTCATCTTTACAAACGTAACCATCTCTTGGCACTGGAAGGATGTGCTATAATCCTCCAACTCAATGCCATTCATTTGATCAACCTGGGAAGGACAAGAGAATGTGCTGATCCGCAGGGACCGGAAACTCATCTTCAAGGACACAAGGGTCTCTGCAGTGGATGCATTGATCCCCTGAACAACATCCGCAAGCCCAGGTTTCCTTTCTGAATCCATGTTCACTACGCCTAAGATGGAGGGAATGTAGCCCAGAATGCAAGGTGGAAAAAGAGGCATGTATTGAACTGATTTGGTTTAATTGATGGAGAACAGATTTTCAGAACCAAGTTGCCACAAAGAGAGGGCAAGGTTTGGCTCCCAAATATTTTGGTCTACAACACCCAACAGTCAAAGCCAGCATAGTCAATGGTGAGGGCTCATGGCAGTCATATTCCAAAACAATTTATTGACCCCTGACGTACACTTTACAGCTGTGCGATTTTTTCATATACATATTTACAATTGCCAATTTGAGGAACGAAGATGTTAAATCATGTGACTGGAATGGAGTCAGCGTGTAAATCCTTGGACGTGTTGCTCTCATCCATTGTTTTTCCAACCCTTCCCAGCCCCACCCACCCGCTCCCCATTGTGCTCTGAAGTATCCTGCATACATGTGGTGCATTAGAAAACACTATTAAAGAAATAAATACATACCAAACATCCTTGGTTACGTGCCGGAGAGGGAATTCGAACCCAGGTCTCTAGGTTCCACCATTTCCACTATAGCCGCTCGTAAGTGTCATAGAGATGGCTGCTGATCTGGGACATCTGGCCTCATGGGACAATATACCAACATTTTAGTATAGAGCTTGTTAGGGGGCAGCTCACCTATCCCCCATTCTACCACCTCCCTCATTGGCCACACCAACTCCCCAACCTATAAACTACCATTCCCCTGTCCCCCTACCCTCTAAAAGCCTACAGCGGTAAATGCGGTAAATTGGGCCTCTGACCAATGCGGTCCGTCATCTGTGGCCAGAAGGAGGGGATATCACAGATGCTGCTGCTTGATCACGTGATGCATTGCCACAGATGGATTCTGCATTCGCCGCATTAAAAGCAACTGAAGATACCTTTGCAGGAGCACCAAGGAACCTGAAGCCCGCGGTCATTAGATGTCAATCTCTACATTAATGTTCATATGAAGGTCTGCGGGGAAAATACTGCGCAAAACTGAATATGTATTCTCAGAAATGTGACATTACTGAAAACTGCTTTCCATGAAGACACTGCAACACTCCTAGGTGTTAATTGCACATTCAGAGAACTTCAATATTACAGAGGCTGTGTTAAGCATGGGTATCCCCGAGGGCCGAGGAGTCCATGCAAGGTGTCTAGGTGATGACAATGTTCAGCCCTGAGCCTCTGCAGCACATTCCCATGGCTGCCTGCCATTTGCCTTGCAAAGAGCCGAACAGGCGTGGGCTAAAGAGACCATAGGAACACCTCAAACGAAACCAGAGCACCTTTGGGGCCAGTAATTTAAGGGTATTGGATACCATTGCCCTTCTATATTCATTTGCACCAGTAGGGCTAAATCTCAAGAGATTGGTGCACGTAGTGGTGGTCAATTGCACCAGGTGATATGTTCCATTTTTAGTTTTGGCTATTAGGTGGTGCAAGAGAACCATCTATAAGCCCAAATTATTGCATTGCGGTATAGCAAGGAGGGAGATGGGATATTCGGAAAAAACACAAATCTAGTAGGGATTGTTTGGCTGTTTACCCACCCATTGACTACCCATGGCCATGATAATCACTATGGCCAGTGCCACCACTTCCTGCTCCTCCTCACCCAAAATACATCCTCCTGGGATCTCTTTGAGCTAGTTTTTTCAATCAGTAACCTCAAACGTGCTTCAAGTGCCTGCCAGGTTTGTTTCAAAGCAGTCTTCTCAGAGTTAATAGCTTAATTGGAGCTCTACATAGGCTACCTGTTCAATAAAAATGCCCTAACCAAGTGTGCCTTCAGCCATTTGATTTATAAGCAGTATGAGTGTCCTTCAATGAAGTCCTGTTAAAAAGAAGCATTGGCAAAGCCAAGAGTTCTGGCTTGAAGGTATTAAATCGGCATTGCCCGAGCAGTGCTATTAGATGTCCAGGTTATTGTGCCATATTGCAGCTGCTACCATCGATGGGCAGTTAATACCACTGTGGCAGTGCCTCGCAAGTGCATTTCCCATGCCTACACAAAATCCCAAACTGTTGCCATTGCCAATGCTTGTTCATGTGTGTGTGTGTGTTTCTTTGTTTAACTGGTTGTCAATGTGAGCACAGAACAACCACACCTTAAAAACATAAAGCGGGGATAAAACCACACATGACAAATAGAGAGAACGCCAACATAATTTACCGCCACAACATACAATGTTCCCCCATGCCATTAAGTCCAACGGGAGCAAAATAGCAGAGAGGTGCAACTTGCCAGAGCAATCTTAATTTCGTCCTCACAGTGCAGTTTTTACTATCTAGCTTACATTGCCTCCAGATAAGGATTTAAGCCTGGATGTTTATGTTGTGAATTCTCACATTTATCAGTTTGCATATGTCTTTGCCAGCGGGCGTGGGGTATTTTATTTAGTTGTTTTTTTTATAACATGCCTAATACCATACCTGATTTCATTTTTTAAGCGCGGATCCGGGATTTGAACCTCTGCTGCGTATTGCTTCCAAGACCAGCGCGTTGCCCCAGTGCTATTATGATGTTTTCCAAAAGAATGCCCTGCCACTCACTGTCGATGACAATGTGCTGCCAAGATAAGTGATTTTTCGGTCTTCTCTCACAGAAAGCTCTGGAAAAACACTCATGTGTGAAAAACCTATTAAAGTTCAGATGCTTCCCGTTCTGTCTGATGAAATGTATGTTACGTTACTGGGATTCGTACCGTGTACCACTGCCTTTAGTATGGTCGCCAGGCGGATCTGAAAGAGAGGCGGTGGATTTTAGTTAGTGGCGGCGGGTGCGAGGGATTCAAGATTTGATATGATTTTATTTATTTTGATTTATATAGCGCCTTACACTCAAGTGCTGGACAGAAAAGAATAAACGGTTCAATAAAAGAGAGGGAATAGGAAAGAAAGATTCTAATCACGAAGATAGACAATAGTCTTTAAACTGAGTTTTGAACAGAGGTAAAGTAGAAACAGAGCGAATAGAGAAGGCGAGTTTTCCAGAATGTTGGAGCGAGCAGAGAGAAGGATCAAAAATGTGAGGGTGCGCATGGAGGCAGGGCTTTCACAAGATGTGGTGAGGCCCGGGGCAAAACATTTGGTGAGGCCCCCTTTTGATGTTACTTACTGGGCCAGCAGCGGCACCTTCCCAAATAGGGGACTCGAGAAATCTCCCCTTGAGTTTGTGTGGAGGAACCCAAATATGGTTTATTCCTACAACTGCAAATCAAATACAGCAAAGTTAGATTTCTCTACTGAAGAAAGTTTATGCCAGATTAAGTTTTGTATCCTAGGCATAAACATATATAGGATGGTATGAGCTCTCCGCTGCGCCACCTTCAACTCACTGAGGGTCAGTCACTTTTCCAGGCAAAGAGTTGGGGGCAGATCTCTTTCCTCGGCTGGGGCCTCCCTCTGGAAACAGCCTGCCTACATCTCTGAAGCTTGAGCAGAACCATCGCCAGTTCCGGAAGCAACTCAAGAGCTTTCATTTTGCTTCTGCCTTCTCTCTTCCTCTCCCTTGCTGATCACCCGCCTGATCCATGCACTGATCACCTGGTCCCCCTCTGAATTCGGGCTCTGGTCCCTGCCTGTCCAGTTGCAATCCTGCACTGCCTCTTGGCTCCCCTGCACTTGTAGTCTGTATCTGTAACCTTACAGTCCCCTCTCTTGCACTTTTTCTCCACCTGTTGGCTGCACTTATGAGGACTCACACTTGCCACCCGTTGGCTGCACTCTTGTTTATCCTTTGTTCCTGCACTTCTCCATCCTACCCCACCCTCGGCACTCCCGCCCACCCACTTCCCTACTCTTGCGCGATATGAATGACACAAGGCCTAGTAAGATCTGTGTTTTGTCCTCCATTTTGTTTCCCCCACCTTGCCTTGTCACGCCTAGAAACACTCGTGTACAGGCGCATTATAAATGCCATATCATATCATATATCATTAAGGAGCACCATGCCCCTGTGTGCGCATTACAACACACCTCATACACAGTGACAAATTATGTACAGTGGAGGCTGCTACATTTCTGAACTTAAGAGGCTTAAATATTTGCGCCAATTATGCAGGATCAACAGCACAATAAGGGAGCCCAAACCAAACAAGGCTTGCTTTAGGGGGGTTCTACCTCCCAAGAAAACGTTTGAAACATTGGGTTACAGTTATGCATTTTACAGCACTTTCCTTGTGAAAATTGAGTAGAAATCCATACAGTTGTGCAATTGGTTTTGTGTGGAAGCACTAGGAAAAACCCAATAGTTGCAAGTCAACAATCATGCACAGGAACATTTTCCAATAAATTTCATGTCGCTCTTGCACACAACATATGCTAGTATAAAGATATATTTATGCTGGTTGTTCCCATGTGGTCCATGCAGGCTGCACCAATATATGCCATTATTACCATGTACGCACTCCCAGCCACTAAACATGCAAGCCACAGAAAGTATGTCCAGAGAGAATGTGCAGCATAAGTGTTATTACTGGCTCAATTGGTCTAAATTCAATGTGGCCAATTTAGCCAAGTAGTATGTTTGCTTTAACCTTGGTTCATAGTCCTGTGCATCAAATAGCAGTGCCTGGCAAATGCCTAATATTTATGCACAAGCCAAAACAGTTGGCGTTGCCAATGTTTGTTTTTAACAGGTCTTCAGTGAAAGACACGTAGGGTGCAACACCATTGAGGGGATCGGGCTCTAGCCCCATCCCGAAATGTTGGGTTTTGTTGACTCGACCTGGCTGCATGGGCGGAGCCAGCCCCTGGCTAGGGAGGACTGAAGTCCTCCCACTTTGAGGCAGAAGGCCTCTTTTGATGTATCGCCAGCCCGTAACTCTCGTTATGGAGCGGCAGCAGCATCAAACATGCAGAGTGCAAATGCCTATCCATGTGATATCAACAGACTAACTTTGATAAAGCCAAAGTCTTAACTTCTGGTCTCAGCTTTTAGATGGACCATCCTCTCCGGAGAAGTGGGAGCAGGGCTGGCTAAAGATGTGTCAGGGCTGGTGGGGGCCCATTTCTTTGCGATGTTTGTGGGGCACCCCAGGCCTTACAGAGTGGAAAAATAGGCGCAGGCACCTGTGGATTGCTTAAATTAATAATGATGTCAAAATAATTCAGCATGGTGGTTAAAAGCAGCAGATTATCAGTAGGTTTCTGTGACATAAGACTGCCAACATGGGGGCAGCTGCTTGGGCGCCCATTTCAACTGCAAAAGCTGAAAGACCCATATGCCATCCCTTAGTGGGGAGACCGACAGCGCAATGGGCTTATTGGCCCACATTGGCCTCATGGACTATCCACTTTCAAAACTGTCATCCAGCCCCTGGCGGGGCTGACCAACAGAGCCGTGGCCAGACAGAACAAGACAGACATTAAAGGGGGCCTGGACTTCACTGTTAACAAACGCCCTGAAATTACTAACATAAAACATTTCACTGCTAGCACCAGCATTCATAAACATACATTTTTAAGTAATTGAAATTGTGATGTGGGTTTAGCACCCTGCATTCCAGGGGAGTGATTAGAAGGGAAGTGGTGAGATGAGACATCACATTCTCACAGCAGTCCTTAAGTGTGACATTTCAGAAATTAGGGTGAGAGTTATCTGCTTGTAACATTGAAGCTTCGTCAGAATAGTCTCATTTGAATGTGGAAAGATGTTAGATGTGCCCACACAAGTAAATTTGCCCCTCCCCCACAGGCTCTGAAGTTAACGCTCCTCCCAACATTTGAAGTGTTAGTCCCACTCCCTCGCTCCACAACATTTTAGCCTAGGTGCACCTCTGATACCATGACCCCACCACTTAAAAAAGTGGCCCACAGGTCTGCTAAATTTAGTTGTGGGGACTGGCGCACACACTCACATACAGCACTTTCACCAATGCATTCATCCACCAGTCACACAACTCCGTGCATGCACGCACACATAAAACCAAGCACAGCATTGACACCAACATAAACACAAACCTACAAGCACACATTCATGCACATATACATACTCCTTTAATTTAAATACACATATATACACATTTAAATTAAAATAAAAATACTTACCTTACCTTCATACACCCTTGAAAAGCCCCTGCGCAGAAGGCGAGTTTTCCAAAATGTTGGAGCGAGCAGAGAGAAGGATCAAAAATGGGAGAGTGCGCTTGTAGCCACAAATGTGAAGTGGGAGGGCAGCCCACCCCCAGGTCATGCCGACCCTCTGTCGTGCTAGTACCAGCAGCAAGCCGGCTAACCTCTTTACCAAAGTCAATATATCTTTTGTGTATCCTTGCATTGCCACCTAGGGGCATTGCTTGATGTGTTCGCTCACTATTGCAGAGGTTTGTTCCAACACTTCTTTCAGAAGCGATTAATCGTCGGGCATTCCCATTCCAGGTGTATAAAGTCTGCTGTGGGTGCACCGCATCGTTTGCATGTTGCTTATATGGTTGGGCGTTGGCTGTGGAGTCTGGCCGGGGTGTGATATACCTGGTGCAGAAAATTGAAGTGTATCAGCTTACAACGTGCGTTTAGGGACACCTTCTGGGTTTGCCACAGGACGTATGACCAGTCTTCGTCAGAAATCATGACCCCAAGTCATTTTTCCCATTGTGTTTTTGGGGCTGTCAACTGGATAGTAGTGTCCGACAGGAGGTTTTTTGTGGACCGTGGATACCAGTTTACCTTCCCCTTGGTACTGAATCACCCCGTGTAGGAGTTGCCACACGGGTGGTTGTCAGGGAAATGTGGGAAAAAGCGATTGAAGTGTGTGGCGGAAACGGAAGTATATAAATGTATCCAGGGCAGAGTCGGCTCGCCGCTCTCATGTTTGTTGGGGTGTCAGAAAGGTCCGGTCAATGAATAAATCGTTTAGGTTTTCAGTCGGTAGCTTGTCGGCCCATTGGAGATATACCTTTTCTGCAGTTAGTGGGATACATGGGATGAATCGTGTTGGGATGAGTGGAGAGAACCTGACTGGAACATTGTACTTCTGCGCTATTTTCTTCCATATCGCGTACGTGGAGTGTACTATGTTCAGGGTTGTGGGTGGCACCTGGATAATGGCCGCATGCAGTAAGTCATGGGTTATAAGGGCCCGTACAATTTGGACATGTGGTCGGATGAAATGGGTGGCATACCAATGTCTTAGAAATTGGGCTTGTGCAGCCCAGTAACAGCGTTCCAAGTCGGGTAGTGCTAGACCTCCTTTTGCAATCGGCTGCGTGAGTGTTGCATGGGCTAGTCGCGCTGGTTTGCCGGACCAGATTAGCTTGAGGATTAGACTCTGCAACAGTTGGAGAAATGTCTGTGGCAGGAGAAGGGGGATATTTACGAACAGGTAGAAGAGCTTGGATAAGATTACCATTTTTTACTATGGACACTCGGCCCCGTAGTGTGAGCGAAAGGTGTTTTCACCTGGATATTTTGTTGCGCAGAGTTTTCGACTACCTTCCCGTAGTTATCTCGAAAAAGGTCATTAGGATCCCTAGGTATCTAACTCCTATGTGTTCCCACCATATACTTTGGTACCAGGCGTTAGTGGGAAAATGACAGATTTTGTGTGGTTAACTTTTAAGCATCAGAGGGTGCCGAATTTGATGACCTCTCGCATGACTGGGTTTAGCTTCACTACAGGGTCGCTAATGAATAAGGCTATGTCGTCGGCGTATAGGGAAATTATTAGTTTATGGGGGTCCAGAGAGAAACCTCTCTCCATTTGTCTGGCCCTAAGGCTGGCAGCCAAGGGCTCCATCGCCAGACAAACAATGGGGCCAACAGGGGGCATCCCTGTCTGGTCCCTCTTTGTAATTCTATACATGCCGATTTTACTTTCCCCGAGTACGATACTGGACAGGGGTGTGTGTAGAGAAGGGATACCAAGTCTAAGAAGCATTTGCCCAGGTCCATTTTTCTCCAAACCGCAAAATGATATGGCCATTCGACAGAGTCGAAGGATTTTTCTGCATCGAGCAGGACTGCCACGGATTGGGACAAGGGGTTGAGCGCTTTGATGACATTGAATAAGCATCTGATACCAAATGTTGTATTGCGACCTGGGATGAAGCCCGCCTGGTCGGCGAGCACCAGGGCTGGCATCAAGGGGAGCAATCTGGAGGTGAGGATCTTTGCGAGAATTTTGTTGTCAACATTAACTAGTGAAATTGGCCTGTACGAGGTGCATTCTTCAGGGGGGTTTCCCTGTTTTATGGAGAAGGATCACGTTTGCTTCACAGAGTGTGGGGGACAGGTAGCCTTTTTGTAATGCCTCTTCAAACACACTTAGGGGGATTGGTGCTAGGGTCGGGGCAAATGCCGTGTATAATTCCCCTGTCAGCCTGTTGGGGCCTGGGGCTTTGGTGATCGGAAGTTCTTTTATCGCTCCCAGAACCTCAGAGCGTGTTCAACCCAACACAATTCTGGGTCTTCTAGGTATTGTTGGAGAGATTCTGGGCTGCTTGCATGTTTCAAGCTTTATGAGTCATGATAGAAGGCACGAAAGGACTCAACTATTTTGTCCTCTGTGTAAACTAGGGAGCCTTGGGGGTTTCGGATGCATTCTACTTGTGGGGGTTTTCTATCCGCTGCCAGCAACCTTGCTAGCAGGGCCCCCGGTGTTTGGCCTTCCTCATACTGGCGGACGTGGTTGCCATGTGATACGAATCGGGTCTCACGGTCTGCAATGGACTTGAACTTGTCTAATTCTTCCCGGAGGCAGGCTAGGGAGTGGGGTTCATTTAGAGCGGCATGTGTGTACTGAAGTTCTTTCAGCCTTATGTCACTGGCGGCAAGTTCTCTCCTAATCATTTTCAGTATCCCGTTCTCTTTGGCCATGCATACCCCCCTAACATAGCACTTTAGTGTTTCCCAGAGGGTCCCGTCCTACGTTACAGAGTCAAGATTGGCAGCTAAGAAGGATGTGATCTCGGACCGGAGTTCCTGGGCGAACACCTGGTCTAGGAGTGCCCTCGATTTGAATCTCCAGTGAGGTCTATTCTGCTTATTATCTGAGGGGATGCATTTTCAAGGGTGACAGGGGAGTGGTCGGAGAGTGTTCTTGGAAGTATCAGGCAAGTTCTCCGTTGGAATCGACCATTTCTAGATACCAACAGGTAGTCCAGCTGTGAGCTGGTATTATGGACCCAGTAGTGGAAGGTGTAATCGCGTAAGTCTTGGTGACTAAGTCTCCATTCATCTACTAGGTTGTAAGCCCTGCAGATCTCACGAATCTGGCGACTGGCTCTGGAGGGAGTGTTGTTAGTCTTGCGCGACTTGTCCCTTTCGGGGTCTATTGTGGTATTTAGATCTCCTCCCCATATGATCGTAGCTGAGTCTGTTCCTGCTAGGCGCATCATTACCCAGTCAAAGGCATTTGCCCTGTCTATATTTTGGCCATTGGAGTTTACCAAGACAATTTCGCTACCTTCTAGTACCCCTCAGACCAGTAACAATAAGCCCTCTCTGACACTGTCTATTGACAGTAGCCTAAACTTCATTTTCTTGTTGATCAGTATAGCCACCCCTCTAGCATATGATGAATAAGAGGAGAAGTATCTGTGGCACCCCCAATCGGGTGCCCAACGGCTCTCAGAGGCTGGGAGGAGGTGTGTTTCTTGTATGAAGGCTATGTCTATATTATGTCTCCTAAGGTACAGGGATACTTTCTGAGTTTTGGTCGGGTTATTGCCCCCCCTGATGTTCCAAGTTGCTAGCTTAAAGGGAGTAAGGAGTTGTTATTACTTTATTGAATGCAGGTGACATTTTTGGCTGGTGGTAAGGTTATTTGTGTACATGCATGCTGACTGTTAATGGATGACCGCGGGGTCAGTTGGCGGTGGCCGGTTTCACACATGGCACATTTCCCTACTTTTTTCCTGTTTCCTGTATGTGGCTTCCTATCTAGTATAGGTAGCTGCTAGGTTCCTTTCCCTTCTCCCACTCACTGGCAAACCCCATCCCGCCCGTCAATTGCTCCACCCTCCTAACTGAAACCCAACCCCCTGCCCGCGGGCAACCCCCAACCCGCCCGCTAAATGACCCACCCCCCTCAACTGATAACTAACAAACTGTGCTGAGCTCGAGGCGTGCGTTCCCATCCAAGTTCAGCTACAATAAACTATTCAGTTGTGCACGAGTGAGGGGTGGTGTATAGTGGGTGTCCGACATGGAGTACGAAATGCAGCTTAGCGTTGTAACAATGCTGGCGGCAGCGTGTTTGAACTCGTGATACCCGGGTCGGGAAATCATGTGGGGTGTACCCCATGCTGGGCCCCATCAGGGCGGGTTTCTCCTTTCTCAGTCTCTTCTCGCTGCTCTTGGGTTATTGCCCAGGGGTCTGCAACCCAGTTCATCCAGGAAGGTGTTTGCTTCTTCTGGTGAGTTGAAAAACTGTGCCTTCCCCGCGTGTTGGATCCTCAGCTTTGCTGGGAATAGCATTGAATACTGCACTTGACTGTCCCGGAGACGACGTTTTACTCCAGTAAACGATCTGTGAGCGGCCTGAACAGCAGGTGAGAATCGGGATAGATTAGAATATTGTCACCATCGAATTGTAGTTCGCCCTTTTCTCTGGCAAGCCTCAGGATCGTGTCCCGGTCTTCGAAGTTGAGCAGCTTCGCAATGATGGGCCGTGGGACAGCCCCATGCATTGGCCGAATGGTCGGCACCCGATGGGCTCTTTCGACGACGAATAGCTGGGGCAGCACGGGTGCACCGAACAGTTCTTTCCACATGTTTTCTACAAAGTCTTCAATTTTCAGAGCAATTTGTCTCTCTCTCTCACCCCCACCAGCCTCATATTATTGTGGCTGCTCTCTTTGAGATCCCTGTCCTTAGCGGGCAGCGCTTTCATTTGGACTTTAGATTCACTTATCGTCCAAGTCTGAGACTCTGCTCCACTGAGCCTAGTCTGTCGCAGTGTTTGTCAAGACAGTGTTGCAATAAATCAACCTTCGACGATAAAGCATCAAGTTTGGAGTTGAGGTTGCCTATGCCTGCTTTGAGTTTTGTCCTATTTTTTCCTCTGTGTAGACTAGGGTGCCTTGGGGGTTTTGGATGCATTCTACTTGTGGGGTTTTCTATCCGCTGCTAGCAACCTTGCTAGCAGGGTCGCCGGTTTTTGGCCTTCCCCATACTGGTGGACGTGGTTGCTATGTGATAGGAATCGGGTCTCATGGTCTGAAATGGACCTGAACTTGTCTAATTCTTCCCGGAGGCAGGCTAGGGAGTGGGGTTCATTTAGAGCGACATGTGTGTACTCAAGTTCTTTCAGTCGTGTGTCGCTAGGTAGCTGAAGTAGGATTTCTCAAATATCGATGGTTGGGGGCTGAATCGGTTCCTCGTCTTGCTCCATTGTTGGCGTGGAGGATCCCGCTTGGGCGTGTTGCTTAGGGGTTTTGACAATGGTTCCAGACTCGAAGTTCAACTTCCTCTGGGATGTTTCCGATTTGCCCATGCTAGGTAACTTGTAGTTGAGGAAGAGGGGTGAAGGTAGGGTCTAGTTTGGCCTTTACGGTGCAGATGGTGGAGAAGGGGCCTTGTTGAGAATGGATGCTATCCTGTTGCAGTGTCCGGGGCACAGCCGTTTGGTGCCGGGATCTGTTGATTTTAACGAGGGGCTAGGGCGATCTGTGGTCATTGCCCGGGGATTGCTAAATTCCCAGAAAGTGTTCGCCGGGGAGATGGTTTTGTTGCAGGGTACTAGGCCTTGAAGAGGTGAAGGGGGCTCCTGCCCATCATTGTTGGTGGATGCTGGAGCCTGTGTGTAGTACACCTCACCTCGCCGCCGTGACTCTATGTTCCAGTTGAGGTAGTGATCCGGGTGTTCGAGGGTTGTTTCTCTGTGGGGGAGGGGTAGCCACACTCGATATGAGACAAGCAGGTACCGCAAATTGTGTTGGGGTAACCAGTGTTTGCTGCGCTTCCAGTCGTCCAGTCGCCAGGACGGGCAATTGACTGAATCAGGTACAGTTGACATGCATGGTTTTCTGATGTCCTTTGGTGAATCATTGTTGGTCCTATTTAGATAGCTGGGTCCCCTTGCCAGGTGGCAGGCGTGAATATTTTTGGTTTGGGATTACGTCGCCGCCGGGTCAGCTGTCTATTGTTGCTTCCACTCTGTGGATGAGGCTCTATGTGTCCTGTGGTAGGATCTAGAGCGCTGTCCGGCAACGCTCTGGTGGCGGGGATGATCTAGTGCAGTTGCAGCAGTTGATATCGCGCCTGGGTCTTCTGCGTGTAAGCAAAAGGTGGAAGCGGGTCGGGGCAGCTCAGTAGATGGTAATGTGTGTCTTGGCGGAGGAATTTGCCCCTGTGAAGATGCTTTTAGAGGTGTTCATAAGTGGGGCGCAGGGCGTTCCTAGTCTCTGAGCCTTGCTGTATGGATTGTCAGCTTTTGCAAAGACTACTGGTTATGCTTGGGTGTCGCCAGGGAGACTGCCAGCACACTTTATAGAGCGGGGAGGGGACAGGGAGTGGGGCCCGGAGGTCTGAGAACAAGAGTGGAAGTGGGAGTTTTTCCCCCTACCTGCTTTGTTAGTTGACTGCAGCAGCCCAGCGTTATCGATACACGGCAGTCAGGCTGAGGAAGGGGCCTTGGGACACTGGAGTTGTCAAGGGTGCACAGTGGGTTTTCCCATTGGGCTCTGTTTCCAGTAGTCGGGTAACTCGTAGGTGTATGTCCCGCTCCGTCGGTTTGGTCGTGCTCGATGTGAGGATGTGTGTAATCACTGTTGGTAACTCTTGAGGGTGGCCTGTACTAATATTCCGCTGTGTTCTTTTGGCAGGAAGGTGCTTCAAGTCAGTGCTGGCAGCGTGCGGGCTACATTATTTAAAGTTTATGGGCGTGCCCTAAACTCTGGGTGAGTCTCCCGCCCAGTCTCGAGCTTGGAGTAATTATCAGGCTGGTGTGCCTTGTGGGGAGCGGGTGTGGTGGCAAGTCAGGGAATCCGGTCTCCTCCGAGTCTGTGGCCCAACCAGGTCGAGCGGTTGGCGCTCCTCTCCCAGGCTGTCCTCCGTGTGTGAACCGAGGGGTGGCCGCTGCAATGCTTGCCAGAGCGTTGTTGAGGGGAGGCCATTGCGGCGGGCCCTGAGTTCTAATCAGTGACTCCGGATCCCGCCCCAGGCCATGCCACAGCACAAAAAGTGGAGAAACTCTGGAATGGGCAGGATCAAGGCTGGGTAAAGGGTTCTGGTTAGACTTTCTTGTATTCCTGGGTCGCTGTTACTCCAACAGTGTGTTGCTGCTATATTCCGGGCACAGCCCCGGGCTTAGTGCCATTGGCGACTTGGTCGGTTGGGTGGGGGGTGGACGCAGACACCATACAGGGGTCGTGCCGGTTTGTCCATGGCCCAGGAGCTGCTGCGTGCCACCCGCCTGTCCCCCCTTTGGGTGTGCGACCTGAACGAGACAATGCAGTGGGGAATCCCCCAAAAGCTGTCCTTGGCGTGTGCCGCGAGGGCTGTTGTAGTGCTGTTCACTGATGGTGTTGCAAGGGAACCACTGTTGGCTTTGACTCCACGAGCCGAGGATGCTTTCGTAGGTGGTTGGGGGCCCTGACACCACGTGTGCCGGGCCAAATTGCACAGAGGTCCAGAACTGGGGCGGGCTCTGCACTGCCTCGGCTCCAGACACAGCACACTGATTATTGTTCAAAGAGGCCGTCAGAGGACGCTGCCTCGGGTGTGCAGGCCCTCTGGTCTTCTTGTCTATCGGTGTCCTGTGGTGGCGAGACCTCGGTACGGCCTCTAGTGGTATCTGGGTGCCCATCAGGCCATGCGGGTGGGAAGGTGACCGCAGCCCTGTATGATTGGTGCTCCGGTCTGAAGCTCCTGTCTTTCGCCGGAGCGTTGTTTGCAAGGGTGTTTTTTTTGCGGTCTTCCTGCATCTGCAAGCGTTCACTCCAGGCTGCGGGATGATTTATGATGTACCGCCGGGAGCAGGGTCCACCTCGTGCCTGGTGGCCGCTCTATGGGTTCCACGCCTGTAGGGTTTCTAGTGGTTTTGTGGATACCACGCTGCATTCAGTGAAGCCTGGTGAGGTTTTCTCTGGTGACAGAAGGGGGTGTTTCCCACCTCGGGTCTATGATTTTGCAGGATTAATGGGAGCACTGCATGGAGCTCACGGGAGAGCCGCCATCTTGGTTGGGCTCTCTAGCGCCCTCCATCTCTCTGTATGTTTTTAATTTACAGAGTTTGGTTTGGAACAGCAAATCTCTTTTCCACATTGTGGAAAACACGCGAAACACGCAGTGTCGACACTGATATGTTGATGTCAAATGTGTGACCTTTCTTTTTTTTCATCCTAAGGGGAGCAAGACCCCCATGGTGTATGAAGTATCCTAATGTTGAGAAATGGTCCATGTTAGGGCAGAGTATCCTTTTATGATAAAAAATGACGATAGAAAATGTTGATGAAAATTATGTAAAACACCTATGTGATCAGTAAGGGTTTGTGTGCGAAATAAGATCTATTGGATATATAAGTATCGGTTTTCTAACAATAGGACACCCATATACAAAACCCACATACAGTTTATTGAAATTCTGTTGCATTTTAAGCACGCACTTTTTTGCACTTTGCACTTTTTGGTATTTATGTAGCACTTTACTGCAACTTTGCACAAGAGACGATCTGTCTAAAATTGCAATGTTCGTTTTATAGATTTTAATGTGTATTAATGATAATAAATTGTTTAAAGAGATGTTTGTGTCTATGAATGTGTACTGAGAGAGGTGTAGTAGTAAAAAACCAATCAATTGACATGGTTGGGGTTTGATAAGAGTGCACCCCTGGATTGTTTATCCTACCTGAACTAAGTGTACAGACGGAGGCGTCTGTTTGGAGGCATTTGAGGGCAGGACATCCTATTTCGTTTTTTGTGTTACATATGTATTTAGCCCCTTTTTTCAAGTAGGTGTCCTTTCTATGGATAAATATTTGGGGTGACTCTTCAGAGATTTTGTGTCCCTGCAATGCAGGCAATTTCTCTGTGGAGGGCGTGGATAAACATTGGGTTCCAGTTCTCTAGAGGTGGGTGTCCATCCTACCGTGAATGAGGAAGTGTGCGACTTGGTTGGTGCAATAGTCCGGTTACCCTGACTCAAGAGTCCAGTGGCAGCAGGAGCCTGCGCGCAACACATAAGGGGAAGCATCGGCTTATGCTTGCGTCTTATGTGAGAAGGTTAATGGGTCTTGCACTGCGCACTGTCTCCACTTGCAAGGTCTGTTGGCGCTCTTGTGGATCTGCAATGGGAAGGGTTTGGGGGTTTGTAAGTGGGGTGAGACTGAGAAGAGCAAGAAAGCTTTGATGTGCTGTTGGCAGCTTCAGTTCAGAGAAACCGGTCGCTGAGCGTTGGTGCATTTTC
This sequence comes from Ambystoma mexicanum, assembly GCF_040938575.1. Taxonomy (NCBI): domain Eukaryota; kingdom Metazoa; phylum Chordata; class Amphibia; order Caudata; family Ambystomatidae; genus Ambystoma; species Ambystoma mexicanum. The sequence goes on along the minus strand of NC_090938.1, from coordinate 495,088,985 downwards.
GATCGGTAGCCATCATGTGGAGTTGAGGTCTGATTTTGTGTGGTTTGGTTTCATGTTGGGTATTGTGAAGTGCATGCAGTTTGTGATGCGGTAGAGGTATGGTTGTGTTTAGTTCATAGTTTGAGGGTACTTATGCAGAGTGTTGAGTTTTTAGTATGGTTAGTTAGTAGCAATACATGTTCTACCCCTAACAATCCATCTGAGTGTGACACAGTTCCTACCCCCAACAATCCATCTACGTGCGATACATTTACTACCCCCAACAATCCAAGTGTGGCACATTAATGCTCCCCACATAATAACTAAGTATAAGCATGTTTATACAGTCATCTTTACAAACGTAACCATCTCTTGGCACTGGAAGGATGTGCTATAATCCTCCAACTCAATGCCATTCATTTGATCAACCTGGGAAGGACAAGAGAATGTGCTGATCCGCAGGGACCGGAAACTCATCTTCAAGGACACAAGGGTCTCTGCAGTGGATGCATTGATCCCCTGAACAACATCCGCAAGCCCAGGTTTCCTTTCTGAATCCATGTTCACTACGCCTAAGATGGAGGGAATGTAGCCCAGAATGCAAGGTGGAAAAAGAGGCATGTATTGAACTGATTTGGTTTAATTGATGGAGAACAGATTTTCAGAACCAAGTTGCCACAAAGAGAGGGCAAGGTTTGGCTCTCAAATATTTTGGTCTACAACACCCAACAGTCAAAGCCAGCATAGTCAATGGTGAGGGCTCATGGCAGTCATATTCCAAAACAATTTGTTGACCCCTGACGTACACTTTACAGCTGTGCGATTTTTTCATATACATATTTACAATTGCCAATTTGAGGAACGAAGATGTTAAATCATGTGACTGGAACGGAGTCAGCGTGTAAATCCTTGTACGTGTTGCTCTCATCCATTGTTTTTCCAACCCTTCCCAGCCCCACCCACCCGCTCCCCATTGTGCTCTGAAGTATCCTGCATACATGTGGTGCATTAGAAAACACTATTAAAGAAACAAATACATACCAAACATCCTTGGTTACGTGCGGAGAGGGAATTCGAACCCAGGTCTCTAGGTTCCACATTGCCACTATAGCCGCTCGTAAGTGTCATAGAGATGGCTGCTGATCTGGGACATCTGGCCTCATGGGACAATATACCAACATTTTAGTATAGAGCTTGTTAGGGGGCAGCTCACCTATCCCCCATTCTACCACCTCCCTCATTGGCCACACCAACTCCCCAACCTATAAACTACCATTCCCCTGTCCCCCTACCCTCTAAAAGCCTACAGCGGTAAATGCGGTAAATTGGCCCTCTGACCAATGCAGTCCGTCATCTGTGGCCAGAAGCAGGGGATATCACAGATGCTGCTGCTTGATCACGTGATGCATTGCCGCAGATGGATTCTGCATTCGCCGCATTAAAAGCAACTGATGATACCTTTGAAGGAGCACCAAGGAACCTGAAGCCCGCGGTCATTAGATGGCAATCTCTACATTAATGTTCATATGAAGGTCTGCGGGAAAATACTGCGCAAAACTGAATATGTATTCTCAGAAATGTGACATTACTGAAACCTGCTTTCCATCAAGACACTGCAACACTCCTGGGTGTTAATTGCACATTCAGAGAACTTCAATATTACAGAGGCTGTGTTAAGCATGGGTGTCCCCGAGGGCCGAGGAGTCCATGCAAAGTGTTTAGGTGATGAAAATGTTCAGCCATGAGCCTCTGCGGCACATTCCCATGGCTGCCTGCCATTTGCCTTGCAAAGAGCCGAACAGGCGTGGGCTAAAGAGACCATAGGAACACCTCAAACGAAACCAGAGCACCTTTGGGGCCAGTAATTTAAGGGTATTGGATACCATTGCACTTCTATGTTCATTTGCACCAGTAGGGCTAAATCTCAAGAGATTGGTGCACGTAGTGGTGGTCAATTGCACCAGGTGATATGTTCCATTTTTAGTTTTGGCTATTAGGTGTGCAAGAGAACCATCTATAAGCCCAAATTATTGCATTGCGGTATAGCAAGGAGGGAGATGGGATATTCGGAAAAAACACAAATCTAGTAGGGATTGTTTAGCTGTTTACCCACCCATTGACTACCCATGGCCATGATAATCACTATGGCCAGTGCCACCACTTCCTGCTCTTCCTCACCCAAAATACATCCTCCTGGGATCTCTTTGAGCTAGTTTTTTCAATCAGTAACCTCAAACGTGCTTCAAGTGTCTGCCAGGTTTGTTTCAAAGCAGTCTTCTCAGAGTTAATAGCTTAATTGGAGCTCTACATAGGCTACCTGTTCAATAAAAATGCCCTAACCAAGTGTGCCTCCAGCCATTTGATTTATAAGCAGTATGAGTGTCCTTCAATGAAGTCCTGTTAAAAAGAAGCATTGGCAAAGCCAACAGTTCTGGCTTGAAGGTATTAAATAGGCATTGCCCGAGCAGTGCTATTAGATGCCCAGGTTCTTGTGCCATATTGCAGCTTCTACCATCGATGGGCAGTTAATACCACTGTGGCAGTGCCTCGCAAGTGCATTTCCCATGCCTACACAAAATCCCAAACTGTTGCCATTGCCAATGCTTGTTCATGTGTGTGTGTGTGTTTCTTTGTTTAACTGGTTGTCAATGTGAGCACAGAACAACCACACCTTAAAAACATAAAGCGGGGATAAAACCACACATGACAAATAGAGAGAACGCCAACATAATTTACCGCCACAACATACAATGTTCCCCCATGCCATTAAGTCCAACGGGAGCAAAATAGCAGAGAGGTGCAACTTGCCAGAGCAATCTTAATTTCGTCCTCACAGTGCAGTTTTTACGATCTAGCTTACATTGCCTCCAGATAAGGATTTAAGCCTGGATGTTTATGTTGTGAATTCTCACATTTATCAGTTTGCATATGTCTTTGCCAGCGGGCGTGGGGTATTTTATTTAGTTGTTTTTTTTATAACATGCCTAATACCATACCTGATTTCATTTTTTAAGCGCGGATCCGGGATTTGAACCTCTGCTGCGTGTTGCTTCCAAGACCAGCGCGTTGCCCCAGTGCTATTATGATGTTTTCCAAAAGAATGCCCTGCCACTCACTGTCGATGACAATGTGCTGCCAAGATAAGTGATTTTTCGGTCTTCTCTCACAGAAAGCTCTGGAAAAACACTCATGTGTGAAAAACCTATTAAAGTTCAGATGCTTCCCGTTCTGTCTGATGAAATGTATGTTACGTTACTGGGATTCGTACCGTGTACCGCTGCCTTTAGTATGGTCGCCAGGCGGATCTGAAAGAGAGGCGGTGGATTTTAGTTAGTGGCGGCGGGTGCGAGGGATTCAAGATTTGATATGATTTTATTTATTTTGATTTATATAGCGCCTTACACTCAAGTGCTGGACAGAAAAGAATAAACGGTTCAATAAAAGAGAGGGAATAGGAAAGAAAGATTCTCATCACGAAGATAGACAATAGTCTTTAAACTGAGTTTTGAACAGAGGTAAAGTAGAAACAGAGCGAATAGAGAAGGCGAGTTTTCCAGAATGTTGGAGCGAGCAGAGAGAAGGATCAAAAATGTGAGGGTGCGCATGGAGGCAGGGCTTTCACAAGATGTGGTGAGGCCCGGGGCAAAACATTTGGTGAGGCCCCCTTTTGATGTTACGCACTGGGCCAGCAGTGGCACCTTCCCAAATAGGGGACTCGAGAAATCTCCCCTTGAGTTTGTGTGGAGGAACCCAAATATGGTTTATTCCTACAACTGCAAATCAAATACAGCAAAGTTAGATTTCTCTACTGAAGAAAGTTTATGCCAGATTAAGTTTTGTATCCTAGGCATAAACATATATAGGATGGTATGAGCTCTCCGCTGCGCCACCTTCAACTCACTGAGGGTCAGTCACTTTTCCAGGCAAAGAGTTGGGGGCAGATCTCTTTCCTCGGCTGGGGCCTCCCTCTGGAAACAGCCTGCCTACATCTCTGAAGCTTGAGCAGAACCATCGCCAGTTCCGGAAGCAACTCAAGAGCTTTCATTTTGCTTCTGCCTTCTCTCTTCCTCTCCCTTGCTAATCACCCGCCTGATCCATGCACTGATCACCTGGTCCCCCTCTGAATTCGGGCTCTGGTCCCTGCCTGTCCAGTTGCAATCCTGCACTGCCTCTTGGCTCCCCTGCACTTGTAGTCTGTATCTGTAACCCTACAGTCCCCTCTCTTGCACTTTTTCTCCACCTGTTGGCTGCACTTATGAATACTCACACTTGCCACCCGTTGGCTGCACTCTTGTTTATCCTTTGTTCCTGCACTTCTCCATCCTACCCCACCCTTGGCACTCCCGCCCACCCACTTCCCTACTCTTGCGCGATCTGAATGACACAAGGCCTAGTAAGATCTGTGTTGTGTCCTCCATTTTGTTTCCTCCACCTTGCCTTGTCACGCCTAGAAACACTTGTGTACAGGCGCATTATAAATGCCATATCATATCATATATCATTAAGGAGCACCATGCCCCTGTGTGCGCATTACAACACACCTCATACACAGTGACAAATTATGTACAGTGGAGGCTGCTACATTTCTGAACTTAAGAGGCTTAAATATTTGCGCCAATTATGCAGGATCAACAGCACAATAAGGGAGCCCAAACCAAACAAGGGTTGCTTTAGGGGGGTTCTACCTCCCAAGAAAACGTTTGAAACATTGGGTTACAGTTATGCATTTTACAGCACTTTCCTTGTGAAAATTGAGTAGAAATCCATACAGTTGTGCAATTGGTTTTGTGTGGAAGCACAAGGAAAAACCCAATAGTTGCAAGTCAACAATCATGCACAGGAACATTTTCCAATAAATTTCATGTCGCTCTTGCACACAACATATGCTAGTATAAAGATATATTTATGCTGGTTGTTCCCATGTGGTCCATGCAGGCTGCACCAATATATGCCATTATTACCATGTACGCACTCCCAGCCACTAAACATGCAAGCCACAGAAAGTATGTCCAGAGAGAATGTGCAGCATAAGTGTTATTACTGGCTCAATTGGTCTAAATTCAATGTGGCCAATTTAGCCAAGTAGTATGTTTGCTTTAACCTTGGTTCATAGTCCTGTGCATCAAATAGCAGTGCCTGGCAAATGCCTAATATTTATGCAGAAGCCAAAACAGTTGGCTTTGCCAATGTTTGTTTTTAACAGGACTTCAGTGAAAGACACGTAGGGTGCAACACCATTGAGGGGATCGGGCTCTAGCCCCCTCCCGAAATGTTGGGTTTTGTTGACTCGACCTGGCTGCATGGGCGGAGCCAGCCCCTGGCTAGGGAGGACTGAAGTCCTCCCACTTTGAGGCAGAAGGCCTCTTTTGATGTATCGCCAGCCCGTAGCTCTCGTTATGGAGCGGCAGCAGCATCAAACATGCAGAGTGCAAATGCCTATCCATGTGATATCAACAGACTAACTTTGATAAAGCCAAAGTCTTAACTTCTGGTCTCAGCTTTTAGATGGACCGTCCTCTCCGGAGAAGTGGGAGCAGGGCTGGCTAAAGATGTGTCAGGGCTGGTGGGGGCCCATTTCTTTGCGATGTTTGTGGGGCAACCCAGGCCTTACAGATTGGAAAAATAGGCGCAGGCACCTGTGGATTGCTTAAATCAATAATGATGTCAAAATAATTCAGCATGGTGGTTAAAAGCAGCAGATTATCAGTAGGTTTCTCTGACATAAGACTGCCAACATGGAGGCAGCTGCTTGGAGGCCCATTTCATCTGCAAAAGCTGAAAGACCCATATGCCATCCCTTAGTGGGGAGACCGACAGCGCAATGGGCTTATTGGCCCACATTGGCCTCATGCACTATCCGCTTTCAAAACTGGCATCCAGCCCCTGGCGGGGCTGACCAACAGAGCCGTGGCCAGACAGAACAAGACAGACATTAAAGGGGGCCTGGACTTCACTGTTAACAAACGCCCTGAAATTACTAACATAAAACATTTCACTGTTAGCACCTGCATTCATAAACATACATTCGTAAGTAATTGAAATTGTGATGTGGGCTTAGCACTTGCATGCCAGGGGAGTGATTAGAAGGGAAGTGGTGACATGAGACATCACATTCTCACAGCAGTCCTTAAGTGTGACATTTCAGAAATTAGGGTGAGAGTTAGCTGCTTGTAACATTGACGCTTCGTCAGAATAGTCTCATTCGAATGTGGAAAGATGTTAGATGTGCCCACACAAGTAAATTTGCCCCTCCCCCACAGGCTCTGAAGTTAACGCTCCTCCCAACATTTGAAGTGTTAGTCCCACTCCGTCGCTCCACAACACTTTAGCCTAGGTGCACCTCTGATGCCATGACCCCACCACTTAATTAAGTGGCCCACAGGTCTGCTAAATTTAGTTGTGGGGACTGGCGTACACACTCACATACAGCACTTTCACCAATGCATTCATCCACCAGTCACACAACTCCGTGCATGCACGCACACATAAAACCAAGCACAGCATTGACACCAACATAAACACAAACCTACAAGCACACATTCATGCACATATACATACTCCTTTAATTTAAATACACATATATACACATTTAAATTAAAATTAAAACACTTACCTTACCTCCATACACCCTTGAAAAGTCCCTGCGCAGCCAAGGGAGACCGGGTGGCCTTCACTCCAACATGTAGACATGCTGCCTGACAAGAGAGAACTCCTTTCCTATCAGTGAGCATGTTCACACTGAGTCAGTGAGCATGTTCACACTGAGCAACGTGAACACACTGACAGACAGGAGAGGAGTCCTCTCTTATCATTCAGCATGTTCACACTGAGCAACGTGAACACGCTGACTGACAGGAGAGGAGTCCTCTCTTATCATTCAGCATGTCCACGTTGTCAGCTGAATAACGGGAGGTAGCAAAGCTCACTTCTGAGTCCTGCTGCCTCCCATTATTTTGCTGTTTGTTGAAGAGCCAAAAGGTTTCGCAACAAACAGCAAATTCATTGCTGGGGCAGAGAGCAGACAGCACAGTCCCCCGTGTGAATAAAAGACATGGGTGGACTATGCTGCCTTCTAATTAGGAGAGGGGGCCGCGAGCCCCCCTGCAAGCGCGCGCCCCAGGACAGTTTGCCCCCCCCCTCGTGACGGCCCTGAGGAGATCCGGACTAGGAATGCCAAAGAAAAGCAGAAAATGAAGATCGTGGCAGATGAGAGGAGAGGAGCCAGAGAGCACAGCTTTGAGGAAGGTGACAGAGTACTGGTACGCCAGACCCAGAGAAAGAAGGAAGACTCCCGTTTCGCACCTAGCCCTCTGACAGTCGTGAAGGTGAAAGGCACTATGATTATGGCAGTAGATGAGAAAGGATGTGCAATCACAAGAAACGTGTCACACTTCAAAGAATGCTGAGGCAAAGTGACACCATGGGAATTCTCAGAGGAGGAACATGAAGACTGCGTGGACACATGGGTCTGGGAAGATTCCAATGACCCATACTTGGCAGATGAGGAAGTCTCGGGCGGTGAGGTTGCAGATGATGGTGAGTGGACGGCAGACAGATCCCATTTCTGCAGCCCAGAACTGACAAGAGTTAGCCGCCCCGTAGGGGCAAAGACTAAACCCATAAGACTCATTGAAGAGATGGGCTAATACCAGACTAAGGGCCTCATTATGAGTTTGGAGGTAGCCAAGCCCTTAATAAGGGCATGGCTGCCTCCAAACTCGGTCCGAGTTCCCTGAATGGGGAAATACTGGGCCATTCCGACCTTGGAGGGCCTGGTATTTCCCCATTCAGGGAACCCGGACCCGGTCCATTCCCATTTGAGCCCCCATAGGGCTCAATGGGAATGGGGAGCATGCTAACAATGGGCCTGTTAATGACGGGTCCGTTGTTAGCATGCTGGGCCGCTCGCAGGACCCGCTCAGGATGTCTGGTAAAACCAGACGTCCTGAGCGGGTCCCGCGAGCAGACCTCGTAATGGGGCGGTAAAGGGTTAATGGCTCTGGCACCTTTACAGGCGCCGTTAACCCCTTACTGCCCTCCTCATAATGAGGCCCTAAGTGTTTAAAAAGGGGGAAGGTTATCATGTTCAGTTATAATCCAATCCACATCGTTATGTGGAAGGTGGGATTAGGGTGGGGATGGGACCAATTAGAAGGGAAGTGATAGAAAAAGTGAAGTTAGGGCATTCATCAAAAGTTTGAAGTTGAGACCAGTAGCAACAGAGTGGTCCTCCTTATTTGCAGTGCATGCAAGGTGTCACAGCGCTGCTCCCATTTAACATCACCTCCTATAGAATCACTTTGCTCACCTGCCAAGTCCCTAACCTATCCGTTCATATCAATCGGCACTCAGCCACCAAAACTGATGTCCAAATTGCTACAATCTACAGAGAAAGGGACCTTGAGGAGATTAAATGCACCTATGGAATTGACGTACACTTTCGCTGATCAGCTTGAGCAAGAGTCTGGCCAACCTATGGATAATGACCAGACAGTCCTATTAAACCTACACGACTTGAGAAACCTTGTATTCAATAAAAACCTTAAACTTTATGACTGATGTAACATTGTCTTCAAAGAAGCCATCAGGTGGTTGCTGGGGTTCAGGAGCGGTTCCTTTAACAGGAGCAGTTCCTGCTGTGGATTTCCTGTCTCCTTGCTGCCATACCCCCATTGCTAGTTTAAAAGAAATAGGAGAACTGATGAGAAAACGAGTCTGCATGCAATTAGGTTTAATTATCTGAATTCACTCTTCCAGACAATGCCTAGCAGGCTAAATGGTTTGATTGAATTCCCTCAATGCTGGGCCCACGCCATCATTCTCCGCTGCTTGGCTTACACTGCGGATCCGATGCCCGCCATCACAGTCTCTAGAAATCCGCATGAGGGAATCGATGGCCTATGAGTGAAACACAGATATCTAAATACTGAAGGATCGCAACAACAACACAACATAACGTATGTATCAGCACCCCTTATCTACCTGTACACCTTTCCCGTGCATTCGGTGGTGAAGAAGCCTGTATCACAGGGCAGTGTCCCGTTGATCTCCCCTTTCCAATCGAAGCATTGCCCTTTTTTTTGCAATCTTTTGTCTTTGACAAGTTTTTGTTGTGATAATTTCTCCTTCAGATATTTTCCTTAAGATCGTATGACCAATAGCCGCATGTAAGTCTAAGGAATTGTCAGGGTGCTGGGTTAGCACTCACGTATCCTGGATTAATGTCTAAAACAGGGCCATTTGGTTTTTAGGCATGCGTGTGACCCTTCTATGCTTCAGCATGTGCTGTAATGTGAGCTTGTATAGCGAAGCTGCTGCCGTTTTGGTGACTTCTAGGCGCTAGTGACTACTCTCTTTGAGGATGCTCTTTTCAGTACATTAACTCAGCCTCTTCTAGAAGAGGCTGGGAATGATATGCATTTTAGTACACTTTTTATATATCACATCCATTCAAATATATCCTAAACACATCGTTTTCTCTGAAAGAGGACAGGCACGCTTTACTTTGATGTCAAACTGACAATGAGTGTGGCGTCTCATTGCGACTTACCGCGAGAATGCATCATACGTGTTTCAAGAAACGGCATTTGTTTTATCCACACAGGTGATCATTCACTCTGTGCCGCTTGATCCCCCAACCAGATCAAGAATGGTGCTTACTTTTCCACAGTTCCCCATCAGAGGATTATGGGGTAATCCGGTTTTCCGAGGACACCGCATTCCAATTCTGAACTTTCATTTCACAAACAATTTGGCTCAAATTAAGTGAAGTTGAGGATTTTGTTGAGAGGAGCAAAAGAGTAGAGTGGTAGACCAGGAAGTACATGCATTAGTCTTGTTGGCCAAGCACAGGAGGAGAGGTATTTCAGTTGAGTGATGCTTGAGGTGTGGGTGGGCTCATGCACCAGTCTGGTTGGCCAAGCACAGGAGGAGGGGTATTTCAGTTCAGTGGTGCTTGAGGTGTTGGTGGGCTGATGCACCAGTCTGGTTGGCCAAGCACAGGAGGAGAGGTATTTCAGTTAAGCGGTGCTTGAGGTGTGGGTGGATTGTTGTAATGTCTAGGAGGATGAGTCTGGCTGAAGCGGCTGCAATCACCAGAAAGAGTTCAAGTCACTGTTAAATTGAAACCCATGGTTGTGAGCCATGTGTGAAGGGGTATGGCGGTCATAGAAAAAATAAATGGCAGTACACCACATAGTAGCATCCTAGTCGCTTGAACAAAACAACCCTTACCTAATCTCAAACCCGCCTCACTCGCCCTCTGGCCAGAGTACAGGATTGTGCAGAAGCACCAATGCTCACAGATTGAAACGTGAAGAAAGTCACAGACGAGCAGAATAAGAACAACTCCTGGAACTCTGCTATGGCAACACAACCCCTACGCGCACCAACCAAACTCTCTCACTTGGCTCCATCTCAGCTAAAGACAGCCATTACTTCACCCCTGCTTAATAAAGGCCTAATTGGACCCAATCACTGTGAAAAACGAACGAGGGATGATATCCTATAACAGGCTGATAAAGGCAGCTTTATCTTGTTGGTGATTTTTGACTTGTTGGCCACCTTTGACCTGGTGGAGCAGAACATTCTTATGCACCGTTTGGAGACGGAGGCTCCGATTTCAAAGTCTGTCACCGAGTGGTTCCAATCCTTCCTAACTGTTAGGGCTCAGCAGGTTAAACGTGGACCTTTGTTGTCCTCTAAAAAAGCTTTATCTTGTGGCGTGCCCCAGGATACCCCCCCATCCCTGCTATTGTTCAACTTATATATGAGATCCCTTTATTTTAAAAAATGTTACCTTGATTACCATGCTTAAGCGGATGCCACGCACATACATTATTCTAATTTGGGAGGGAGTGTGCTGATAAATTGCTTGGATGAAGTTATTATTATTATTATTATTTTTTATTGTGCCTTAGTTAATTTAAACTTTTAACACATTTTTTTTTATTGCTTGATGATGTTGAATCTTGGATGTTCGAAAACGAACTGGCGCGCAATCCCAATAAGACTGAGGTTATTAGGCCACCAAACACATTTTGAAGTTTAAAAATTCTTTGCCCGGCTCCAATCATATTTGATTTTTTGATGAAGGATTCCTCTAACAAAAATCTGGGCTTTTAATGGCAACGTGATTTAGAATTGGACAGGTAAATAAACCAATTGGTGAAATCCTCTTTTCACAAATTGCGGCTGCTTCGAAGAACAGCTCCTTTTATGGAGATTTGAGTACTTAGCACTCGTGGTTGGCTCCCTGATAAACTCGAAAATAGATGAGTGCAACTCATCATATGCAGGCGTCCCGGGTTACCAGATCCAGCATACGCAAAAAGTACAGAATGCAGCAGTCCGCCTCCTTTTTTCACCTCCAACACAAGACCGCCACCTCCTCATTCCGCTGGGACGTGCAATGGTTACCAGTGCTGTAAGGAATTCGACCATCCGCACAGTGGGTGTGCGCTTGCCTGTTTTTTTAAACATTTTTAATTAAATGGAATGATGGTAGACCAACCTCAGGAAAATGTGGGATCTATGTGATTGCTGCGTTCAGTTCACTGCGCCGGCCGAAAATGCCGACCTTTTTTTTAACCCCTTTTGACAGCATAAGGGGTTAAAAAAAGGTCGGCATTTTCGGCAAGCGCAGTAAACTGAACGGGGGAGAACCCCTGCACCCGCAGCCCCGTAATTTCACCAACATTAATTGCTTACTGTACCACATCCCGCACATATATATGCTGAGAAACAGGGGTTGAAAAAAAAGGGAATTCAGAATTTCTGGGCACCAAATAATTGTATGATCCCGAGAAATGTGTGGGGCTAATCCACACACATTTTCCTATGCTCACACCACAACAAACACATAGACCTGTGTGGACACAGCATACAGGCACAGACCGCCCTGTCATATTTAGTTGGGATATGACAGCCAGGGTTACACCATGTCATCTCCAGAAAGGGGGAGGGACAACCTTCCCCCTGCCATAGCCTGCCTGATTAACTACAAAGGCTCCATGGATCCATCCTGCTCTTTTGTTGAGCCTTCCAGCTGGGGGCAGGGATTATCATACTAATAGAGTGTAATTGAAACAGGCCCACATGGGGACTTGCTGCAGAAGTTAACAAAGGAGTCAGGAAACCCCAACAACCTTTCATATGTAGCTATGTGAACATAAAGCCAGCTCCTGCCCTCAGTGTCATTGACAGTGAGCTGGCATGTCTTGGACTGCATGTTTACAGTAGGCCACCCTGGTAGGGGGACCCCATTCATCAGGTACGAGAATGTGGTTTGCAGGAGCCAGAAAGTCTTGTTTCGTAGCAGCTTCAAGGGAGACCTGCAATTTTAAACAGGAACTACAGAGATATCCGTTAACCAGAGAGACTCTTTTATCAATAACAGACAGGAAGATGGGTGGGACTTAGTATCAAGTGTTTTCACCAGTTTACCTTTCCTGTTGCAAAGCACTCTGGTCATGACCTTATGCATACAGGAGATTTTTGGTGGGGACCCCAGGATAGATTCATTGAGGCAGGCTTAACCTACACCAATCACTGTGGTCTGCTTAGCTTTAAAAGAGGGTCGAGCCCCTCTATTGGCAGCTCATCAGAAGACTTCACAAGGAGTAGCAAGAAGAACTCATCATTGGACCCTGGCTGAAGGTACTGTCTGCCTTACATCTTCTGTCAGTGAAAGGCGGCCAGGACCTCCAAAGAGGGAAGCACGATCCATGCCTTAAACATCTCCCAGGGAAAAGAGGGAGATAAAGACCTCAGCGGGCCCTCCGGCCCCTCCTGAACCGGTATCCAGTCAGCACACAGCATGCCCTGCTAGGCTCTGCTGCAAGCTTCCTAGGTAAGAAGTGACAGAAAGTCTCTGAACTCAAAACCAAGGACAAGGCAGCTTCCTGCCTTGGGCTGTCCTCCTTAAAGAACAAAACACAAGCCCATCGAAGAAGCTGGGAGAAGTGCCTCAACGAGCATCTACCAACGTCTGTCTTAAAGGAAATTTTTGAGCCAGTCGAGTTCCTCGAGCTGCAACCAACTGCAACGCTGACTGCTGTCAAGCCGCAGTTGCTTAAAGACATCCAAGACGTCTCAACCAGTGATTCAGAACTGCCGAAAAGCACTGAGACAATTCCTGATCCCGAGCAGCCATGTACACCAGTGTGCAGGTGTTTGTCCAGCTTTGCTTGCCAAACGGCCTTGCCACCTGATACCTGCAGCTGACTCCTGTCTTGAACGCTGTCACGAAGCCTGCAAAGCACCCTGAAGCCAACTCGACCCTGTTGAGCATGAAGAACACCTACAGAACAAGGCACATTGTCGTTCTGTCCCCCTGGTCATTCCCAGAAGGCCCGTAGAGACATTTTAAAACCTATTGCTCCCTTTTTGCTGAAGGAAAGAAACCTTATCAAACTGTTGAGGTTATTGACCATAACGACTACCCTCCTGTCAGTATCCAGAGTGCATCCCTTTTCCCCCTTTTTTTTTTATTGTTGTTTTGGTCACGAAAATTAATCAGACCTTTCAACATATTTATAAAAAAAAAAACATTAAAAGTAGAAAAAGGATACAAAACAGATTATTCTCATAAAAGTTGAATTATACATATAGTAACTGCAGTTCAATTATATATACATTCATTCAATTAATCTAAAAAAAAAGATTTATGTCCAGCAATATGAATCACCGTAGTATCACTGTCAACTTCTACATTGTTGCCATGGACCTTAATTTTTAAATGATTCAAATAATTCACAACTGCATATCTTATGGACTTTAAATTCCCATTAAACGTTTTCGACCATAGTTCTTCAGTACATAACCGTTGGTCAGCTTCAAACAGAGACTTAAAATAGAAAATTTGCAAAGGCAACAAAATTTGACACTCCACCATAAGATGTTTCAAAGTCTCAAGCATTTGATTACAAAATCGACATGTATTATCTTTTTCAGAGATTTTTCCCCATTTATACATTATTTCCTTAGTAGGCCATATATTTAGTCTAAACCTCATAAAGTCCTGACGATGACTCGGATTGGGAGATTGGTATAAGTATTTTTCAACCTGACCATAAACTTTATGTACAAACGGATTTCGATTGAATTTCTGTATATTCATACATGCTGCTCTTGTCTTTATCCAATCCGATTGCCATAATTTGATTTTAGCCTTGTTTGGGTTTTGTATCAACAAAGATTCAGGTATGTCTGCGCCTTTTAAGATTTTTCTTGCAAACCCACACCAAGATCTTGCAAATATTTCATTAGATGTTAATAAATAATTGGATAGAATCAAGAATAGGCCATTATTGTTTTCTCTCAGAATACATTTTCTATACAATGTACATATTTTCCATTTGTAAATTGCAAATACTGAGATGAGACCCAACTTGTGCCTAATTACCGGCATGGATTCAGACAATAGAAGTAGTAAAGACTTCTTCCAGTATTGATTTTCGTATTTCACCCAATAGGTATAATTTCGACATTTATTTGATTCAGAACCATACAGGATGGTTGGAATGTACTTCTGTTTATAGTATACAATTAGTGGTTCAATGGAGAATTTACAATATTTGGCTCAAATAATTCTCATTTGAGATAAAGCTGTATTCTGTTTCAGGTGAAGATAATCTTCATATGGCTTATCCAGTTTGCAATTATTCACACATATTCCCAGATAGATATATGAGTGAACTACTTGCAAATTGGTATTTTGCAATCTCTACTGATTGCATTTTTGTCTATTTTTTAAGTCAAATTGCAATACTTGTTTTTTTTTTAGGTTAATGCTAATACAATTTTTAATGGCATACACATCCAATGCATTCAGCATGTTCCGTAATCCAATTGGAGTTTTTGATATGAGAACCATATCATCTGCATAAAGAAGCCAATTAATTACTGACCCTTTTAATTTAATTGGATCTGTTATGAGATTACGAAAGCCAAGGCCAATGTCAAGAATGAAGAAATTAAACAAGGCAGAGGCCAACAAACATCCTTGTTTAAGACCACGCGTGGTTTCAATCGGGTCTGTTAGATGTCCATCATTACTCAAGCGAATCTGGATAGAAGTGTCAGAATGAAATTCCAGAATCCATTTTAGTATGTGCCAGGGGCAAGCCAAATCAATTCGTTTTTTTAATAGAAGTTCCCTAGGGACCAAGTCAAACGCTGCTCTAAAATCAACAAAGGCCATGTATATAGGTTGCTTGGTTTGTCTGCTCTGAGCAATAATCACATTCAGAGCAGTTAAATTGATCGCCGTACCCAGCCCTGGAATAAAGCCCGTTTGAAACGGGTCACGATGATTTGATTTATTCAGCCAATTATTAAATTCATTTAGAATCTAACGTGCAAAGATCTTTCCCGGTCAATCCAGGAGGGCGATAGGTCTATAAGATGTTGGATTGGCACGGTCCCCTTTCTTGAAAATCGGAAGAATCACAGATGTTTTCCAAGATTGAGGCAGTTTCCCAGATCTCATAATTTCAGAAAAATTATATATAGTATCTCTGCCCATAGAACAGAATCCTTCTTGATTAATGCATTATGAAGCCCATCCGGGCCAGAGGCTCGAGAAGTACTTAATTTAGCTATACAATGAATGATGTCATCTAGATCAAAATTAACCATATGATCGGCCACAATACTATTCCAATCAAGGCTCAGCTCTGGAAAAGGAGTGCGGTACATGTTGTCAAAGTAAATTATCCAATCGCGCTCCAAAACGGGATTAATCTGAACAGATGACTGATGTTTGCAACATGCAGAATTCAAAAGCGCCCAAACGCCCCCTGATGATTTGGCAAGGATCTGTTTCAGCATGGCTTCACCATCACGCTGATATTGTAAGGCGCGCCGACCTAAAAGCCATCTTTTGTACGTATACTTTAGATGTTTTATCTGATCATAATTATCACTCAAATTCGTGGGGTGCCTAGACAAAATCTTTATATTCTGTCTTAAATCACGCTTTTTGTTTTTTACCTGCAAGTCAAAACAGTGAAGATGATTAGGGCAACTACCAAGAGCTCTCAAACCTCCAGAAAAAAACATTTGCATTGCATGTATATAGCAAGGGCTGTCAGAGACATTGTCTCTCCCGTGGCTATCACTCAAAATTTGCTTATAACAGAGTAGTTTAGCCCTCGACCATTTTATACGATTACCCGCATTATTTACAATTAAGTTTGTTGAATGATAATTTACAGGTCTCGGTTGAGACAGGGGCCAATAACAGGTCAACGTTACTTGACTATGGTCACTCAATACTGTAGATTTTACATTAAAAGATAAAATCTTTGAGAAATGGTGGCTATTCACATAAATGTAGTCCAACGTAGAATGACAGCCCTCGCTACGCCATGTACATCTAGGGGGAACATCTCCCTAAATCGCCCCATTCAACATCACATAATCTCTGTTAGCCATTAGCTTGATCCACCGATGTTCGTCCATAGTTCTAGAAGAAACAGATTCAGAAAATAAATGTAGATTCAGATCACCCATAATGAAGGAGTCCACAATAGTTTTGTCCAATAAAAGCTGATCCAATATACCATTGAATTGATCAAAAAAGTCCTCTGAGGTTAGATGTTTCTTGCCCCAATAAACATTTACAAAGGCACAACAAGTTACACCTCTTCGTATTTTTATAATTTGAAAACATGGCGATAGAGATTTATGCCAGACCACGTCAAAATTTTTATCCTTGCGGAAAGCCATCATTAGGCCTACCATCGGCCTCCCTGTACAAGCTATGATGGCAGGAACTAAGTATATATCGTAGGCATCCCATACTGGGGTAGTACTCAGTCACGTCTCCTGGAGGACTATAATATCATACTGTAGAAGATCTTTACTTTCGGTGTTAATAAGGTGTTTAAAGCCCCTAGTGCTCCAGGAGATGAGGCTGATAGAGGTAACTACCCGGGATTGTTACGAACTACCACCATAATTATGGTGCATCCACGCATCGTTACTATTTGAACCAGCATTTGAAAATAAGCCATTTTTGGCCCCAAAAACTCTAGATTGAGATACCCTCGATTTATCCACCAATTGGTCTGGCTCATGCACATCTTGTCTTAAAATAAAGCCCAGATTGTAAAAAGCAGTACGCGCTAGCCATAATGTATTGAGTATCACCCCAGATTGAATATACAACCTCGCCTCCGATAAATCAGGTGGGTTAACAAATTCCACTAAGTCAATGTCGGAGGAGGTTAGATCTTCTAAAGCCGTTATTTCGGCACAGATGTTAAGCACACTAGCACGATTCATATCATATCTGGCAAAGGGATGACCACGACATTTAATCAACAATCGATGATGACTTTTATATTGTGCATGGCTCTTGATGGTGGAGGGAAAGGAACTGGGTTCACTATTTTGAGGTAGGATTGACCTACCTTCAGATTTTTGAAGAGTAGGTCTAGTAGGATTCATTGATACCAAGGCATCATTATCACCACTAGGCAGCCCCGGTCCTTTCAAAAGCGAATTGACTTTCGGATAGGTGGTTTGGAGCATCTGACTGACTTTGTTGGATGTCTCTTTCTTAGAGACCAACATCAACTGTTTTATTTTTTCGTTCTCCTTGTTGTAATTTATGAAGGAGGCACGAATCTCATCACGTAACTCTTGAAGCGTGCAGTGTTTAGATGTCACTGAACCTTCAACTATATGAAGACTCTCAGCACGCAACTTACATTGCAATGGTTCAATTGCAGCCATGTCCATAGGTATTGCTTGATTGTCTGGGACCATTTGCACTTGTGGATATTTCATTTGGTTTGAGACTGGAGTACAATCTAACGACTTTGACATAGGAACAGATTTTGCTAGCGATGTTAAAGCTGCTATCGCTACTAGGTCATCAAGAGGTTGATGTACTAAAGCTGCCTTGTTTTGAAACTGAGATTCATGATTTGAAGACAGACGCCTTTTTTTCCTAGCTGCTGTAAGTAGTCTGGTTGCTTTCTTTTTGACATTAGACCTCTTGTTCACTTCACTAGAAAGCTGATTTACAGTGATCGGATCAGACTGACCTGGAACACCGAAAGAGGCTATTTTAATGTTAGTAAACAGCGGGGCCAGAGTTGTTATCGGATCTTTCTTAGGTGGTTCTTTGGTCATAGAAGAAGCCTCCATCAAACACACTTGTGGAACTACAGCAGCACTTCATCAATGACAAGGTCAGAACAGGTAAATGATTTGGGCAGATCAGAAGCAGGCTGAATAGAGATAACCTTATCAGATAAACGAGTCTGAGTCCCTTGACTAAAAGCATTAGTCAAGAGTTTAGGTTGTTGATAAAACTTTGTACTAATCTCATGCATGATGTTGGCATGGGATTGCTGAGTAATTTCAATCTGATTTTTTATTTTGTCGTCCAGCATCTCATATAACTTGGCCAAGGAAAGAAGCGCCGTGTTCATTGCTGTAAGCGTGTTATTAAGAGCCGGCGCTTCAGGAAAGGAAAATCTATTGTTACAAGATGTCGCCTGGGGGTCCCGAATGAAATATGGATAATTATCCATGGGTGCCTGAAATTGTGTACACCTAGGTGTAGGTGCTACAAAAGAGAGGGACCTATTGGACATAATGGGCGAAGATTTGTCAAAGAGAACAGGCGATTTATACAGCTCTTGCTTATCTTGATCCTCGTGTTTGTGCTGTTGGACAGAGGGGCCTTCACTAAGTGGCAAACTCTGCCCCCTAGGTCCATCATTGAGGTGTATAAGATCGCCTGAGTTGGAGCAAATATATTGTACTTCAGCTGCAATATATTCATGATCACTTGATGAGTTCATGAACTCAATTGCTTCATCATCAATTTCACCCATCAATGTCAATTTGTCGTGGGCCATTCTTAGCAAATGCTGAGCCTGTACTGAACATAAGGGTGGATTTCCAGGCTCTATGCCGTTTAAGCCTGACAGTAAGTCAATCGTGGCTTCAGATATTTGAGTTATGCATATATCGCCTGATCCGCGAGCTAACGCTATTGAGGCATCAGCTATTTCTTTATTAAGAGTGTTTGCTGGTATTTTGTTCTGCTCTGGTGAATTCTCCTTCACCCGAGCTTCTTGTGTCTGAGCGGCAACTGTTAGAGAGCACAATGATTTTAAATCATGCACACTAGTTGTATCCTCAATAGGAACATTTTTCATGTTGGAGCCGTCTACTTTACAAAAATTACGAATGTCAACATTTAAAGAAATAGAGCGTTGTTTTTTCTTTTCAAGATTCTCTTTAACTCTCTTTGCTAAGAATGCCTTTCGAGATTCCAAAGGAGAAACAGTATATGAATCAGCATTGATTTTTGGCATACCAGCTTTTAAAGACCGACTGGATTTAGACATAATATGCAGTACTACCGTATCAAAATGAAGAGAATAAGAGTCAAGTTATCAGTAATCAAACTAGAATGCCACCACTAAAGCGTTGATGAAATAAATAACACTTTTACCTCTGGGCTAACCCGTGTACATCAACAGCAAGGGGCACGCTAAGAAGGTTATTTTATAGAGCACACCCCACTCCCCGTTCACCGTTAACAGTGAACAGTGTACTTAAATGTACTTCGATGTGCGCGCGCAGGTGCGCTGCACACTGGGTAAAAGTACACGATGGGAGGAGGGCCAGTGGGCGGGAATTACCCACGCACCAATCACTATGGCTCTACAAACAGAAAAAGAGAAGGGAGTGTCAGTTTAAACACACAGGAGTCAGATATGCAAATTTCAATTCAAAAGACTACAGCTACGAAGTAAAACATGAACAAAGCACACGTGGCTGTAATGAAAAAATGTCTGTGCTGACGAGGTGGTCGTAATGAGGAGGTGGTCGCAATGAAAGTCTCCAGTTCAAAGTTACCTAAGTCAGGCAAACTCCTGTGCAGCACTTAATGACGTCCTCCTTCAGTGCAGCAGTCCTCTGCTTATTGCAGGATCACGAGAGAACACACAGAAGTCCTTGCGCAGCGAAAATGCTGGGAAAATGCAAGCAGTTCAAACACACTGTCCCCAGTGAACAGTGTACTTAAATGTACTTCGATGTACGCGCGCAGGTGCGCTGCACACTGGGTAAAAGTACACGATGGGAGGAGGGCCAGGGAGCGGGAATTACCCACGCACCAATCACTATGGCTGTAAGTCAGGCAAACTCCTGTGCAGCACTTAATGACGTCCTCCTTCAGTGCAGCAGTCCTCTGCTTATTGCAGGATCACGAGAGAACACACAGAAGTCCTTGCGCAGCGAAAATGCTGGGAAAATGCAAGCAGCTCGAACACACTGGGCCTCATTCCGAGTATGGCGGTAAGGGATAGCGGCCACCGCTAACGAGAGCGGTGGCGGTAATCCCTTACCGCCATACTCCGAGTTCCCTTTGCGCCATGGTGGTTTTAACACCTGCTTTTAGCAGGTGTTAAAAACCATGGCGCTAAGGGACCTTGATGTTAATTACGCCACCGTAATTTACGGTGGCGTAATTGACGCCTTCCCCACTCCCATTATGCCCTATGGGGCAAGAATGGGAATGGGGAAGGGTAAATGGGGATTGGGGAATTACCGCCCCGCCAACCTTGGAATGGGGCGGTAATTCCGCCATCCACCAAGGCGCTGCCGGTCCGGGTACGGCGTCAACCAAGGCGTTAATAGCGCCATTGGTTAGCGCCGTACTCGGAATGAGGCCCACTGTCTCCAAGTGAACAGTGTACTTAAATGTACTTTGATGTGCGCGCGCAGGTGCGCTGCACACTGGGTAAAAGTACACGATGGGAGGAGGGCCAGGGGGCGGGAATTACCCACGCACCAATCACTATGGCTCTAAGTCAGGCAAACTCCTGTGCAGCACTTAATGACGTCCTCCTTCAGTGCAGCAGTCCTCTGCTTATTGCAGGGTCACGAGAGAGCACACAGAAGTCCTTGCGCAGCGAAAATACTGGGAAAATGCAAGCAGCTCGAACACACTGTCCCCAGTGAACAGTGTACTTAAATGTACTTCGATGTGCGCCCCCCTTTGACATTGTCTGTCCTCTGCATTCCTTTACAGGGTGGGTTGTATTTTATAGTGTTGCTAGAATCTTCTGTTGTGAGATAAATAAAGTAGAAGTTTTTGATACAACCTTGAATGGACAGTCCCTTTTATTATAAGGTAATTGTATTTTTGCTGTTTTGCAACTAAGCAACGATCCAAGACCCTTCGGAAATAAGCCTACCATTCCGTCCACGCTAACAAAATTGGACAAGGAGGTTTATAATTTGCTTGTTATTCCAATCTTTTGTGATCCCTTCCGGTGTACTAGTGGTGTGAGGCTGAGTGATGGTTTAGAAACTGATATTCGCCCCTGGACCACTGGCGCCCCACAAGTTGATTCATCACATGTGCATAGATGGATTGATTTAAATTCCTCTGTCTTACATGAAAAATGTCTGCATGTAGTATCTCCAGTGTACCTTCAAAATAATATTCACAAATATATTCCTTCGAAACCCCTACTTTCAAAAGAGAAGATGTTGCTGGTGATACCGGTCTCAAAGTTTAGTCACAGAGATAATAGCAGAGTCTTCATAGCGGCCCCAAGAATGTGGAATTCCCTCCCACAGGAAATTCGAGATATAAAAAACGTCATGCCATTTCGTAAAACCATTAACACCTGGCTGTTAATGGGCTAAGTAAATATAAATCAACAAAGAGTAACCATGGGCTGTAGGGTTTGTCGTGCTTTGATGTAGATTATTTTGTCTTGTGGCGTGTTATAAATGATATGATATGATATGGCATTTGTAACGCGCCTATACACAAGTGTTTCAAGGCGCGACGAGGCGGGGGGGAACACGGGGAGACAGACAACGATCCTACTAGGCCAGGTGTCATTCAGACCGCGCAATTGCAAGGGTAGAGGGGACTGGGAAAAGTGCAGGGGGAAGGGGAGAGGGGGAAAGTGCTGTACATGGTTAGTAGAATACAAGATAAATAATAGGGCCAGCTGGTGGCCAGTGCAAGGAAAGTGCAGTAAAGGTTAGTAGAATACAAGATAAATAATAGGGCCAGCTGGTGGCAAGTGCAAGGTAAGTGCCGGGAGAAGGGGCTGTGGGATACAGAGACAGTCCCGTGGTACAGGTAGGCAGTGCAAAGGAAGAGTGGCTGGGCCAAGGACCGAGATCGGTGAGTGGTCCAGTAGCAGATTCGGTGCAGGTTCAGTGGTTTTAGCAGGGGAGAGAGGGAGAGAAAGCGGAGGCAAAGAGGAAGGTTTTGAGGTGCTTCCGGAACCGGAGATGGTTCTCCTCAACTTTCAGGGAGGCAGGAAGGCTGTTCCAGAGGGAGGCCCCTGCTGCAGAGAGAGATCTACCCCCAGCTCTTTGCTTGGAGAAGCGGCTGACCCTGAGGTAGTTGGAGGTGGATGAGAAAATTACATTAACTTTCATCTGGACCGGCGCAATAAAACTTGTCTCGACTTGATTTGTAAGCATACAAGCTGCCACAAGTCGCCTTACCATCCTATTGCATGCCGCAAGATGAACCGACGATGAGTGCAGAGAGCCCCCTCAGGCCAGCGGGGAAAGACCAGAGCAGCAAAACAGGATGACATATAAGGATTTGGAAGGATGCCCTAGAAAACATGGACAGCCATGTTAAGGCGCAGATGTGGGCAACAGGAAATATGCATGTGCACTTCTGCACACAGGGCCGGCTTTAGACCCGGGCCACTCGGGCAACCGCCCAGGGTGCCACATTAGCCAGCCTGCCACGCCAGCTCAGGGGAGTCTTTCAAGGGCTCCCCTTTGCAGGCGTTCTGAGTGAAGGTGTGGCAGGCACACTATTGTAAAGAAATGTGTCTGCTCTCGAACTGGCACTGTGCGCTTTTTATTAGAATAGAGTGCGGATGCCAAACCAGCATGGGTCAACAGCCCCATGCCGGTTTGACAGCTGTGCTCTATTGAAGTGATTAACTCCCTGCTTCAGCATGGGAGCGGGGTGTTAATTACAAAATTAGATATAGCACCGCTGCTGGTTTTGCAACAGCGCTCTATTAAGCATGGCAACTAAAAATGTGCCCCACCCCTTTTCCCCCCTGCAGAGACCCTGTGGGGGGCACAGCGTGTAGTCGGTGGAATGCACTGCTGCTGGCCGCTCTGCCCATATGTCCGAGGAGACGCATCAGCTCCACCTCGCACATAAAGACATGCAGTTCCCCAGCCAGCATTTCCAATAAACTATGCAAGGTTTGCGAATCAAAAGGCCCCAGTCCTGCATGCCTCAGTGAGCATGTGTGGCTGGGGAAGTGAACTGTCAAAGGGAAACAGTGTTTCTCTTTGACAGTTTAGCCAGCCCAGGAGCACTCCCTCAGCTAGAAAAAGCAGCTGCAGGAGTGCTCAGTGTTTCACTGGGCTGGCTCCTCCATAATGGGTGAAGGGGCCACTGGGTCAAAGCCTCCTCGCCAGGCTCGGACTAGCCTATAGGGCAATAGGGCAATGCCCCAACCAAAATACAAAATGCTAGTGTGGGCCAGTTTTTTTGGTCAGAATGGGCCACTTTTTTGGCCAATGTGCGCCAGTTTGATGAGTTACTTCACTATGCAGCTAGTAGTTTTGACCATTGTTGCCGAATAAATATTCCTTAAATATCACAATTTGCTTACATTTTAACAAACAACACCCCCTTGGGTACTATGCAAACAGTCTGTCACTAAAGGAATAAATTGCCATTTGCAACTGTGGGCCACTTTTTCATTGGTGCCCGAGACAGTTTTATGTTCCAGTCTGACCCTGTGAGCAGCCCCTGCCCATTTCCTCCATTAGAAAAAAAAGGAGTTTTTTAATTTTTTATTTCAGGCTGGGGACTCGGGGATGAACCCCACAGTTTGAAGACCTCTGCATGGAGGGTCCATGCGAAACACACTCACTGTGCCACTTGCTCCTACTGGGGGTGAGTGCTTACGGGCCTGCCTCAGGTTCCTGCAGGTTGTCTTACAGCTCTCTTTATTTAGAGGGGTGGGAAGGAGTTTGAAACCCCTCTGGGGTAAGGGTGTGCTTTCCTTCTCTAGAGTCTGGCCCTCTAACGATTTATTAGCCAGATTCTTGATCAAAAAGGATAGTTGTTACAATGCCTCTAGAGGTTTCAATATTTTCGACTATGGTATTCTTGGACTTGCTTTATCCTTTTCAGAATCTTATTAATTTCATCATAGATTGCAAATCCACTTGAGTTTAGAATTTGATAACCCTCCTGAAGCTCACCAATTAGCAAAGGGTCTGTGTTTGCTCCAACCAGTATGAATCCACCTGCTGCTCCAACCAGTATGAATCCACCCTGCTGCTCCAACCAGTATGAATCCACCCTGCTGCCTCTGTGTCTATTTCAAAGTTCACAAACATTCCCCTGGATCTTCTCCAATTATATATCTTTGTAGGACTGATTGGGGTGCCTGGGTAGATGTGACATTTATCCCCCTTGATCTGGCTGTTTACTATTTGCTTTAATAGGCTCCCTTGCAACATATGCTTGGATATTCTGGCGTGCTATGCCTTCCGGGGTGGTCTATAACAGGTGTGTTACGAAATGGAGGGATGTAACTCACTTCTTTCAGGACATTGAAGAGGAGGTGATGTAATCAGGGGTGATCTGAGAAAAGAGATCAGGAGGTGGGTCTCATATTCCGAAACTTGCTGATATTGGGTACGTTATTAGAAACATGGGGGGTCTCTAGAAAGGTTGTATCTTGCTTTCTTTCTTCACATTTTATGTCACCAAATCTGTGATATCAGTCTTCCCTGCGTCCGTTGAGGACCTTCCCTTACGGGTTTAAAAAGAAGATGACAACACTGACACTAAATGATAAGAAGCCCAGGACCCAAGGTTTGCCAAGGAAACATACTTTTGCCCTTCTACGGGTCCCGAAGTATCCTTTGACCCAGGACTAGGTCTAGAATAGAATAAAATGGCTCGAGTACTCTGTCTATATATTATACTTTGAGGCCTTTCCTCTATGACCAGATGCTGAAGGAAGGTCTATAAGGGATTTAGCCTGTGTTAGTAACCTGGGTTTTTCACCCACTTGGCGTGGGATTAACCTCCTCCATCAGGTTCTGCTGATCTTACTTCTAACACCATATGTGATGTAGGGCTAACAGAACACATGAGCCAGGAATGCATTTCAACACCTTTATTTACAAGCAACAGGATGGGTGAGGTAATGACTTTATGTCCTAGGGTCCCAACTAAAACGCAAGAGTAACGACTATGACCACGCTAAATGTTGTCACCATGGATCACTTGTAGCAGGAGCTTAACAGTAGGAGGGGTCTCCTCCACGGTGCCCTGACTTCTGGAATAGTTTCCTGAAGAACATAAAACTATTGCTAGGCATGTCAGGACGGATTAACTCAAAAGTTGTGCTTAAATAAGGGAGCAAATTTTGCTTCAGAATTCCCTAATACAACACTGCTTCAGGATAATAGTGTCCAGCTCACTTCTGGGCTCAAGGTTCACACTCTATGTGATATAGAACCCATCTCACCTCTTGATTTCGCCTACCAGCAAGTTTTCCTCCACGACTTAGGTAGAATACAGATTTCATATAGATATTTTCACCTTATAGCCTTGGGTCACCCTCTTGATCTAATGAGAATACTCTTCGATACAATTCTACCAGCAAATATTTCGTCCTCCTTGCTTAGGGTATTTGTCAGGCTATGATATTTCCAGACCCAGTTACATTCCTGGCCCAAGGACTCCTCTTTGTGGTCTCTCCTTTTCTGCCTCTGCCAGGTACTGAGGTAAAGCCCTCAGTAGGTTGGTAGCTTTCTTTCTGTCTCTTGATCTGGATTCTCTTAGTGTCTGAGATATGGCCCTCAGATTGCTTACACCTCCCTCTCCTTGTCTGTGTCTGGTCTAGCACTCAGCAGGCTTTCACCTCCCTCTCCTTCTGTGAGTCTAGTCTAATGCAGTGTTTGAGATACAGATACAGCCCTCAGCAGGCTTTGGCCCCCCCATCCTTCTCTGAGTCTAGTCTAATCCAGTGTTTGAGATACAGATACAGCCCTCGGCAGGCTTTTGCCCCCCCTCTCCTTCTCTGAGTCTAGTCTAATCAAGTGTCTGAGATACAGCCTTCAGCAGGCTTGCACCTTCCTCTCCTTCTCAGAGTTTGGTCTAATCCAGTTTTTGAGATAGAGCCCTCAATAGGCTTTGACCTCCTCTCCTTCTCTGAGTCTGGGCTTAGCCAGTGTTTGAGATATGACCCTGAGCAGACTTTCACCTCCCTCGACTCCTCAAAGTTTGGTCTAATCCAGTGTTTGAGATACAGCCCTCAGCAGGCTTTCAGCGTCCTCTCTGAGTCAGGTTTTAGCAAGTGTCTGAGATACAACCCTCAGCAGGCTTTCACCTCCCTCTCCTTCTGTGAGTCTAGTCTAATCTAGTGTTTGAGATACAGATACAGCCCTCAGCAGGCTTTCGCCCCCCTCTCCTTCTCTGAGTCTAGTCTAATCCAGTGTTTGAGATACAGCCCTCAGCAGGCTTCACCTCCCTGTCCTTCTCTGAGTCAGGTCTAATCAAGTGTCTGAGATACAGCCTTCAGCAGGCTTTCACCTTCCTCTCCTTCTCAGAGTTTGGTCTAATCCAGTTTTTGATATAGAGCCCTCAGTAGGCTTTGACCACCCCTCCTTCTCTGAGTCTGGGTTTAGCCAGTGTTTTAGATATGACCCTGAGCAGGCTTTCATCTCCCTCAACTCCTCAAAGTTTGGTCTAATCCAGTGTTTGAGATACAGCCCTCAGCAGGCTTTCAGCTTCCTCTCTGAGTCCGGTATTAGCAAGTGTCTGAGATACAACCCTCAGCAGGCTTTCACCTCCCTCTCCTTTTCTGTGTTGGACTAAGCCAGTGTTTGAGAGTTTGACCTGAGTAGGCTTTCACCGCCCTCTCTTTATCAGAGTCAGGTCTTAGCCAGTGTCTGATATATTGCCCTCAGCAGGCTTTCAGCATTCTACCTGAGTCTCTGTCTTTCTGCTTCTGGCTCCATCACTCTTCCTCCTGCCTCCAGGTCAGTAGCCTGGTTGTTCATCTCGTTTGTAACCTGCTATTCTGTGGAGCTTTGTTACAAGTATTAGGTCCAAAGACTTCTGCTGGACAAGCATGCCATTGCTGCAATATTGTGTGTTTTAGAAGCCACTGTCCCCAGTGCTCCCAGGATGCCGGTTGCACGGGGGAACTTATAGGGGATAGAGCGTGCTTGTGTATGTTACTGATTAAAGAGTAAATTCTTACCTTAACTCTTGAGTTCTTCATGGTCCTTTTTGAAGTGGCCATGACAACTGGTGACAGGTTTCTTGGACTCTCGCGCATTCCACCACCATCCACTACAACCACCAACTCAAGAGACCAGTCAGCTGGTTCCACCTGGCCCAGTCCTATTTACTCCAGCTGAGGTTTCGTGACTGCCATCCTGTAGCCTGCTATGCACCCAGCACACCTTCTCTGATCCCTCTGACACTCCAAGTGCCAGCTTGCGCAGCTCTGTGGCAGCCCTGTCCCAATCTATGGTGACCTTGCCCACTGTTTCTGTTCCTCTAGCACTTGTCTCCGGTCCTCGAGCAGGCACTTTCTAGCCACTACCTCATTAACAGCCGGAACAATTATTGGACCACTTAGAGACTGTGCTGAGGCCTGGGATCTGCAGTATGCCGCACTAGCCCCAGTCCTAACTGACACTCTCGAGTGTTGAAAAACCACGCTTGGCCCCGGGTGGGATGATTAGCGAGAAATACTGCTCATTCGGCCATCCTTGTCATTTTGCCCCTCTGGAAGGTCTTGTCCGTTCGTGTACATGGGGCCTAGCACGTCTCCTGGGGTCTTCTCCCAAACCGCCCTCGCTTCTACCCAAGCTTGGAGACGGTCAGCCACTCAGGTTTATTAACCATAGTGCTGTGGGGAAGTCCCCTCTCTTGACATAAGACGCGCAGAACATCCTTGGTCCTGCCTTTTACAGTCTTCATGTCAAGATCCATGACTATTACTAATACCTGGCAGTGAATAAACATTGCCTGCAACAGTACTTTTATCGTTGGGTGACTAAGCTGTGTGCAAGGCTCCAACTGATCCGACCGCTTGCCACCAATGTGACGAATCAAGTTCCAGGGCACCTGTGGTCCAGGGATGAATATCGGTTTATAAACCATCAATCAGCCCCACACCTCTAGTACACCAGAAGGGATCCAAACAGATTGGAAACACAAGTCAATTATAAACCTCCTTGTCCAATTTTGGTAACGTGGACAGAACGGCATTCTTATATCTGCAAGGTTGTGGATCGTTGGTTAGTTGCAACACAGCACAAATACAATTATTACCCAAAGATAAAAGGGACCGTCCAGTCAAGTTTGTGTAAAGATGCCTACTTTATTAAGATCTAGCACACTACAAAATACAACCCACCCTGTAAAGGAACACAGATGACAGAGTTTCATGAAGGAAATTGATGCACCCTAGATAATGATAGGACAGTAGTCAGTAAAGCAATCAGTCTTAACTAACTATTCAAGGTTATTTGGTTTCAACACCAAGGGAGCAAGGGGTTGTAAAGTTCACAAGGGGCCTTCGGAAAAGGCCCACGGGGACAGAACCACAATGTACCTGGTGCTTGAGATGATCTTGATGCTCGACAGCGTCAAGTCGGTTCCAGGACGCCTTGCAGCTCCTGCGAAAGAGTTCCAAACGGTAGACAGCTGTGGGTGTCCGGCAGCAGGTAGTTCGGGAAGCGGGGATGGACAGATGGCTGCAGGCTGGCCTACATGGCTGCTCAGGGTCAAGAATAATTGTCTCTGTGTTCGTTGGTGGATCTGGAACGCTGGTCGAGGCGTCTCAGACGGCTTTAGTGACTGCAGCATGAAAACAGTCAGTGGTGCAGCCGGTTGCAGTTCGAGGGATCGACTGCCTTGAAAATGTGGCACTCCTCCTAACTTCTTCACTGGGCTGTTGGCGTCCTTTATGGAGGACCGCCCAAAGCTGAGGAGAGTGTTTGCGGGCAACAGCCTTGTCCTTTGGTCAGAGACTCTCTGGCACTTCCCACCTAAGAAGCTTGCTGGCAGAACCTAGCAGGGCACACTGTGTGATAGCTGTGTACCACTTCTGGAGCTGCTGGATGGATCCTCTTCATCTGGCATCTCGCGCTATTCCTTGGGAGATGTTTAGGGGAGGGATCATGCTTCTCTCTTGGAAATCCTGGCCTTCCTTCATGAGCGGAAGCTGTAAGGCAGATTGTACCTTCAGCCAGTGTCCAAATGAGTCCTTTTTCTTACTCCTTTCGAAGTCGTCGGATGATCTGGTAAGTGAGGGGCTCAGCCCTCCTTTAAAGCCAAATGGGCCCAGTGATTGGTGCAGGCTAAGCCTACCTTAATGAACCAATCCTGGGTCCCCACCAACAAACTTATGTTATGCGTGAGGTAATAACCAGAGTGCTTTGCAACAGGAAAGGTGGGGGTTGACAACATGTACTACTAAGTCCCACCCATCTTCCTGTCTGTTATGGATCAAAGTGCCTCTCTGTTTAATTGAGCTGTCTGTGACTCCTGATCAAAGCGCAGGTCTCCCTTAAAGTTTGTGGCAGGAACAGATGTTCTTTCTCCATCAATTCACATACTTCTTCCCACTGAAAGGGGGTCTCCCTGCAGGGGTTGCCTACTGTAAACAGTTGTCCCAGACATGACATTCACTGCCTTTCATATAGTGGGGTGGGAGCTTGCTTCAAGTTGACACATTGCATATCAAAGAGGTGTTGGGGTTTCCTGTCCCCTTTTGTCAGTTCTGAGATCAGGCCGCAGGGCTGTTTCAATTAACTCTCATCAGTATGCGCTGCCACCAGCAGAACATAGACAATAGAGAGGGCAGATCCATGGAGCCATTCATATATTAATTAGGCTGGCCATGGCCGGAGGAAGGTGATGCCTTCCCCCTTCCGAGGTGCTTTGATGTACCCGTTGCTCCCCCTTCAGAGGTGCTTTGATGTACTCGTTGCTGTCACGTTGCAGCTAAATGTGACAGGGAACATTGCGCTTGTAGGCTGTGTCCCCCCAAAGTTCACATGACTATGTGTTTTTTGTGCGGTGAGCAGAGGAAAATGTGTGAGGTTGATATCCCATCATTCATTTTAATTAAAAAACTTCAAAAAGCCTATGCGAGCGCACACTCCCTGTGTGGATGGTCGAATTCTTCACAATAGTCCACCAATTTGCCAGATTCATGTTTGCAGGTAGAAAAAGGGTATCTTTCAAGGATGGTACTGGTGTTTGGGTTAAAGTGTAGGTAAGTTTCTTTACGGCGATCCCAAACTCAGGGTTTCCTAGAGCAATGCCTGTTGCTATGATTCATTCAAAAATGTTCAGCAATCATCTTTCTGTTTTTCTAGTATACAGGTAGCTGCCAGCTTGAGGCAAAATGCAGGAAAATGGAGCAGGCTCTTGAAGTGCAGCTCAGAGGAGGCTGCAGGGGGAGGGGTCAGAGAACGGGGCCACTGAAAAGCCAAAAAATAGATGCCTGTCAATGAGATGTTGTGATGAATTGCCATCTGGCAAGGGTGCGAAAGCACTAGATTATTTTTTTATTAATGAATAAAATGATGCGAGTAATTCCATCTCTGAAAGGTTAATCTGCTGATCAGAATCTCCTTTCATGAGCTTCATGCCAAAAGCATATTGTGTATCTTTGACTTGCTGCATTAGTATCCTGATCGGCAGTGCCTGTTCTACTAGTGGCAGTGGCACAGAGCAGGTCCAGAGGCCACAGCTGCCCATTTGACATCTGCAGTGGAAGCCAAGTCTCTGCAGCGTAGGGCCTGCATTTTAGATATGTACCCCTGCACCAAAACTATGATGATCGTAAGTAGTCCATGCTGGTGGCAGGGTAAACTCTAAATATAAGCTATGCCTGTGTTAAGGAAGGGTGCAAGCACTACTCATAACCATTACAGCCACATCCGTTTGATATCACCTGTGTCAGCTCCTGTGAGCCAGTTCAGCTGTGGAAGGTGAAGTGTATTCTGGCCAGACAGGCTGACCCTGCCAAAGTGACAGGACAGGAACGTGAATGACCATGCCTCTCCTTTGATCTCTTTTTGAGGGTAGGTAATGCACTCTTCCAGAGACATTTGCACAGTAGGCAGCTGTCATGGGACCAGGGATCAAAGAAGCAAACTCATTCAAAGGGAGTAGCCTCACTCCAGGGTGCTGCATTTCTAAAGGCCTTTAAACCTATTTAGAAGGGAGGGGTGCGGGGTGATAGTAAATAGGAGGGCTCTGTACAGTGGAGGAAGACTTCCACTATTTTTTCTCTCTCTGCGTCTCTCCTTCCTGTCCCCTCCACTTCCTCTAGAGCAATGCACTTTGGGTGTGATGTCAGAAGGGCAAAGTCCACTTGTTTCAATATCAGTGATTGGCCCACTAAGGCAGGCAAACTTTGGTCCAATCACCTGTGGACTTTTAGCTTTAAAAGCCTTTTCTCCCCCTGTCTCATTACCCAGAGTGCTGTATCTGCTATCTTTGCATATTCTGTGTTCTTTATACAGGGGTGGGATTTGCATAATGTTTTCTAGTTATTTCATATTGTACACAGTGTGTTTAATTAAATATATATATATATATATATATATATATATATATATATATATATATATATATATATATATATATGTGTATATATATATATATATATATTTATATATATATATAACCATTTTGGACTGTAATACTTCACTGTTTGGGTTGCTACTGAACGGCATTCACACTCCTCTTGAGGGTATGGTCGTCCCTCGGCCCACTTTGGGGTATATCAGTTAACTGTGCGTGTTATACCTTTATGATTGTGTTGTGTCTTAGTTTGTAAGCATTTTAGCCTCTACTCTTCCTTGTACTAATTCAGGGCAGAAGTCAATTTGTCACAGGCACTGTCCAGCAAGCTGAAATGGGAGGGGGGTCACCTGTAAATACAGCCTGCATTCTGCACACACTGCTTGGAAGGCGCAGATTCCCCGGATGCTTTGAGGGAAGCTATCAGCTGAGATTCCAGTAGTGAACGTAGCCACATTACTCGTCGGTGCATTTCTTAGCACAGGGAGTGTTATGCTCTGCTGCCTCCCCTGTGTGCTAAGAGATTTTTTTAACTTTTGAAGCGAGAAAGGTATTCATTAAGCGTCCGTGCAAGCAATCAAACACTTTGACACATACAGACAGCGTGTTGAAGAAACACTGAAGACTGTCCCCTTCTCTTAAGCTTTTAAGCGATCATTTCAACTGATCACAAAATCTCGAGTGCTGATTGCCAGTCGCTCTAAATCAGGGGTCTGCAACCTTTGGCTCTCCAGATGTTTCGGATTACAATTCCCATGATATCGGGCTATTGACTATGCTGGTTGGGCATGATGCGACTCTTAGCCCAAAACATCTGGCGTTGCAAAGGTTGAAATGATAGCCTCAAATTGTGTGAGGAAATCGCCATTGGGTGGATATATAGCCCTGTAAGTGCAGTGATCGAAGTGAGCGGGAACGGCCGGGAGCGGTGTTCCACTACTTTTATTTATTTCTGTTTAACATACCTCCAGTTTTTTCAGCCATATTCACCACTTTAAATAGAGGATTTGTCCATTCATGTCCCTGTGCACGTGTAAAGTTGTAATAGGAGCCTTAGTTACTAGTCACACTATTGCAATGGCCAGCTGCAACACCTGGTCACATGTTGCACTATGCTTCCGCCTACACTCTCCCCTGCCGGGACCACAGTTCCTCTACTTTTTTCAGTACGCTTCTACCACTGCGTAAGTGGAGCTAACAAACAAAGTAAAGAGCTGCTCTATTTATATCCAGATCTTGGGATGAGGGGCCGGCCACCCATGGCCAGGCCGGGCCTCCGGATGTGCCGCAGTTATCGGTCTCCGGAGGAGGTAAACTAATTTGCATTCAGTGCTGCCAGGCAGATGGAGAGCGCCCCACAGCCCATTGGTCATCAATCCGGAGGTGCCCGCTGGGAGCAGAGGGAGTGCTTAAGAACGCCATTAGAGATCTCTATAGGGCCATGGTGTCCCGCTAATGATCTCCTACAAATCTGCCACTGGGAAGAGGCTCAGCCAAGCATCCCCAGAGCCCAAGGGCAGCGCTATCTCTCTCACGAGAAATCCCCCCACTTACACGAGGGCGACAGAATTTCAGCACGGGGGAAATCAAGTGTAAGCGGCAACGCATATGACTTAGAAACCATCTAACCCGCGTTACATGTTCATTTAAAACATGTATGTTCCTTCCACGGGAAAGGTCTCCTCGCCGAGTTTTATTATTTCTTGATTACGTTCCTTGCAGGCGACTCTATTTCTCTGTTTCTTTGCGATTTCCTCGCAAACTTGATGAGGTGTTTATTTTTTTTTCTTCTTTTCATTCGCAGTCGGTTACATTAGTCAGAAGTCTTTTAATTGCTTAGGTGTATAATGGAATTATTCTGCTATGAACAATTGCGCCTTTAAAGTAAAATTGATCTGAGATTTCAAAGACACGGGCTGTTAAATTCCTGCATTTTGATGGTTTCGCAATGCTCAGTGTTTTAGGGCAGGCGGTTGGCACTAGATCAGAAACATGGCGGCGCCATGACAGGCCGGCGGAGGAAGGGACGGCAGGGGGTGCATGGCAGAAATAACAGTGGTCTAGCCTAGACGGCAGAAAAACACAGACAAAATAACTCCTCCATGGAAAGCCTTCTCAGCCCGAGACCAACAAATCCCTCTCCGGAGTACAAGCCTCCCAGCTCTGGAATCACCTTCCCCCTGGATTCAGACTATCCAAGAACCCCTCCTCTCCCGCAGGGCCTTGCAACTCTTCCAGCAAGAACTGTACAGTGGACTGCCCCCGCCCCCTGCTTTCAGAGCCGCGCTTGGTAGTCAGAGTTGCTCTCTACACGCACATCCGGTACTGCTGCTGCTAAAGATAATCATTGTTATTAGGCTATTTCTGCTATGAATACTACTAATGACAACTATGCTGCTGCTGCTATGATATGGTGAGCCGATATCCCGGTTTTTTGTGTCGACTGTCCCGGAATTAGGGCCTCTGTCCCCCTTTTTTAATCCAAAATCCTCCTCCCAGTTTTGTGAAAAGGCAGGGTGACCATTGGTAGATTCAGGGTGACTGTTAAAGTCGTTGTATTGAACAATTATAAACCAATAGTTACGCGATTTTACATTAAGCTGTCCAGAGGCAGCCTCGAACTCACAACCTTTCAGCTCGTACTAACGTGCATGGAGCGACCATGCCACAGAGAAGGTGCAGGTAAGGGCTTCATTAGCACGATCCAAAATAGTAATACGAGCAAACATTGCGTTGCTTTCAGCATGCTTACAGTCACAAGCAACTCTTTAAAGTTAATTTCCAGGGGAGTGACTGCACCCAAACCTCCTTACCCCGCCCCTCATCATCCCGCTACTGATGAGTATTCAAGATAGCCCCTTTAAAATGTAAGTCCTATTTTGATGTTAATGCCCTGTCCCGGTTATTTATTTTTAAAATATGGTCACCCTGTGCTACGATAACTACTACTAATATGAATTATATTACTACTGCTACTACAGCTAGTACTAAAACTGGCAATAATAATACTTATGCTAATACTGCTACGAATGCTACTACTATTAATAATTATGGTACTGTTACTGCTACTACTACTGCTGTTACTAATAATAATCATTATGCTACTACTGCTATGGCTACTACTACTACCCCTGCCACTATTAGTAATAATGCTACTACTGCTATGGCTACTACTACTTTCCCTGCCACTATTAGTAATAATATTTCGCACCTTGAAACACTTGTGTATAGGCGTGTTATAAATGGCATATCATATCATATCAATATTAATTATAATGATTATGCAAGTACTGCTATGCATACTACTAATAGTACTTCTGTGGCTACTACTACTACCAATATTAATACTACTACCAATGCTACTGCAACTATTACTACAAATAGAACTACCAGTATTGCTACTTCTGCCAATACTACTGCCACTACTATTACTACTGCTATCACTACTTTCTTTTTTTAATGTTTTTTATTACTACTAATAATAATAACAATAATGATAATCGTTTCAAACTAGTTTTCTTGTTTAGATGAGCACACTAGAATGTTACGTTTATAACTCGATAAATACAAAGAAGGAAGCCATTCTGCACATGTAGGTTGTTAGTAGCTGGGTTTCCTGTAGCAATGGAGGTGCTGTGCAGCTGCTAGATGTTGCTCATCGTAAAAATTCAGCAGCCCGGCTGTGGAGCAGCTGGGGGTTTCTGCCTCAGACCTCCCTCAGAAATGGGCAAGGTCTGAGCCAGGAGCCACCCTAGACCACTGTGATGCAGGAAATGCATTTTAGGGACAGGGCCTCCACGTCCTTGTCCTGTACTCCCTTTTCATGTTTGTTCTGCGTTGTTTTCTGCACAGGAGTCCATGTGGGACTCCTGGCAGTCCAGCTCATCCTCTTTTTGGTTGTGCTGAACAGACCATTGGGATACCCTTATGGCACCCATGGGTGGGGGTACAACCCTGTACCCCTAGTGTATGTTTGTGGGCACCTGTGTGTGGCCCGCAGAGCAGGGCATGGGCTGGTGGCAGCTCCATACTGAATTGCATAGGTGCTCTGAGTATCCTCCATGTTCGGATACCCTGGCCCTGCCACTGGAATCAGTTGATTTCTGATAGGAGACAAGATGGCCCCTGTGGCCTCTTGCTTTCTATTGCCTGTTACCTTGTTTTCCCAAAGTCCTGGAAAGCCCAGACTCTGTCCCTTGCCCTGGCTGGCTGTTGGGTGGAAGTTCCATATATGGTATTGTGGGGAAGTCCAGGCCAGGCTGGATGGAGCCTTCCCAATGACTGTATGTTGTGGGTACACCCTTGGAGTGGGACCTGGGTGAATGGAGTGTGTGTCCAATATACATTTCATGTTATGGGTGCCTGGTTTCTGGTGTGTGACACAATGAATGAGACAGCCTTGCCCGAAACTGGTATGAATGCAGTGTGGTGTGCCGAAAGGCTTGGTGCTTGCCCCAATCCACATTCCTTGTTGTGAGTTTCTGGATGGAGAAGAATGGCCTGAATGCACTGTTAGCCTTACCTCTTCCCGAGCTAGGAGGGACCATCGTGCACCAGCTTATCTTCACCAAGGCTCCCTGGAAGTCAATCCCGAAAGGCTGTCGACCGGAGACGGGGGCTGCTGAGGAAACCTGGCACTAAAGCACCAGGACGTTGAGGCCATCAACGACCATCACCGTCCACCGAGGTTCAGAGGACCGCTGTAACCTCGTTGACCAGATCCGCAACGCTCCATTGCCTTAGACACTTTGAAATCAAGAACTCCCTTGCCATCACCGTCGACCGCTTTGTCCCGCTGGAGAAATTCAATGTCATCAACGAACTGAGGAGCATCTGCCGGTGGGTTTCCCGCCACCTGAAGTCCGCAAAGACGCTGATGAAGACCCAAAAGCCAGCCGTGGTCGCGTCCCGATCGCCGATGTCAATGCCGAGGACCCAACGCCCTTGCTGGGCCTATGCTCCTGTGGAGAGGTTTGTGTGCTTTTTTCAATCTTTTTCTGACTCGTGTGTGCTTTTCTGGTTGGTTTCTCTTGTGTTTCTGTGGCTTTTTACCCTGTTTTTCTGAGGAGCTGGCCTGCATCTAGAGTGTGCAGTGCCTGGGGTGTAGGCCTTTGTTTATTTCTGGCTTTCTTCCTGTCCCCCACCCCCCTTGCAATTGGTTGCAATATTAAGGTGTGTCTCTGCCTCTTGCCTTCTGGGCTGTTTTCTTTCCATGTCTCTGCCGCACCTGTGAGACCTCTCCCCTGCCTCTTGTCCGTGATTGGCTATTTGCCTCTAAGAGGTAGGCTCTTAACCAGGTTACCATCTGCCCGTACATCCCCTTCGTCTAAAGGGCTCCAAGGCAAAGAGCAGCTCCCAAAGAAGCCGCTACAGACCGTGTTTGCCTGAGAAGTCAGTAGCCAGCCATCAACCAGCAGCGATGGACACTGTATTCCAAAAAGCCCTACCTCTCTTATTACCTACACAACATAAGCAGACCAAAATCAGCCAATTAGTAAAGAATACCCCTTCACTGCTGTGTAACAAACACTCAGTGGTGTTATTCACTGTTGTGGCCCATACTTAGGCGTTCTCCATCTATTCACATGCTTCAAATCTAGGTGTTTGCACTTCTGCTGTGCCTCCAATTTAGGCATTCACTAGTTGGTCCTGGTGAAGTGTAGCCATGCATCACACTTAGAAGATTTGTGAAGACTAGCATTGCAACACATCTAGACAACTGTAACACTAGCTTGCGTCCCACTTTCACTCATCTGAGTGGTGACCAAGACACTCCACCAGCGACCACCACAAGCTGCCCAACAGTGTGCAGTGTCCACACCTGCCAGACGGGGACTAGACGGCCGTCAACCACCGTCAACGGATAAGGTAGGCACAACGTTCAGGTACTAATAGCCACATTAACGCTTAACTCACCCTAAACAGCCAAAACCTGCAATAATTGCACCAAAGACCATACACCCATAACATCCTCTGGGAAGACCAGTGGGAATCCAAGCACACTTAAATACCCTTCATATTTTGAAGCCTATGCCTTCCCCTTACTGTCTAGGAATCTCAAATTCAGCTGTGTTTAAATATGCCATTTTGTGAAAACTAGCCCTTTCTCCCACTATCTAGGAAGCTAAGATGTAGGTGTATTTATATCTGCCATTTTGCGAAACCCATGTCTTTCTCCCACTATTGTGGAACCTCAAATTTAGCTGCGTTCATATCTGCCATTTTGTGAAACCCAGGCCTTTCACCCACTATCTAGGAATCTCAAACATAGGTGTGTTTATATCTGCCATTCTGTGAAACCCAGGCCTAGCTTCCACAGGTTAGAAATCTCAACTATAGGAACTAGGCCTTTCTCTGGGCTATCTGGAAATCTCATATGTAGGTGTGTTTGTTACTGCCGTTTGTGAAAGCTAGGTCTTTCTCACACAATCTCGGAATCTAAGACGTAGGTGTGTTTATATCTACCATTGTCTGAAACCCAGGCCTTTCTGCCACTATCTAGGAATCTCAAACTTAGCTGCGTTTATATTTGCCACTCTGCGAAACCCAGGTCTTTTTACCACTATCTAGTAACCTCAAATTCAGCTATGTTTATATATGCCATTTTGTGAGACCCAGGCCTTTCTCCTACATTCCAGGAATCTCAAATTTAGGAGTATTTATACCTGCCATTTTGTGAAACCCAGGACTTCACCAACCGTACAGGAACATCCGGCTACCTACTGAAAGCAACTAACCATAGCTTCATCACTAGCCAACTAACTAAGAACCAAAGTCAGGTCATTCACCTCCCACAACCGACAGATAACCCAACTGCCTACCATCTTTCCGATGCTTAATATCCCAACACCACTGCACTTAGACCCTCCACCCACAGGAAAGAGAAATACGAAACCCAAATCCACTATTTAGGCAGCCTAACGGCAAACCCTCAGCAAACCACCTGCACCCTAGAACAACCCAAGCCAGAATCCCCCAAATATCTACAAAATCACTCATGGGCAGACACCCCAGCCAATCTACACCCTAGAACAACCCAAGCACAGAATCCCCCAAATATCTCAAAAATTACTTATATGCAGACACCCCAGCCCATCTACAACAGCAGCCCACTATATCACAGCTACCACACAACTGGCCCGATTATAACTATGTACAAAACAAGCGAGGCAACATAGTGCACTGTGCAATCACAAGGCAAAAGGACCAGACTCAACACAATCCAAACCACAAGAGATCGTACAGGTGAGCTACTGCCCCTGATCCACTCCCTCTTCCAGTAGAAACTATCATGAATACAAAACACACCTTTACAAACACCACGACCAACAGAACAAAAATCATGAGAAGAGAAAAATCCTTGTATCTAACACCATACCTCGCAACTGCCTACACACCAGGCAGACAGAAAACCAATTTGGAACCTCGTAGGAAAAGAAGCGAAGATCCGAGAAGAAAAAGGAACTAAATCAATGCCCTCACTCCCTATATCCCAAAAATACAAGGGCAGCATCAACAGCTACATAAAAACATAGAAGATGAAGAAGTAGAAGATTTCTCAAACACAGATATCAATCAAACAGAATGATTCAACGACCAAGCAGAGCCCGCGGAACTCCAATCAATTTGTGTAAGCAAAACAGAAGCAACCCAACAGAACTACTGCAAGACAAAACAGACACAAAATAAAAATAAACATAACACAGTTGAAAAGATTCATTGTAACCTAATCAATGCAAGCTCAATGTGCAAAAATGCCCCATACATTTTTGACCTCCTGTACAATAGGGGTATTGACATCTTATTCATAACCGAAAATTGGCTAGAAGAAAACTACAAAATCACACTCCACAAATGCCTCCATGACAACTTCAAGTGCTCACACGCAAACAGAAAAAACAAAAGAGGAGGAGGACTGATATTAGCTTACAAGGAACACCTGAAAATTAAAACTGATGAACCACAAAGCACCGAAAACTCTGAATCCCTAATAGTTCACCTAACAGCTAACCCCAAAACAAACCTCAAATTTGTTCTAGTTTACAGACCACCAACATATTATGCGACCTTCGTGGATGCCTTCTCAGAAGCCATTACCAACCTAGCCATTTAGCAGGAACACTTGATAATCCTGAGAGACTTCAACATCTGGTTTGAAGAAGAAACTGCTAACTCACAACAATCACTAGCAAAACAATTGAAGACAATGAAACTGCAGCAGCTAGTCAAAGGAGCAACTCACTCAGCGGGTCATGCACTAGACGCAATCTTCGCCAACAAAAGCCTCATCACCACGGCATCACCAATACATATCCTCTGGAGCGACCACCCGATCATCCCTTTCGTAATCACGCAACCCAGGACAACAGCCAAACAACTGGACAAACTGACCACCATCATGAAAAGAAAATGGAGGACCATCAAAACTAGCAACCTAATAGAACAACTGGAAATCAACAAACCACTGACAACCGCCCTGGATGAAGCTGACCTCGACAAAAAAAATACAACTACTGCACAAGTGGATCACTGAAACAATCAACGACAACTTCAAGGAAAAACCTTTCACCCCATCACGCAAAAGAGCAACAGCAAAATGGTTTAACCCGCTTCTCAGCGACATGAAACGACAAAACAAGACGCTTGAACTAGAGTGGAGGAAAAAATACAACCAGGCAAAAGAATTACAATTCCAATGGCAAATCTGCTCATACAAAAAGGAAATCTAAAAGGCCAAAAATAAATTTTACGACAACCAAATCTCCAAAGCTGCCAACACTCAAAAAGAACTGTTTAACATCATAAACAAAATGCGAAACCCCTCTGGCTTCAACAACACACCATTCCCTCATTGAAACTATGCAACAACTTCACAGATCACTTCAAGAACAAAATCAGCACCATCCACTAAATCGTGCAAAGCAGACCAATCTACCACAACACGCAATCGACCTTGCCAGCCGAGGATCATCAGAACAAACTACAACACTTTCCCCAAATATCAGCATAGACATTCATCAAGCTGGTAAGAAACAGCAACAAAAAAGGCTCCCCCGTGGATCCCTGCCCCCCAGACATACACAAATCAATCCTCATGCAAGGAGCACCGATGGAACACTACAGAAACCTTTTCAACCAATCAATATTAACAGGGAAAGTACTGCAATCATTCAAATCGGCATACATCAAGCCGCTCCCCAAAGACACAGCAGGCAGCATGGAAGACCGCGACAACTGCAGACCCACCTCAAACATCCCTGATTCAGCTAAACTGCTCGAATCCTACATATATAGAAAACTATAAGATTACATAGAAGAATACCTTCTGCTGGTCCAGGCAAAAGTAGGCTTTAGACCGATGAGAGGAACAGAAACAGCACTGCTCTCAATCTGGGAAGACCTGAAGGCTAATGCAGACTCACACAGCCCTAATACTTCTGGATCTCTCTGCAGCATTTGACACAGTCAGCCATGACACCCTCCATAGGAGATTGGAAGAAATGGGAATAACTGACCTAGCCTTACGCTGGATTAAATCTTTCCTAACCAATAGAACAGAAACCGTTTGGATCAAACCCTTCAAATCCACCCCAAGGGAATCCACCTGTGGAGTACCACAACAATCCTCCCTATCTCTTCTGCTCTTCAACATATACCTGGCTCCACTCATCAAGCTCATTAAAAGACGTGGCCCTCACATGCTAAAACTACGCTGATGACACACAGATCATCTACAAAGTGCAAAACACATGCAAAGAAAACACAAACCTGCAAGAATTCCTACAAGATCTCTACGGCTGTATGAACACAAACAACCTCAAACTCAACCCTGGCCAAAAACAGCCACTACATCCCATGGCCAACATCACTAGGAACAGCACTGACACCATCAACAACAGTAAAGAACCTCAGAGTCCTGATTAACAGGAAACTAAATCTTAAGTCACAAGTAAATGCTATAATCAAAAAATGTTTCTTCCTCCAGCACACTGTAAAAAGGATCCTACCGTTCCTCTCTTTCACCCACAAAACACTCACCATCATCGCACTCATGATGTCCAGAGTAGACTCCAACAACAGCCTATATCTAGGAACGCCAGAACGCCTATTAAAGAAACTTCAGTGTATCCAAAACAAAGCGGCCAGGCTCCTGTTCAAACTACCACAAACAGAACAATTAGCCCAACAGTAAAAATACTATACTGACTACGATAAAACAGAGAATAAGGTTAAAAACAATGTGCATAACGCACAGAGCAATCCACAGGCAGGAAGCAGAGTGCCTAAAGAAGAAAATAACCATCTACCATCCAGCAAGACCACTCAGATCAAGCTACAACATTCGCTTAGAACCAAAACCATACAATAAAAGAAAATTGGGAGCAACATCTTTCTCACACCTGGCTCCTAAAACATGGAATTCCCTACCAAAAAACACGCAAAACAAGGGATCATCTGGAATTCAGAAAACAACTACACACTTGGCTCTTCACCCCAGAATCCGAAGGGATCAAATAGGAATCATACATTGCGACAGAAACAGGAAACCCAGGGAGGGACCTACAATTCATTGCCTAACCATCCCCAACTGGTGTGCATTGGGAGGACATTTTGGACCTCTCATATGCACACACCACCAAGCTTACAGAGGAATACCACAGTAGGCAGAGACCCCCCCACTTGAAGTCAAGGGAGAGACCCATAACCTTCCTAACCTAACCATCTGTAACACTAGGGTGGGGGGCAACACACCTCCACGACCCATGTCCACATACCTCTAGACTTCTACAGAAGATAATTGCCACACTGCAACATACTTGCCGACTAGGATGCCAAACAATATAAAAGCACACAGGATGGTCATAGATGCCGACCACAGAAACCAAAGCAAAGGGGTAACAAAACCCCCCCTGCTATCCGAATACTAAAACCTAATTTTTCTGCAAACTCTTCTCCTACAGAAACTCAGATGACACATCTCTGCACAGCAAACCGCATGTACTTCACCACATTGTAACAACATACAAACACATAACCATGCACAACAGCACATGGGAATTGCTCAGACTCAAAAATCTCACCTAAACTCAGCGAACGGTGCAAACTGAACTGAAGCTGCCAACAGAACATCATATCTCACTTTCCTATTCCCAGTGCAACCTACTAACTGCTCCCACAGCCTCCCTGTTTCACACCATCATTTTTCAGGTCCACCAGAGCACAAGGGGACCACTCCGGTGGTGATAATGCACGGTGCATGTACCTTTAACATTAACATATAATAAATGACGATATGATGTGTCTCAGGAGGATAGCTCAGGGGCAACGTGCTCGCCTTGGAAGCAAGACGATGCAGAGCAACACAGGTTCGATCCCCAGGTCCATGCTTAGAAACCTCTGGCTATTAAGCACGTTATAAATAACCAATCATATCATATCGTATCATTTATAACGCACCTGTACACAAGTGTTTCTAGGCGCGACAAGACAATGAGGGGAAAACAAGGGAGGACAACATAATGATGTTACTAGGCCTTGTGTCATTCAGATCGCGCAAATGTTGGGAAGAGAGAAGAGGGAAGGGGGGAAGTGCCAGAGGGGAAGTTCAGTTAACTGAAAAGTGCAGCCAGCGGGTGGTTCATAAGTGCAGAGAGGAGGGACTGTAGGGTTGCAGATAGAGACCCTTATCTGCTGGGGAGCCCGGAGGCAGTGTGAGGGCAACTGGACATGTAGAAGCCTGGGACCAAGTTCAGCGGGTGACCAGGTGACCAGTACGCGGAGCAGTCAGCTGCATTAAAAGGGGAGAGGCAGAGAGAAAGTGGAAGCTTAAAGGAAGGTCTTGAGTTGCTTCCGTAACCGGAAGTGGTTCTGCTCAAGTTTGAGAGAGGCAGGGAGGCTGTTCCTGACGAAAACCACCACCGAGGAGCTAGAGCTGCCCCCAACTCTCTGCTTGGAGAAGCATCTGACCTTCAGAGAGCTGGAGGTGGATGAGCTGAAAGCTTGAGAAAGAAGATGTTTTGGAAGAGAAAATTGGAGGTAAAGCAGTCCCAGGCCTCTGAAAGCCTTGTGAACAACGCAGAGGGTCTTGAAGTTGATCCTTACTGCGGAGGGGAGCCAGTGAAGAGATTTCAGAGCTGGAGAGATATGATCCCTG
The DNA here is from genome assembly GCF_040938575.1 of Ambystoma mexicanum. NCBI lineage: Eukaryota > Metazoa > Chordata > Amphibia > Caudata > Ambystomatidae > Ambystoma > Ambystoma mexicanum. The sequence continues at coordinate 495,045,228 of NC_090938.1, read as the reverse complement.
GGCTTGAGGCCAAGGACAAGTCTCGCAGTCCTGTTCTGGATAAGTTGTAAAGGTCGAAGAGTAGAGGCAGGAAGATTTAGAAAGAGGCTGTTGCAATAGTCCAGCCTAGAGAGGACCAGAGCTCTGGAGACAGTGAGCTTCTGGGGGAAAGTGACAAAAGGAAGAATACCTCTGAGGAGGTGCAGCTGATAGTTTGACTTCTTAGCAACGTCAGAGATGTGAGAAGAAAAGGAGAGGGTGGAGTTGTAGATGGCACTAAGTTTCTTAGCCTCACAGGAAGGAGCAGGAAGAGGGCCCAGAGTGGGCGGCCAGAGAAAGAGAGGAAAGGAGGGAGTGGATGTCCCAATGAGGAGGTTCTCATTCTTACTGGCATTAAGGCAAAGTTCATTGGCAGTACACTATTCCTGAAATGAGGCCAGACAGTCTGGTATAAGAGAAGAAGCAGAGGTGGCTAATGGGAGCCCGAAAGAGTCATATGCCTAACATTGAAAATTGGAGCAGAAAGTAGCAAGGCACCCTTGGTTAACTAATTGACATGAACAAACACAGTAACGGAGCCCACTGCTCTTTTTGTATTGGGTGTTTATGGGCCACGCCAGATTCGGGTGATTCTTTATTAGGCACTGGCACTGCACCAATTGAACCAATAGCACATAAAGGGCGCTTTGCCGCCAGCTCACTGTCATGCAAAATTAAGTATCGGTCTGATACTTATGTTTGAATGACAGTAAGGTGCAGGCAAAGTGCCCTTTATGGGCATTTATGGGCATTGCCGGGGGGGCCCCACTGTGCGGCAGCACCCTCATAGCGCACCTGGAGCGGGCGCTGGTTCGGATGGTTTTACCAGCCTCTTGGATTTGTCAGGCAAGTGTTCTTGAGAAACATTCACTTGACTGTTGATTTTGTCAAGCAAGCATTTTTCTGAAGTTTTTATCACCCTCTTGGCTTTGTCTAGCAATTGTTTATCAGAGACTTTTACCAACTTCTTGACTTTGTCTAGTGAGTGTTCTTCTGAGACTTTCACCAGACTCTTAACTTTGTCAAGAAAAGTGTTCTTCTGAAGTCTTTACCTGCCTCTTTGCATTGCCAAGCAAGCATTATTCTGAGTTTTTTACTAGCTGCTTTGTGTTGACAGGCAAGTATTCTTCAGAGACTTGCACCAGACTCTTGGTTTTGGCAAGCAAGCATTCCTCAGAGTCTTCCATCAGCCTCATCGCTTTGTCAGCAAGCTTCTTCTGAAGCTCTTACCAGACTCTTGGCTTTGTCAAGCACGTTTTCTTCAGAAACATTCACCAGACTCTTGGCTTTGTCAGTAAAGTGTTCTTCAGAGATATTCAATAGTGTTTGGACTTTGGCAAGCGAGCACTCTTCTGATGATTTTACCAGCCTCTTGATATAGTCAGGAAAGCATTCTTCAGAGTTTTCCATCAGTCTCTTTGCTTTGCCAAGCAAGCATTCTTCTGAAGTTTTTACTAGCCTCTTGGAATTGCCAGGTAAGTGTTTTCTACAAAAACTTTCAGCAGAGTCTTGGTTTTGGCAAGCAAGCATTCTTCAGAGTTTTCCATCAGTCTCTTTGCTCTGTCAAGCAAGCATTCTTCAGAAGCTTTTACCAGCCTCTTGGCTTTGTCAAACAAATATTCTTCTGTGGTTTCTACCAGCCTCTTGCCTTTGTCTAGCAATTGCTCTTCAGAGACTTTCACCAGCTGTTTGGCGCTGTAAAGCAAGCATTCTTCTGAGATGTTTACCAGCCTCTTAGCTTTGTCAGACAAGTGTTCTTCAGAGACTTTCGCCAGGCTCTTGGCTTTGTCAAGCAAGCATTCTTCTGTAGTTTTTACCAGCCTCTTGGTGTTGTCAGGCAGGTGTTCTTCAAAAACCTTCCCAAGACTCTTGGTTTGGTTAAGCAAGCATTCTTCTTTCATTTTTAACAGCCACCTGGCGTTGTCAGGAACGTGCTTTTCAAAGAATTTCCCCAAGCTCTTGGCTTTGGCAAGCAAGCATTCTTCTGAAGATTTTACCAACCTCTTGGATTTCTCAGGCAAGTGTTCTTCAGAAACATTCACCAGGCTCTTAACTTTGTCAAGCAAGCATTTTTGCCAACCTCATGGCTTTGTCCAGCAATTGTTCTTTAGAGACTTCAGCGGCCTCTTGTCTTTTGCAAACAAGCATTCTTCAGAGTCTTCCATCAGCCTCTTTGCTTTGCCAAGCAAGCATTATTCTGGAGTTTTTTTCAGCCTCTTGGATTTGTCAGGCAAGTGTTCTTCAGAGACTTTCACCTGCCTCTCGACTTTGGCAGGCACACACTCTTCAGAGTCTTCCCCATCAGCCTCTTAGCTTTCTCAAGCAAGCATTTTTCTGATGTTGTTTACCACCCTGTTGTGTTGGCTTTGTAAAGCAAGTGTTCTTCAGAAACATTCACCATATTCTTGGCTTTGTTAGGTAAGTGTTCTTCAGAGATTTTCACAAGTCTCTGAGCTTTGGCAAGCAAGCACTCTTCTGATGTTTTTATCAGCCTCTTGGCTTTGTCAGGCAAGCATTCTTCAGAGTCTTCCATCAGCCGTTTTGCTTTGCCAAGAAAGCATTCTTTGAAGTGTTTACTAGCCTCTTTGCATTGCCAGGCAAATGTTCTTCAGATACTTTCACCAGACTCTTGGTTTTGGCAAGCACACCTTCTTCAGAGTCTTCCATCTGCCACTTTGCTTTGCCAAGCAAGAATTCCTCTGACGTTTTTACAGCCTCTTGGCTGTGTCTAGCAATTGTTCTTCAGAGACTTTCACCAGCCTTCTGTTTTGGCAAGCAAGCATTATTCAGAGTATTCGATCAGCCTCTTTGCTCTGTCAAGCAAGTATTTGTCTGAAACGTTTACCATACTCTTGGCTTTGCCAATCAAGTATTCTTCTGAAGGTTTTACCAGCCTCTTGGCTTTGCCAGGCAAGCTTTCTTCAGAGACTTCCATCAGTCTATTTGCTTTGTCAAGAAAGCACTCTTCTGATGTTTTTTTACCAACCTCATGGCTTTGTCCAGCAGTTGTTCTTCAGAGACTTTCACCAGCCTGCTGTCTTTGGCAAGAAAACATTCTTCAGAGTCCTCCATCAACCTCTTTGCTTTGCCAAGCAAACATGTGTCTGAAGTTTTTACCAGCCACTTGGCTTTGTCAGGCAAATATTCTTCTGAGGTTTCTACCAGGCTCATGGCTTTGTCTAGCAATTGTTCTTCAGAGACTTTCACCGGCCTCTTGTCTTTGGCAAGCAAACATTCTTCAGAATCTTTCATCAGCCTCTTTGCTCTGTCAAGCAGGCATTCCTCTGAAGCTTTTATCATTCTCTTGGCTTTGTCAAGTAAGTATTCTTCTGAGGTTTTTACCAGCCTCTTTGCTTTGCCAGGCAAGCATTCTTCTGAGTCTTCCATCAGCTTCTTTACTTTGCCAAACAAGCATTCCTCTGATGATTTTACCAGCCACGTGGCTTTGTCATGCAAATATTCTTCTGATGTGTTTTACCAGCCTCTTGGCTTTTTCATGCAAGTGTTCTTCAGAGACTTTTAACAGCCATTTGGTTTTGTAAAGCAAACATTCTTCTGGGGGTTTTACCAGCCTCTTAGCTTTGTCAGACAAGTGTTCATCAGAGACTTTCACCAGGCTCTTGGCTTTCTCAAACAAGCATTCTTCTGATGTTTAATACCAGCCTCTTGGTGTTGTCAAGCAAGCATTCTTCTGAAGTTTTTACCAGGCGCTTGGCTTTGCCAAGCAAGTGTTCTTTGGAAATTTCACCAGGCTCTTGGCTTTGTCAAGCAAGTATTCTTCTAAAGTTTCTACCAGCCTCTTGGTTTTGCCTCCTGTCTTTGGCAAAAAAGCATTCATCAGAGTGCTCCATAAACCTCTTTGCTTTGCCAAGCAAGCATTTCGCTGAGGTTTTTACCAGCCATTTGGCAATGTCAAGCAAGTATTCTTCTGAGGTTTGTATCAGCCTCTTGGCTTTGCCTCGCAATTGTTCTTCAGAGACTTTCACCCGCCTCCTGTCTTTGGCAAGAAAGCATTATTCAGAGTCTTGCGTCAACCTCTTTGCTTTGCAAAGCAAGCATTCCTCTGAGGTTTTTACCAGCCACTTGGCTTTGTCAAGCAAGCATTCTTCTAATTCGTTTGTCAGCCTATTGGCTTTGTTGGGCAAGTGTTCTTCTGAGACTTTCACCAGTCATGTGGCTTTGTAAAGCAAGCATTCTTCTGAGGTTTTTACCAGCCTCTTAGCTATGTCAGTTAAGTGAGCTTCAGAGACTTTCACCAGGCTCTTGGCTTTGTCAAGCAAGCATTCTTCTGAAGTTTTTAACAGCCTCTTGGTGTTGTCGGGCAAGTGTTGTCAAATACGTTCACCAGGCTTTGACAAGCAAGCATTCTTCTGACGTTTTTTACCAACCTCATGACTTTGTCCTGCAGTTCTTCTTCAGACACTTTAACCAGCCTCTTATCTTTGGCAAGCAAATGTTCTTCAGAGATTTACATCAGCCTCTTAGCTTTGTCAGGAAAGTGTTCTTCTAAAGTCTATACTAGGCTCTTAGATTTGTTCTTCAGTGACTTTCACCCGACTCTTGGTTTTAGCAAGCAGTCATTGTTCAGAGCCTTCCATCAGCATCATTGCTTTATGAGCAAGCAATATTCTGAAGTCTTTAACAGCCTCTTGGCGTTGTCAAGCAAGTATTCTTTGGCAACCTTTACCAGACTCTTGGCTTTGTCAAGCAAGTGTTCTTCAGAGACTTTCATTGTCAAGCAAGCATTCCTCAGAGTCTTCCTTCAGCCTCTGGGCTTTGTAAAGCAATTCTTCTGAAGCTTTTACCAGCCACTTGGGTTTGTCTATTATATTTATAATTGTTTATTTATTGTGTGCTTAATACCAAAGAGGTTTCTAAGCACAGACCCAGAATTCAAACCTGTGTTGCTTTGCGTCGTGGTGTTGCTTCCAAGATGAGCTTGTTGCAACTAAGCTATACCACCCGTGTCAAACAATTGTTCTTCAGAGACTTTTACCAGCCTCTTGTCTTTGTCAAGAAAGCATTCTTCAGAGTGTTCCATCAGCCTCTTTGTTTTGCCAAGCAAGCATTCTTCTGATGTTTTTGCCAGCCTCTTGGCTTTGTCAGGCAAGCATTCTTCAGAGATTCTCACTAGACTCTTGGTTTTGTCAAGCATTCTTCTGAGGTTTTTACTGGCCTCCTGGTGTTGTCGTGCAAGTGGTCTTCGGAGAGTTTCACCAGACTCTTGGTTTTGGTAGCCAAGAGTTCTTTAGAGCCTTTGACCATCACCTTGGATTGTTCAGTTAATCATGTTTCAGAGACCTTCGCCAGCCTCTTTGCTTTGTTAGGCAAGACCTGCTTCATTCAAGGGATCTCACCAGAACAGCAATCGTGTGTTCCCAGACTATGAGTTGGTATCACACTGGTTTGGGTTATTACTTGCTCCTCACTGCCCATGCTTCCTGGTGGATGTTCTCCTTGGAATGCAGTGTCCCTCTCTTTATGCTCCATTTTCTCTCTTCTTCCTTTTTTATAGAATTCCCCCTTCTTTTCTTGTGGTTCTGATTGGTTTGGAGGGGTTGCAGCCCAGCCAGTTTACACAATGACTCTGGGGTTGTTTCCCTTGTCGTATGTAGGGGGAAACAAGGTTACAAAAGGTGCAGCAGCCATTTCGATTTTCTTGACGTATATGAGTCAAACCAGTGGTAGTAAATGTGCCACCAAAATAGTCGGGGAACTGGGCTTCTGTCACATTTATGAGGCACTCCTCCTATGTACTCTTGTCACTTGTTCAATAGACACACACCTGCTTTGTGCCGGGTTGATTATCAGTTGTGGGCATGATTCCCAATTTAAGAACATGTTTTCAGGGTTCTCTGTGTTTCTTCCGCTCATTCATTCACTGCAGAATGTTTTATTTCCAATGTTTCCTGTTTTAAAAAGTTAGTGCAAAAGCAAAATGCAGGGAATAGCCCCCTCCTCCACAGCCCTGACGGCAACCCCCAAGCCCACCCCCTACCCTAAATATGCTGTGATCTTGTTTTTGTTAACATACCATCTGATCCTTTTTTGCAAATATATATTGTAGGTGATTTCTGCAATGGTTTTCTGCACTGACAAAGGTGTGTGGTGAATATTACGCACTGAAATCAGCACTTGCTGTGTTCAGCCATTTTTCACCAATGTGCAAAAAATCAACTATCATCAGGGCTCCATTCATGCTAGCCCCTGACAGGTGCTTCAGGGAGCAGGGATGATTAGTTGAATGCTTAAGGATGACTCTGTCAGGTGCTAAGGGGAGTGTGCATGCCTCTTGCCAGTACCTTGGGGCTGGTGGATGCCTCTGTCACTTAGTTATCCTCGCTACGTCACAATATCCCTTTGTCATCTCCTCTCAGTTGCGCTTGCAGGTTGCTGCGCTCCTTGCGTTCATCATTTATAGCCTCTATTCTCTTACTTGCCTGCTTTGCGCCGCTAAGCGTGTCCTCACTGCTATACATGGGTGGTGCACAAACAGGGTTGGTATGTCCTGCTGCTGCTTTTCATTCCTTCAAGGGGTAATATTCCTGGCTTTCTGTTAAGGGGTTTGTGGTTTGAGGGTGGGGAGGAGGAGCCGTGGGTGCTTCGCCCCCCACATCGTGTTGACTCTGCATCCTCTCTTTCTTGGATTGGTCCTCTTCCCCAGCCTTAATCGTGTTCCATTGCTCCAATATAGATAATCTGTTAATCAATGTCTTCTCTTTATAGGTGGCATATAAATATGTGGACATGTGTTTCAGCACATATTAGGAAAGACTCCCTCCCGGGGCCAAGGCTTTGCCATTTTGCCCTCTGTATCACGAGTTCATTTCGCGCTACACTTGCATATTTTGTCTTGATACCGCGGAAGGGACTTGCACAAATGTTGAAGGGGTGTATCGCACATGGTGGCACATTACTTTCTGACTGCAATACTTACTTGACCTCAAATCGGGATTTTTGACACGTTTCAACACCTCGACAATTTGTATATTTCACAATTATCATCAATTCTCAGGTAAATTCTCCAAAACCATGACAATTCTCAAAACATTCCACAAGCCTGTCTGGCTCATCATCATCAATAAGATCATGCTCCGTGCACGGGCCACGCTGTATTTTCCGTTCTCAAATACCAGACCACAATTTCTTCACATGCTCCTTGAGCCCAGCCCAAATGGCATTCAACTCCTTGACAATCTAAACATCACTTCATCAAGTTAAAACCCCTCGTCTTCTGTTTCTCAACATTACCTGTCTCTCTCTTTTTTGGCTTTCTCTTCACCACATCTTTGCCCTACTGTGGCCCTTCGCTCCCATATAAACGTAGCAAGTCCTATTCAATAACCTTATGCGTGACTTCACAAGCTCAAAAGAAAAAGCCTTAATACTTCAAATACACTCCCAATTATTATGACATCACAAGACACAACACAAATGACATAACACACGGCCGTCTTCCTGCCTCTCAAATCACAGGGAATACCAAGATCATGTGGTCCTTCTTCTGTACTGCCGCATATAGGAATACATCTCAATGTGATAAACTACGAAACCACCTTCCGCGACCTAAGCGAGCTATGCTAGCGCCTAGACACAGGGATCCATACATAAATCATCGTAAACCAAGCTTAAATGCCTGGAAAACAGGTATCCTTTTTATTGCCTTTGTCTTATTTTTCATCTGCAAACTAAGCTAGCGCCTAGAGAACAGGTATACTTTTTATTGTCTTTTTTCTTTTTCATCTGTAAACTAAGCTAGCGCCTAGAGAACAGGTATACTTTTTATTGTCTTTTTTCTTTTTCATCCGTAAGCTAAGCTGACCGTCTCGAAACAGGGATACTTTTATTGTCTTTTTTTTCTTTTTTCAGCTTTAACCTAGCTAATGCGCCTGGAAACAGGGATCCTTCACAAAAACATAAAAACAAATGACAAACAACACTTTCCCCAGCCCAATATTTGTAATATCGCGGAGTCTATACTTACACTCTGTGGAACCGCTGAAGCCCCTCTGCCACCGCCTCTCCAACAATCTGCCACTCTGCCATTTGGTCTGCTTGGCGTACCACAGGGAGCGAGCAGGAATTTCTCCAAGGCGGATCCTGATGACCTTCTCAGTGCCCATGCATGGTTTTCAGTCCGGTCCTCGCGGGTTGCGACGCATCCCTTCAGGCAAGTGGCAGGAAAAAGACGGTAATACTGCTGAGAGGTCTGAGCGAACGACCTCTGCTACCACTTGTAATACAGTGGCAGTGGAACAATGATCATTTTCCCTGTTTACCTGAAAGAGGGACTGGGCCCTGGAAATAACATGCCAATAGAACGGGAGACCCAGCCGTCTTTATTAACAATTCAAATGACAGGGATCGCAACATGAACAACGCAAAATTCTCCAAGTGCTCTCGCTCTCTAGGCACTTGTCGTGCCATTTTGTTAACCTGTGACGTTACGAAAATGAGGTTACATCCCAAAAACTTAACAGCGGAAGGAATTGGTTAGTGAGGCGAACATATATGCATTCCGTAAAGGGGTTAGTATGATCATTGGGTAAGCCATATCCGGTGGCTCCTCCTGAGACCACCTCAATGTGTCATGAATGCAAAGTTTCAAGTTAGTGTAAAGGTGATTGGCTGATGCAACATAGTGTATGCTTAGCGTGGAAGGCAGTTAGGGATTGCACAATAAGGGTCTTGTCAGCCTTGGATAGTTGCCAGGCAAAGTACAACTATTGAAGGAGGTGGGAACGACCCTGAAAGTGCTAAATGCTCCAAAGAAGTTACCACCCCCGATCTCCTAGGCCTAGAGTCAGAACATTTGGCTTTGAACCTGTGTTACGTTTGTGTCTTCCTGGCTTTGGTTCGATGGGAACAGCCACCTCAGTCTGGCTTGAATAAATAGGCTCTGTCTTGATCACATGTTTGAGGACAATGGAATGAAGCTCCCCTGCTTGTAATTGTGACGATTTATGGCTGTATCCCTCACAGGTGTGCTACCTCTTCTGTTAACTTGAAACTTTCCTTCCCTACATGTCTTTGGCGAGGCTGTGCACAATGTTCGTTCTGGAAGCCTGGTCTACATGCTTTAGTAGGATCAGCCTGTCGGCCTTTCCCTGTATTCAAAAGTTCGTCTTGCTTTTCCCATTCACTCCATTGTACCTATGGCTTCCCTCTTTATTTGCATGGCTGTCCATGTTAGTTGCCGTTGAGCATCAGCAAGCAGTTTGTTTGTGTTCTTATGCATCTGCGGTTACCGCATAGCTAAAGGTATACGTGTATCAGTCCCCTATGTGAGTCATGAGCATTTCCTTCGTGTCTATCAGCAATACAACTAAATGTCTGCAGAACTTCATGCAGGGATGTCTATATGCTTCATGTCTAACGTATCTATGTCATGATGTCAGTCGTGACGTCTTCGGCATTATTCGGGGTTACAGTCAATCGACTTGTTCAATTGATGACAGCTGTATCTCTTCAATACTGTAACATGGGTATGGTCTTTATGGTTGTTGTAGGGAGTAGCGCTTCTCACACCTGCAATACATCAATGATGGTGAGGAAGGGCCCAGAAGTGATGTACACCTCTCGTTTCTCTGTCTCTGGGAAGAAAGTGGGATGAGTGTAACGAGGGCCACGTTTGGGTCTCCCTCTTTGCGTACATACATTGGTTTTAATTTGACCATTGCCCTTTCCAAGAATGGAGGACCGTTTGAAAGACAAAATGGTGTGTATTCTCAGCAGAGGAATAATCATATCTTCTGACAGAAGGCTAGCATTACAAGATGGGCAGTTTGGGACTCTAATGTTGTTTTCTTCCAGAATTCTCCTTTCAGAGAGAGGAAGAGGCCCGAGAACACGAATGGAGAGGCTACTTTGCTTTACACCAGAGACCATTTTAGGAACATAATAATGACCACAGGGCTTTGTATTTGACTAATATTTCTAGGATAAATGGGTTGGTTGTGTGCTTCAATCACTACGTTCGTAATACACACTGGGCCACACACTGGGCCTGGCACTCATTTCATAGTTCACAAAACTCACCTCATTAACAATGAACCATATGTACTGATTTAGATGTCCTCAGGCTTCGGATGAGAGGAAAATATGGCTGCAACATGTGTCACTCCACTGGGTCAGACACCCAGGTTCTCGAAGGCATGCAGCTTTTTAGAAAATAGGGGCTAGGCTTCAGGTTAAGGATGTCTGTGGGTAGGGGGCTGTGTGCATACTAGTCCCCAATGCACAGCCATATTGAAAGAATGATAGATATAGGATACCAGCACCTACTGAGAAGTGCTGGTACTGCCACAATAAAAGTGCGGCCACCTTTTTTTTTAAAGTGCCACTACAACTGTGACTTAATGATTTCTGAAATATATTTTAAGCTGCCTACCACCATAGCCCTTTAACTGTGCAACTGCCCTGCCCCTAGTGGTCACTTAGAAACTGCTACTCCTGGGGAAATATCCAATTATAACTTGCAACTTCCCCTCCCACTGACCTCGGTTAACCCCAAATGGCTTGTACAGTAGCTAGGTTTGCGCTATATAAACCCAAATACAAATACTAGGACAATCACCAACACCATATTCCCCAACTGGTGAGTCCTCGGAGAAAATGATTTACATTTCCAGCCCATCAACACTTCTCGCGAGATGCTTGACAGGGAAAACGTCTACTCGCTCTTATTCACTCCTAATCATGTAGTGAAAGGTGCTTGCTCACTGGTTGTATGTCCCCGTTCCAAGTGGGGAGTTCAGGATTCCTCCTTCCACTTCTGAAGCTCGGCTGGCTGCACAATTGTACAGAATGCAAGGCAGTCAGAATTGAATCCCTAAGAGCAGTCATCTCTCGTGGTCGCCTCTCCGCGCTATTGGACCTGCAGGAGGCTTCTCTTCACGCGTCAATGCTTCTGCCAGCTCAGCAGTTCTTGGAGCTCAGCGGTGATCACGGGAGCTTCTGTTCGGTTCCGTTTCACTGGGACTAACGATGCAGTGCGGGAGCACCTCAGAAAATAATGAGGCATGAAATATGTCAGCTATAAGCAGCTTTTACACAGGTCTAGTGTTAACAGAGCAGTGGGCAGTATTGCACAGATACTGGGTGATGTACTTTCCACCACATTGCAAGCACAGGCCTGGGAGGATAGCACCGGCACAACGCGTTTGCTTTGGACGCAGTCCAGGTTCGAATCCTGCTCCCGGCCTTAGAGACTGGTGGTCTCCCGCATGAAGCTTCTTATAACAGATAATAAGGTATGTTCCACCAGTTATTCTATAGCAGTAGTAAAAACATACCAAAAAAGGTAACAGAACTGCGACCCTGATAGCGTAGGGTAACAATGTGCAGCCCATGTTTCAAGGGGTCGCAGTGGACAATAAATCGAGGGGGCAAAAGGAGGAGTTTACTGTATTCATCTTGTTGTCTCTCTGTGTGTCAGTTGGAATATTTATGTATCACCTTTTGTGAAATCAGTCGCCTCTACTCGCTGATCTTAATTCCGCTAGAACCCAACCGTAGCACCCACCTGAACAGATGCTTCTTCTCCCGGTGCCTAGAAAAATATGTGCTGTCATGAACACAATTTGGTCCTTTATTCTAAAGCCTGGGTGCCCTCCCCGTCCCCCTTTTATCTCCTCTTGTCTGACAAGAGTCGCAGGGATGAATGGCCATGGCCAAGGGCCCATCCGGGGATGCCCCTGCGATGCCATCCTTGAGGTGGGCAGGAGCGGCTCCATGGATATATTTGAAGATGATGCTGAGAACGTGAAGCTGAATTCACTACTCTGCTGAAAAACCACATCACTCTCCTATGAACAGTTTCGATGTGATCACTTTCCCACGTCCAGAAATCAATCAGTTTTGAGTCACTTGGAGTCGGCTAATATTTTTGGTTGAAGTAACACCAGGAGTGCATTACAACAGTCCAGGCGAATAGTCACTGTGGGTGCTACTACAACTGCACACTCATCCAGAGACACGGAGGGTCAAAAGCCACCTGGTATTACTGGTAGTCGCCCTTGTGATTAGCCCAGACCATCATCAACTATACTGTCTAAGTTTTTAAGCTGAGATAACAATTTGACACATCTTCCAAAAATCACAGGCACATGGGGTGAGAGGAGAAAACTTATCAGGGCCTCCTCCAGCATCCCCTAGCTAATAGGATGCCAGCTAGAGTTCCAGTCAGGCTGAGACGTCATCCGGGCTTGTACGTGAATGTACGTCAAACGGATTTCAGTTTAGCCGTAACTTGTATTCGGTGGTAAAATACAGAAGTGTGCTTTACCTTTAAAAAGAACAGTTCCAAAATGGTGAAAATGGTTGCAAAGGGTGGTGGAATTGCTAGCAGCAAAACAAAACAAAAAGTAAAAGTAGCAGAACTCCGTTCCCGAACGTTCCCGCTCACTTTGGCCTTTGTTCCATGGTAAATACCACCCGATTACAAAAAGGAAACACTGCCTTTTAAGTACTCCAATTTTTCATTCCACGCCATAGATGGAGGTAAAAGTGTGAACATGTCCCTTGGTGTTTAAAACATTGTTTTTCCTTTTTCTCTAATTCCGTCCTTCTCAACACCTTAATCAGGCAGTCCATTAGTGTCAGATGTGAACCTTTCGGGCATACAAAATTACTGTACAGTACTGTAGTGGTGTGATCCTCTAGTGTGCATATTAAATTGCCATCATTAAAATGTGGCTGGATATGCAGCTCTCCCAAGTTTCCCTTTCGCCATGCGTGAGAAGGCCACCCAGTCCAGCTTTTGCTTGGAATTCTGGGAATTGTAGTTTTCCTATATTTTAAATGGGGTGAAAAACTTACAATTCTAAGAATCGGAATGGAAAAAGACAAGACTGTGCAGTCTTCTCACGCATGGCCATGGGGAACTTGAGAGGTTTGCCAACATCTTGACACATTTATTTAATGATACATTTGGATTCACTGATAGCCCTCCGGTAGTATTTCAATGAATCACCAGCTGTAGCCACCCAAACAGCGATGTTCTTGTAATTGGGACGATTTGCTGGATTAACACCAGCAGTAATTTAGCATTCCGTTCATGAATTGACATGTGCAGATGTTTACCCATTCACAAAGGTACGTTTTTCAGAATTCAAGATGGCTGCCATAGACATACAATGGGCTCAGGATTGAATTGTAATTGTAATGGGTTATTTATGACGCGCTTAATACCCAGAGTTTTCTAAGCGTAGACCCGGGGGTCCAACCTGTATTGTTTCCGTCGCCTTGCTTCCAAGATGAGCGTTGCCCCTGAGCTATCCTCCCGAGACAACGCATTGTCAATTGCCAGTCTCTATGGTGGCCCGGCCTGACAGGGAGGAATGTGGTGACCAGCAGCAAAGAAGAAGGTAAGTGTAGGGGGAATGGGGGCGGGGCGGAGGTCTGGGTGTGGGGAAGACGGTGGCCGGTGACGACTGGAAGAGAAGGACTGATGAGGGACAATGATGCTGTCGTGCAGGGTAGCAGGAATCTCAGGCTATGACTTTGCATTCACCTCCGGCTTTGGTGGCAGCGGATGGGCAGGGTCCCGTGCACTGGGTGCTAATGTGAATTACTGATGGTAAGAAAGTGCCCAACTTGCAGTGAGGCCCCCAGCGCTTATAAAACCCTTATGGTGCTTCAAAGCACCACAGGGAAGGTACATTGGAGCGAACATGTTTCAATTTTTAGGGGGAGGACTAGAAAAGTGAGTGGGATCACAGCTCTTCTGGTATTTTTCTAACACCCTGAAATATGTTATGGGCACTAGAACTTATGCTCACGTTTTAGTATATTCATTGACTACTGAGTACATTATAAATGATGCATCTTTTTTAGTAATAGTAATAGATCGAATACTCGACAGCATCTTTTAGCCACTCCTTTAGTTCCACAGGCCACACCTCTTGCATAGGTTCCTTAGCTACTTGCACTTCTTAGGCAACACTTCTCAGGTGCAACCCCCAAATGTGGTTTAGTTCGTGGGTCGTTAGCCTCCCCGCCCCCTCAACCCACTAATGGAGTTTTCATGCCAGGCAAAGCCCAGGTGATGTTTATTTATAGGAATCTCTCTTGAACATGGGCTACAACCTGCTATGAACTGACCCCTCTCAGCGCGGGAGCCTGCAGTAGGGGATATCGGGGTGTGGGTTGAGGAAGGAAGAAGATGCGGGACGAAGGGGGGGATGAGTAGTAAATGATGGGCATTTGATGAGTGAAAAAATGTGACATTTCCTCATGTTGTCTTGAAGCAAGAGTCTTCATTCAAGAAGGAACAGCTGCAAGAATGTCCCAAGATGCAGGTTGAGTGTTCACCCAGCATCTCCCTCCCCTTCCTCTGGGGCCTGTTCCGCAATAAGGGGCACCAGCTGATATTCACTTGGCCCCACAAGCCCAATTCCAAGACAAATAGTGGTTTTCCAGCTGTGCATGTGCTGTCACTCTAATGATATGATATGATATGGCATATATAACGCGCCTATACACAAGTGTTTCAAAGCGCAATGAGGCAAGGGAGGGGAAACAGAGGGAAGACAGAGACAGCAACCTACTAGGCCAGGTGGCATTCAGATCATGCACAAGCAGGGGAGGGGGGAAGGGGAAAAGTGTGGGAGGAAGTGGAGGGGGCAGTGCAGTACATAGGATAACAGTAAAATAAATAAGACAATAAATAAGAGTGCAGCCATCTGGTGGCAAGTGCAAGGGTAAGTGCAGACAATGGGTGTCAAGTGCTAGTCGGGATGTAGGGATACAGAAACAGTCCCTGGGGACAAGGGTGACCAGGGGGGCAGTGCAAGTGTGCAACTGGCAGGGAGGGGACCTGGGCCCAAGATCAGAGGGTAGCCAGGTAGCCAGTGCGCTTACAGATTCAGCCAGGAGATCAGCAGGGGAGAGGAGGAGAGAAAGCAGTAGCAAAGAGGAAGGTCTTGAGGTGCTTCCGGAACCGGAGATGGTTCTCCTCAAGTTTCAGAGAGGCAGGGAGGCTATTCCAGAGGGTGGCTCCAGCAGAGGAAAGTGATCTGCCACCAACTTGCTGCTTGGAGAAGCAACTAACCCTGAGGGAGTTGGAGGCGGATGAGCGTCAAGCTCAAGAAGGAAGATATTTAGGAAGAGAGAGTTGAAGGTATTGAGGTCCCAGGCACCAGAATGACTTGTGGACAATGCAAAGGGTTTTGAACTTAATCCTTGCCACCACTGGGAGACAGTGCAGAGATTTCAGTCCTGGAGAGATACGATCCCTGGGCTTGATGCCAAGGACAGGTCTCGCAGTCCTGTTTTGGATGAGTTGCAGAGGGCGGAGAGTAGAGGCAGGCAGATTTAGAAAGAGGCTGTTGCAATAGTCCAGCCTAGAGAGAACCAGAGCTCTGGAGACAGTGAGCTTCTGGGGAAAATAGACGAAAGGAAGAATACCTCTGAGGAGGTGCAGCTGGTGGTGTGACGTGTTAGAGATGTCAGAGATGTGAGGAGAAGGAGAGTGTGGAGTCGAAGATGACCCCAAGGTTTTTAGCCTCACAGGTGGGAGCAGAAAGAGGGCCAAGAGAGGCTGGCCCTGAGAGTGACGGGAAAGGAGGGAGCAGGTGTGCCAATGAGGAGAATCTCGGTCTTACTGGCATTAAGGCAGAGAACATTGGTGGCACACCACTCCTGAATGGCGGACAGTCAGAGATGAGAGAAGGAGAAGAGGTGGCAGAAGGGAGCCTGAAAATGAGCTGAGTATTATCCACATAGCACTGAAAGTTGGGGCAAAGAGCGGCAATGTGGGGGGCAAGAAGTGCCAGGTATTGGTTGAACAGCCAGGGAGAGAGGTTAGACCCCTTGGGAACACCAAAGGTAGAGATAGAAATAGAGGAGAGGAAGGACCCAAGTTGGACCTCGGAGGGTCGATCGGAGAGGAAGGAAGCCAGCCAGACCAGGGCCTGATCGTTGATACCCAGGTTATCACGGAGTCGGTTGAGCAGGATGGCATGGTTGACCGTGTCAAAGGCAGAAGAGAGATCAAGTAAGATGAGGACACAGGGGGTGTTGGACTCGAGGTTGGAGAGCAGGTCTTCACAAATGTTCAGGAGAGCAGTTTCCATGCTTCTGGCAGCTCTGAAGCTAGACCGATGGTCATGGAGACAACCAACATATTCAGTGTGAAGGTAAAGCTGGGAGATGGCCAGCTTTTTCAGGAGTTGTCCCAGAACCAGAGTTTGCTGCAGCCAGAAAAGCTGCCCTGGCCATAGGTCAAAGGCCCGGGTGCTCCCCAAAAAATAGTAACACCTTGGTGCCTACTGGCAGGCCGGCAGCCAAAGCTTACAGGGAAGGGACACCGAATCAACAGCAATCAAAAACAATTGAGAAAAGCAGGAGATGTCTGTAGGGAATTGTATTTTGTATTGCAGCAGCACCCTGCCAGGAGGACGTGATGACAGAAAATGAAATACAACCATCTAGAAAGAAAAAGAACAGATTGGCAAAGGACGAGAAAAAGAGTGAAGAGATGCAGTAGAAGGAAAGATGGAAAGAAACAAAGATAATGAGAAGGAAGAAAGAGAGTGAAAAAGGGCACATTCTGAAAAATATAGGAAAATGAAGGAAAAAGACAAAGAAGGGAGAAAATAATAGACAATAGAGGAACATAAAAATAAAAAGCAAATGAAGGTGAACGAAAAGGGAGAGGTTTAAAGAGAGGAGAAAAAGTGGGTTCTGGGGAAGAGAGAGCGACACAGCTAGAGAAAGAAAGAAAGAAAGAAAGAAAGAAAGAAAGAAAGAAAGAAAGAAAGAAAGAAAGAAAGAAAGAAAGAAAGAAAGAAAGAAAGAAAGAAAGAAAGAAAGAAATTGAAAAGGGAAGGAGAGGGAAGGTAGCTAAGAAGAGGAAGACGAAAGAATGGAAGATGCAGCAAAGGAGCGGAAAAAGGATGGAGTGAAGAGAAGGGGGTAAGCAGACCGGGGTCAAAGAGAGGTAAAAGAGGGTAGAACGGAAAAGGGGAATAAACCCAAATACGGGACGGGTCAGAGAAAGGGACCGGCAAAGTTAGAGATGGAAAGTGACGGACGGGTGAGAGATTTGAAGCTGAGAGAAAGAACAGGAGGAACAGGAGCGGAGGAAAGAGGACCGAGGCAGAGGGAGATATAAGCGGCAGGAAGAGAAAGGTACAGATAGAGGCGAGATGGGTCAGGTGGCGCAGAGGAGATGCGAGAGGTAGAGCAGGAGTGGGAGAAAGAAAGACGAGAACCAAAACAGGCGAGATTGAGAAGCGTATTCTTTCTGCTGCAGCAGTGCAGCCCTTCTGTGCGCGTGACGTAAGCTTGCACTACTAGCACTGGCAGTGTAGTGTGTGCGCACGAGACAGCGAGGGGAAGCTTGCGTTGCTTTTGCACATGTTGTACCTTTTCTGCCGGGGGGTGAGGGGGTTATCTGCTCTCCATTCGGTAACTTGTATGTGTGTGGCATGCTTTGTATGTGTGCGGCATGCTTTGTTGCACTGGCGTGGGGTATCTTTAGGTGCATGTGTTGCTTGTGTTGCTTCCCGCTGCACTTGCCCCGGGGTCAGGGGTGCTTGCGCTTCAGCCGCTTGCATTGCAAGGCAATCAGGCGCCATTTTAGTAAATGCCCCAGTGGTACGTGTGCTCGATGGGCAACATGTTTCCTCTCCTGCCACACAGCAGTAATCTGCATGAAAAGTAACAGCTGAGGCGGAAATGCGGACTTCCAATAAACCTAGTAATGTTGACAAACTACTGGCGACTTTTCTCCCCTAACGCCCCTCCTTAATCATTCAGACTTATTCGTGAAAAATATGCAGGTCCCACAATCAGTGCGCCTTGTTGCAAGTACAGCGGTGCATTAAAAAGTGGTGGTAAAGTGGCAGTATTTCTGTTTCCGCTGCATTACTGCGCCACCGTACTACAATTTTGGCAGTAAGGTGGAGGATTCACTTCCAGAGAAAAGCTGGAGGTAAATCCTTCTCCTTACCTCCAACTTTTGTCTTATTTACCCCTAAAAATCCTCACGGCGTCCTATGGTCTACTAAAATGGGGACTAACACCATCATGGTGCCACTCATAATCCTGTGGTAAATCCACAGAGCCGAGTTACAGTAACGGTAAACTGATCTGTCGGTAAATCGGGAAATTTACTGCCGATTTACCATCAAACACGTAACGAGGCTCAATGTTCTGCATTTCTCGGCTCTTCGAGCATAATGGGCCTCATTACACGGTAGGCGGAGGACCATGGCGCTATTAGCACCTTGGTCCATGCCGGTAAAATACCGGCACCGCCTTGGAGGAAAGGGGAATTACCGCCCTATTCCAAGGTTGACGGGGCGGTAAATCCCCCTTCCCCCATTGCCCTTCCCCATTCCCATTTTTGCCCCATAGGGCTCTTTGAGAATGGGGAAGGCACTAATTACGGTGCCGCAAATTGCGGTACCGTAATTAGCACCCTGGTCCCTTTGCGGGTTGGTTTTTAACGCCTGCAAAAAGCAGGCGTTAAAGTACCAACCCGCAAAGGGACCTCGTAGTAAGGCGGTAAGGGTTTACCGGTACCGGTGCCCTTACCAGTACCGGTAAACCCTTAACGCCATTCGTGTAATGAGGCCCATTGTCTGGAATGCTTGTAATGAACATGTAGGGCTACATTCCCTGTGTAAATGTAGTACAAGAAGTACCTCAATGGAAAGTGATGTGAACTTAACAGACCGGACTGTCTGAGCCGCTGCACCAGGCAAGAGTCAATAGGAGATCACCGAAAACAGAGTTATGATAAAGTCGCCGTTTTGATTAATTCCTAGTCATACTCACGTAGCCTGCAGTTCGGCATAGCTAATATAGCCTCATAGGCAAAAGTGAGGGGTCATTATCACAGGATAATGACCCCCCACCAAGTGCCTAGGGCCACGAGTTGGGGAAGGCCATTTTCTCAAGCGATAATGGACCCTCCCGTGTCCTGTAAGGTCATTAGCACATAGCAATACTAGCAAAACATGTTTTGGCGTTTTGGTGGTGAAGTAAAAATGTTACAGTAAAGTAAATAGAAGAGCTCAGTTAGTAAATTAAATGTTGCTTTATTTTGTAGTGTTAAAATAATAAGGTTTTTTTCATACATCACATATTTTAATTGCAAGCTTAACTGAACCAGAGTGGGTTTGACATGAGCATGCTTTAGGCATCATGTACAAGTAAAACGTTTTTCTATGATAAAGTGAAAGCATATTCCCGTGTTTTAACCTTATCTCTGGTGGGTTAAATAGGATGTTGCAGAGAAAAAAAAGCTCCCCCCAGAAAGGAAGTGGGGCTTGCAAGAAACCTCGTCTGGAAATTGCATTGTGGTTTCCCTCTCTGCTTTTGAAGTCAGAATATTCAGAATGTAGTTAGTACCAGTAGTTATTGAATGCACTTTGAACATTCTGATTGTTATTGGCCTCCCCTTAACCAATCTCCTTGTGCTAATATGTTTCTATGTGTCAATGAAGCAGACCTCATGGAATTGTCATAGTTGAACAGTTTATCATTTATATGTACCTTTTGTTTGCTTCAAAGTGTGGAAATATTGAGCAGCCTGCTGGGTGTCTGTGCAGGTTTGGCTTTGGGATGTGTGACAAATCACTTTCCGGGGTACCAGTGGTCCAGGGATGAATCTCAGTTTCGAAACCATCCATCAGCCCCACACCTCTAGTACACCAGAAGGGATCCGAACAGATTGTAAACACAAGTAAATTATAAACCTCCTCGTCCAATTTCGGTAACGTGGACGGAACTGCACGCTTATCTCTGCAAGGTCGTGGATCGTTGGGTAGTTGCAAACCAGCGAAAATATAATTATTACCCAATGGTAAAAGGGACGGTCCAGTCAAGGTTGTATAAAAATATCTACTTTATTATTATCACAACAGACACTTTTAGCAGACTACAAAATACAGCCCACCTTGTAAAGGAATACAAAGGACAGACAGTTTCAAGAAGGAAAGGGATGCACTCTGGATACTGACAGGAGGGTAGTTGGTAAAGTAATTAATGAAAATAGTTGAAGGATACTTGGTTTCAGCACAAAGGGAGCAATGGGTAATAAAATGTCACTAGGGGCCTACGGAGAAGGACCAGGGGGACAGAACACCATTTTACCTTTTCCTTGTAGAAGTTCTTGGTGCTCGACAGGGTCGAGGCAGTTTCAGGCCGCTTTGCAGTTTCTGCGACAGAGTTCATGATGGCAGACAGTTTTGGGTATCGGGCAGCAGGCAGTTCGGGGAGCAAGGCTGGACGGACGGCTGCAGGCTGGCCTACACGGCGGCTCGGGGTCAGGAATCATTGTATCAGTGCTAGTCCCTGGTTCTGAAGCACCGGTCGAAGCGTCTCAGATGGCTTTAGCGACTACTGCATGACAACAGTCAGCGGTGCAGTCGGCTGCAGCTCGAGAGGCTTGACTGTCTCGAAAATGCCTTTAAGGTGGACGCTGGTTGATGCTTGTTGGTGCACTCCTCCTAGGCTTGTGTCATCCGTTAATGCAGATGGCCCAAAGCTGAGGAGAGTGTTGCAGGCAACAGCTGTATCCTTCTTTCGATTCAGACACTCTCTGGCACTTCCCACCTAGGAAGCTTGCTTGCAGGGCCTATCAGGGCACACCGTGTGCAAGCTGGGTACCGGTTCTGGAGCTACTAGAGAGTGCTCTGCATTCAGTATCTTCCTCTGTTCATTGGGAGATGTTTAGGGGAGGGTTCTTGCTTTCCTCTTAGAAATCCTGGTCTTCCTCCACTGTCGGAAGCTGTAAAACAGACTGTACCTTCGGTCAGGGTCCAAATGGGTTCTTCTTGTTACTCCTTGTGAAGTCTTCAGATGATCTGCCAAAAGCGGGCTCGACCCTCTTTAAAAGCCAAATGGGACTCAGGGATTGGTGTAGGTTAAGCTTACCTTAATGAACCAATCCTGGGTCCACACCAACAATCTTCTGCTATGAGTGAGGTCATAACCAGAGTGCTTTGCAACAGGAAATGTAAAGGGGTGAAAACATGTACTACTAGGTCCCACATATCTTCCTGTCTTCTGTGGATCAAAGGGTCTCTCTGATTAATTGAGCTCTCTGTGGTTCCTGATTAAAAGCAGCGGGTCTCCCTTGAAGCAGCGGTCCAGACCAGACTCTTGGTCGCCGCCAAACCACATTCTCATAGCTTCTGAATGGGGCCCCCTGCAGGGATGACTACTGTAAAAAGTTGTCCCAGACATAACATTTCACTGCCCTTGATACTAAGAGGCGGGAGCTGACTTCAGGTTGACACAGATGCATATCAAAAAGGTGTTGGGTTTCCTGCCCTTTGTTAGCTCTGCAACCAGCCCTCTTGCAGGCCTGCTTCAATTAACTCTCATCAGTATGCAGTGCCACCAGCAGGAATGACAATGGGCAGGGCGGATCCATGGAGCCTTTGATAGCTAATTAGGCTGGCCATGGCCAGAGGAAGGTTTTGCCCTCCTCCTCTTGAGATGCCTTCCTGTAATCCTGGCTGTCACATTCCAACTAAATGGACAGGGGTCCACCCAGCGTACACAAATCTATGTATATAAAATATGTATTCGTTGTGCGGTGAGCATAGGAAAATGTGTGCGGATTAGCCCACACATTTTCCAAGGTTGATCTCCCATCATTCAATTTCTTTAAAAAATATCAAAAAAGCTCAGGCAAGTGCACACCCACGTGCGGATGGTGGAATTCCTCACAGGATGCAGATGTGTACATGACAAAATAGCAGCACAAACTAAAAAGTGACAGGGTGCACAATAATTGCAGCCAAGCATGAAAACCTGGTGAGGTGTTAGCTCCAGAGAATTGAGCAAGAACCCGCCCCCTACCTTCTTATCTGGCCTAAGAAGAATGGAGCCCCCATCTAAAAATAACAGGGAGTCTTTATCCACCCATACATACCCTCAACATGCGCACTGAGTACAGGAAGCCCAGCAGGCCAGCAGTCATGTGCATTGACAGATTTGTCAGCGTGCAGGCCATATAGCTGGAGTAACAGGAAGTTCTGCGGGTCAGGCGTGAGGTGCATCCGTAGTGGTTCACCATTTTAGTGGCATTGAAGGATATTTCGCAGATTATCCACTCCAGCAATTTGACGAGTTTTGAGCAAATACTTTACCTCAACCTTTGTGGCGCGAGGTACTACCTATCAAACCTCATGATTTTATTGAAGAGGAAGAGGAAGGTTTTGTTTACTGTCATTAAATTAGGCTTCTCATGCATGCCGACAAATTTCCACCCAAATGTTCATTTGATGCTCTTTTTGTCTTTTTTATCAAACGCTGAAAGCCCTGCATTGCCTACAAGGAAAAGCATCATATACATTAAAAAAATGTCATTTTTAATTTCGGGAAAAAAATCGATTTAGAAAGACCACTCACAGCGGTCTTTCTAAACCGACCAGCCATGCTCCGCGCCGCACATAAGTGCGCGCAGGTGCTGACAGTTGCGGCTGGACCGGAAGTGCCCAGTCGCAGACATACCAGGTAAAGTGTATGTGTGTCAGTGTGTGTCTGTCTGTGTGGAGGATGAGGGGAATATTTGTGGCAGGGAAGTTAGGCAGTGTGAGATCATGTAAGTGCGAGAATGTTTGTGTGTGTTTTTCAGTATGTCTGTGGTGGGGGTTAAGGAGCAATGTTTTGGGCTGGGAAGTGAGGAGGCAGTGAAGCAAAAGCAGGACTCAGTGGTGAAACCCTCTATTTTGCAGAAAATCCCCCCCAGCGCAAGACAGCATGGAGGTGGAGGCTAGGACGAGTGGGTTGTTCCGCTTCTAGGACGATTCAGGTGGGGTGAACCCCCATGATTTCATGAAAATCCCAGAACTGAATGCCACACCAAATCGGGAACCAATACATGGTCTTATTTGCATGCAGCCTTCCATATTCGGGATTATCATATGGAACCGAAAAGCATTGAGTGTACTTGACTCCTCTTTGCATGGTCCACAGAGCGTAACATGGAACTAACCCTCAGTACATCAAGAAAGCGATCCCTCGCTCTGGTCAACCTCCCAAATCTTGCCGACCATCCACCAGCGCAGGTGCAAGATCTTTGGTGTTAGAACACTACATACTCAAGCTCCCTCCCTCTGGAACTCTCTCCAGGCTCATCTTCACCCACAGCCTGAATAGCGAAAGTCCCTCAAAGGCATGAACCACTATCCCTTATGATCTGGGTATGCCATAGGATCATGTTTAACTCCACTAGACTGACCACCGGACCCCACTTAATATATTTTGGACTCTTAGGTGCTCTCACAGTGGCCTGGGCGGATTAAGAAGCCCATTATTATAACAGAATTAATAAAAACAAACTGTTCACTGCAGTCACCTTTCAGTTATCTGTTGCTGTAGTGACCCATTGGGGTAATGCATGTTCAGGCTACATTTGTATGCCCTTTCGGGCCTCTGGAATGCAACCACTTCTTACATTCATAATAAATGGTATCCAGTAATTTTAGACAAATAGAAAACAGAGCATGGCTTTTTTTACTGAAACCATAATAACGAAAAATACAAAATGTTAAATTAAAATGTATATGGGGGTGGGGTAAAGGGGTAAAAAGGGGCGGGGAGAGGTTTGGGGGCGGGTTTAAAAGCACAGGGAAATGTGGGGCTTGAGGGGGGACCCCACCCCCCACAGATAAAATATTGTAAAAAAATGATATTTTTTCATTTAAAAAGTTTCGGTAAAAAGAAATTCTCTGTAATTTCATTCGTTAACACCACACAGCTCCTTATAATTACAATTCTAAATTGCACGGACAAGGCCCACTAGTTGTCATCGTGACTTTTTTTCCCTCCTGTCACCAAGGTCACTCAATTTGCACATTGATAGCGCAGACTGATTATGGTCCATGGTACGGGTCCGTTACCCATTTTCCATTACCTTATACACTGTAAAACTCCGAGAACGGCCGGGTGTCCCCAGGATTTCATGCTCTCTACTAAGTCTACCAGGAAGAGCAGAACAACTCTGGAATTCAGGTTTGCTGGAAAGGGTATCCCACTCAAGAGGGCCTGGCAGTCTTTGCTTGCCAGCAGATCAGTGATCACAGGGTGCCTGTGATAGGCAGGGAAGCCTGTTGGACTGGACTTCAGATTAGGAGCTGGAACTGAATAGATGTATACCTCTACTCTCCTGCCTAAGGTCTTATCTTATCTCTGTAACATGAATAAAGATGTTTCCTTTTATACTCTGTGTATCCTGGTGTTCCTGCTCCACGTGTCACCTCCCTAAAGCCCCATGATGCATCCTTGAATATTTCACAGGTCATTGGGCAATGTCCCTCAGCAAATTCAACAAAGCTTTCCAGTAGGGCCTTACAAGTACTTAACTGTCTCTTGATCAGCAGCACACCTTTGAACTTGTGGTTAATTGGAGTAACAACTGTCTCCAACAAGACCCACTAAGTGGTAGTGTGTGGTTGATCAGAACTTTGATTAGTGCCTTTGCTTCTGAAAGCCAACACAAAGATCCAGTTAGCCACACAAATATGTGCCTTCTATTTAGGCAAATTAAATAAATCACACATGCTTTTTTGGAAAGCATAAGAAGGGTTTGCTTTTTGTGTAACTAAAGGTACATGGCTTTGGCAACCAATGACCACAAACAGGTGGCCTTATTACACAATATATTTTGATACTTGGCTTTAAATTGTGACAGTACATTTGCAATCCCCAGAGCAGGCTTTTTAGACAAACATTATTTTGCCTTCTGGTATTTGTATTCTTTAAGTCAAGATGGGGAAAATAAAGCTACATTGATGACTGTTTCCACCATTTTTAATGATCCACTTCATTTTCTTGCCTTTGTAAGTAGAAGTTGGGGAGCGGGGCGGATAGGACATGTCTGCAGCCATTTTCCACTCTACTTTGCAAATGCATGTGCAATAGCGAGTAAAGGCCATTTCGCTTATGTTTTTTCCTCACTTTTCCACCACATGGTCGAAAGTAGGAAAATTTGCATGTGGGGGGGGGTGTTCTAATTTGTTGTGAGATGATCTGTTTGGAAGTTTACTTATGTGATAGGGCTAGGAGTGTGTGAAGGAGGCCGGAGGATGGCTATGAGGGCTTTTTTCCTAATGAGTATTGAGTGTTGGGCTGTTTTTTGGGCACCGTCTGTGGGAGGTGTATGGACTATACAGTGGTGCCGTGTGAATGCTAGAATACAATCATGGGGTGTTTCTCGAGTGTGATGTTTGAAGCAAAAAACATTGTTTGATGTGGTGCATGTGACAAGGCCAAGGAATTGACCTTGGGAGTCATTCCGAGTTTGGAGGCAGCCATGGTGCTATTTGCCTCCAAACTCGGGTCCGGGTAGGCAGAATGGGGACTTACCGGGACATTCCAACCTATGCGGACCCGGTAAGTCCCCATGCCAAATACCATTCCCCATTCCCATTCGAGCCCCTATAGGGCTCAATGGGAATGGAGAAGGCGTTAATAACAGGCCCGCAAACTGCGGGCCTGTTATTAGCTCCAAGGTCCCTTCACGGTTCCCGCTAAGAACGGCTGGTCAGACCAGCCGTTCCTGGTGGGACCAACTAAGGGACCTCGGAATAGGGCGGTAGGGGGTTACCAGCACCAGCATCCTTACCGGTAACCCCTTACCGCCCAAGTCGAAATTACCCCCCCTTAGGGGGATGGGGTAAGAGCCCCTCTCCATGGGAGGAGGGAAGTGAAGGGGGACATCCAGAGTCCACTCGAGCATTAGGGGAAAATATGGTTAAGAGAACCCCATCCTTGTTCTCCCCTGCTTGTGCCAGTATGCCCCTGTGCACACCACTGATATCATCAGTCTTGCCTTAAAGAACATAAACTTTCCCGTTTTTATTTTAATATGCAACGCCTCTGAAGAAGAGAGAGTACCACATCACCAGACTGCTGCAGGAAACCGAGAACAGCATCAGCAGACTGCTACAGGGAACAAAGGCTCCCGAAACCAGCAGAGCGAGAGTTGCAGTGCCAGAATACTGCGAGGGATCACTGTATGCCTAAACCCGAAGAGAGAGTGCAACACAGGGCAGCTGCTGGCAGATGCAGAGATACACTGCAACCCATTCTGAGAACATGGTACACGCGCAGCAGCGCCAGACACCTCACTGGGCTACCAAACAGTCATAGAGAGTCCAGGCAACATCGCAGAGGCCCCCTTACCACAGGGACCAAAGCGAGGAGGCAAATCAACCACTTCCCATTGGATTTACCGGGAGCATGAGGGAAACCAGAACCCGGAATGCAAACAGAAATACTGTGTTGCAGACCGTGCAAAGGAAGTCTGTAGGGGATAGCCCCTATTTAGAACATTTGCACATCATGCACACCAGTAGTACATGGGGCCTCTTTTTAAAGCAATGAAATTTTGACAGGTGGGAACGCCCCCTGCATGCCCCCTGCTTCCGGTATTAATCCTGCCCTTTTGATATGGCTTTGATATATATGTAATATAAAATTGATATCAAATTTATATAAACTTGATATAAAGTCTTTGTGTACTCTAATACAATGTTGTGATGATTTGATATAAAGTGAATATGAACTTTATATTAAAATGATTTGGCTAGGTTGCATTGAAACATTAAGAACAATTGAGTTTTTATATGTAGAGTGTGGCTTTGCAGCGTTAATGCATGTGGGGTCGAGCAAAATAATTTCGCTTTTGTTAGCCATCAAGACGTGTTAGGCATTTTATAAATAAAGAGCGAAAGTTTAAACTGAAAACTACCAGCTTTCTAATGCATGCACAACCAGGCATTGTAATGTGTGTTTTGGTTTTGATGTCAGGCCTACACACAGTGCCTACATCTGAGATGGGCTTTATCTATGGAGCTGTGGCAGCTGATGCAGCCATTGCCAACTTTGTCTTTCCACAGCCATGGGTGTAAATGTGTTGACTCATTCTGTCAGTCAGCTGTTATTTACCGACGGCAAGGGCGGGTGTCTTGTTAGCACAACCAGCCATGTTGAAAACGGCTGACTTTGCAAAAGCATAAAACACATGGGGCCTGTCTGTGTGACACGTGAGCATATCTATCAGAAATAGGCAGTTGTGAATAGGGTGGTGAATGTGAAATCTGGTTTTAACAGCCGCTTTTGTTCTGCAATGTAATGAGGAATATGCATATGTGTTTTGGGATTAGGGTTTTCAGAGAGCTGAGTCACCCGTTTTGTAAGATATGTCGGCTGGAGCCAATTGATAAGTAAAAGGTTTGGGCATGAGCGTAACTTTTGGTCTTTAAAAGAAAACTTTGGCCATCAGCTAGGATATCGCTTTTGGAGCTACTGAAGATTCCAGGCCCTGCAGCTGCTGCCTTGGGATCTGGATCACTGGGACTTTGCTATCTGAAATCCTGAAGCAGATGAAATCATCCTTTTCCAGAAAGAAAGCAAGAAAAAATAAGATAAGATATAATTAGTTTCACATTTAAAATGAGTACCATAATGGTTTAAGCAATTTTAGAGCCTATTCCGCTGTAGGAAACAACAGTGAAATTGTGAGTCAGTGTTACACGTGTGATGGTGTAAAAATGCATTTGCGCCAGCCTACTTTCATGTTTTTTTAAATAATATGCTAAAAATGTAGAGTTCTGCGGTTTTCCATGCTTGCTAGTATAATGTGGAGGGATATTGATAACTGTTTATGGGGTAGCTACTTATTCACTCCAGCATATAAATGTTAAAGCATGTCAATATTTTAAAAAGTTGTTTCAGGGGTCGGCAGTGTGTAGGTCTTATTAAACTTGACTTATCAATGTTTATGCAGACTGCGTGAATTTGTACATCAGCATACATGAGCTAATTTTGGCCTTAAGCCACAAACAACAGGAGGAGGGGGTAGTCTGGGATGTGTGTCTAATACACAGGCTGCATCTGGATGTCGAATACAAATGTATTTGTGTTTGGGCCCTCTATGCACAAGATTAGAAGAAAAAGGCCTTGATAAAGCAGATAACCCTGGCCTTTTATATAGACATAGTGAAGTTTGCTTTAACCAGACACATTTTTTTTTAAAATAGTGTCAAATGTATATAGTGTTTTGAAGAATAGTCTGCAACACGCTAGCGATTTGTAATACATTTCATGCAAGCTCTACAAATTTGATGCATTCGATTAGGCACAGGGTCTGGTTGGAAAGTGCATTTTATAACAGGCTACAGCTGCTTCATGGGGTATGATGCATTTATGTTGATGCATTAATTATATTAGTTTAGACAGTGGGTCTGCTGCTTTTAACATGTGAGAGTTCCAACACAGGCTTTATCAGTTATGAGCTAGATGGGGAATGCCATGTGCGATTATTTTAAAATACAATGATCACTTCAGAATTGCCTTTTTCACAATATGGACGGTGCTGACAGTGTGAAACTATAGTTTGGTAGCCTGTGCCCGGGTGAATTTTAGTTCTTTGTCAAACAGTACACATGTTATGAAAAGGTGTAGCTGGAAACCTTTTTTTTTATAAAACAGATTCAAATGTATTCTCAGGATGCATGTGTATGGTGAATCAGAGGGCTATCACTTGACCACACAGGTGGTCGAAATTATTTAAGGATGCCAAGAATCAAGGAGTTATATTTGGGCTCAAGGTGTAAATATTAATATTGAGAGTATGTTGAATATTATGTTGAATATTATAATCACTGATTGTATATGGTTGTAGAGCGCCTTAGCTTGGGGCCTTAGATATCTACTGGCCTTATTGTCCATGGCGGCACTTTGCCTGTTGTTTTATTTGAAATACATTATATTAATGTATACATAAGGGTGTTTGGAAAGCATGTGCAGACCGAATCGGAGTGTTAGTGTTTTTTTAACATGTGTGAGTTGCAATGTGGGGTTTATTCAGTGCGTGCCATGAATTGAAAATATAATTTCAACTTTTATAAAATAAGTGGGCTTCTGCCAAAGTGTCACAGATCACACATGTGATGCAGCGATGCATAAAGCATTTAAAATTTTTATTTTTCCGGACTGTGCACTTGGTTGTTATAAAGGTTTAAGATTCTAAATTCTGACTCTATATTTTAATGTTTTTACAGAAATGTCTTTTGACATTAACTGATTGATGGCAGAGATGCTAGGCTCTCTAAATATGGGTTATGCAGTGCAGCAATAGACGCCCAATATACAAATGGATCTTTTGACTGGTGATTCATCAAATCTTGGATGTCATGAGGGCATTGGAATCGTGAAGCCTGTTGCTTATGGATCAACAAATATTTGATCTTTCAAGCATGTTGGAATGGTGTAGCCTGTTGCTTCTGGATCAACACATTTTGAATGTATTAATGACCCAAGGATGGGGTCCAATGCTTTTGTTATAGTGGCAAAGACCAATGGATATTGGGAGCAAATGCTATAGAGTTCTATTTATGAACGGGCTCTATTGGCTCTGGAGTTTTTGCAATGACCACTGGAGTGTCTGGGTGGCTATTGAGTGATAAAAAAAGTCTCCAAGGGCCAGCCTGGCTCTCTCGGAATCAACAAAACTTGAATTTTTAAACGACCCAAGGATGGGGTTCCAATATTTTTGTTGCATCAGCAAAGGCAGATGGAGTTTTCTCAGGGTGCCAATGCTAAGGAGTTGTTTGTAATTACATTAGTAGGCATGCCTGGATTACAGCGTGTACCCAGTGCAGTTGGTCTTTGATTTGTCAACAAGTCATGATTGGATTACAGATTTTGCCCATTGGGGTTGCTTTCAGATTCTTTAAATAACCTTAATTATTTTATTACATTTATGTCGCCCCCAAGCACCCCAAATTATGAGCCATAAATATTGCCCCGATCTGATAGATGTCTAATATTCTCGTCTATCTCACAATAAACAGTATTCTTCAGGACACTTGAATAGTGTGCAGGTAAGCCCAGCTGTCAATACCTACAGTATTGACAGCTACAGATATTTGACAATACCTACGTGAAGCTGTCAAGGCTGCGATACTTATATAAGGGTCACATGTAAAGTCAAGTGTTTCCACAAAAATGTCTGTCATATTGTGGCGCAGCATGTTCATACAGACACCATGAAGCAGCCTTGACAATTTTTATTTTACATTAAGCATTTCACAATTCATGCAGAGCAAAACATTTTAAGTGATTAAAATGGCTCATGCTTTGATTTCATGGATATACATGTAAAAATAGGTGATAGACCTTGTCTCTGAATGTTAAGACACTACATGTAAAATATATAGCATTGTTCAACACCCTCGTATTAAGAAATAAGTAGTTATTGTAATTATCAGAAGTATAGCACTGTAAGCCAATATACCCTCTGTATTATTTGCAAGAAGACCGAGTTTTGGTAAAGATAATATGCATAATATTAAAAATCCAACTACTGAGTCAATCCAGGTTACAAAGTGAATGAATACCTCTCAATATCAGTTTCCTCAGAGTTGTCTCTAAGAATAAAGAAACTTTCACACCTTTCAGCCGGCTTGCGTCTTGATTTGTACATGTTTATTTTTCTAAATGTTCTTTTAAAAGCCATCTAATGCTGTTGCGGGCTCTCTGATCGCCCCATATTTTTAATGTACTTTTTAATGTACTTTATTATATCCTTTCTTAACATCTACATAGCGACACACAAAGAAGTGAGACATATCTATTT
Source organism: Ambystoma mexicanum (assembly GCF_040938575.1). Taxonomy (NCBI): domain Eukaryota; kingdom Metazoa; phylum Chordata; class Amphibia; order Caudata; family Ambystomatidae; genus Ambystoma; species Ambystoma mexicanum. Next base: position 495,014,600 of record NC_090938.1, on the reverse strand, counting down.
AAGGCTCAAATGGCCAACGTGCCATAATTAACATCCAATCAAACCTAGTACTAGTCATTAAAGCTATAGTCCGCCATTTTCAATATTTTTAATCACGCTATACAACTTAAATGTTTTTATTTATTCCTATGGCTCTGCCTTGTCAGCCTATATTTTCCAGGGTTTCATGCCCACTCCATAGCTGAACATGCTCGGACATCCCTGCCCCCGATCAACCTAATCTTAAAATGGAATTATTCACATTGAAGTGCCAAACCCCTTCCCAAGCTTTTCCTTAACATTATATCATTATAACGGAATGTTCTAAAAAGCCAAGCCTCCTTTATATAGTAAATCTATAGAAATACTTTATAAAATCATGATGTCACGACTTAAAAGACCAAACACAGCTTTATATTACATCTACATAAAAACGGTTATGAATGATGCCAACTTTGTATACAAATTATATAAAGTACATAGAAACATTATTCGAAAGTCTTATCAAATGTCTGCCAGCTTTATATGAAAATAATATAATATATATATACAGATTATTCGAAAGTCTTATCAATTGTCTGCCAACTTTATATAAAAACAATATAAAATATATATTACATTTATATAAAATAATTAAAGTTCTTATCAAATGCCTTTCAACTTTATATAAAAGCTGAATGTATGAACACAATCAATTCACTTGACAACCATCAAAGTGCTGTGTGTACAGTTGGAAAGCCTACCAGTGAAACCATATTACCTAAAAGCAATATTGTGTTGAGAGGAATCGATATTTGATAATACCTACGTGAAGTCCCGACAGAAGCCAATATGAAAAAAACACGTTCCAAATTATCTTATAGGGCTGAAGACAAATAAGAAAACCAAACGTAAACTGAAACCTGTGGTCCGGGATTGTGTCCTGGAAGTGTTACACTGTCTATTTCAAACTAACACCACTAACGGAAATGATAAAGGCTCTGCCACTGCCACAAACACACCAACGGAGAGAGCGGTTGGCAATGACACAGGCATAAATAGTGATACCAGCAAAGTAAAAGCTGCCTCTCAAACACAAACCTTGACCTATAATCCAAACAGCATTGTGATGGACAAATTAGAGCAGGTATATAAACCCAAAGAAGCTGCTGAAAGGATTAGGGTTCTACAACTAAGATCGATACACAGCATTGATTTACAGCCGCCGTTAAATAGAGCTGCAGTTTTGGCAATCCTGCATCAACTGGTACCTCAACGTACAATTACAAAGACATTGTGGTAGTTGACCAACTCGAAGATGACAAAAATGTCACATCTAACTTATGGTTCACTTCTGAATGTACAATCGACTATATTTTACGTCATGAAGACAACCTCTTTAAACTGGGCCATTGCTGTATCAACACTTCAATGAGCACTATCAAATACTACATCAAACCAAAAATCCCCTCAGTGTCTAATACAGAAGTTATACAACCGAATAACACCAGAACCACCCCGGCTACCATAAGTGAAAAGGCACCGACTTGCACAACTGCTACGGAATTAATTAAAACAGGCTGCTCCAAAGTGAAGGTGAGCCCGCATGTGTAATATTGTGCTCACACTTGGAGTTTTGTATTTTTCACTATGTGCGCTAAATGAATGTGCGTTTATAAAAGAAAAGAGGCTTTCCTTTTGATGGCGATACTTGCAGATGCCGAGACTAGCATGAGTTGTTGAGAATGTCCATATAGGGATAGTAATTGTAAATTAGACAGAGGCCTGTTTAACCTGACAAGAGCCTGTTTTGCAGAAGGATTTGCTTGGTCCACGTGTGTCGAAATGAGCTGAGTCTAACTGAAACTGTCTGCAGGATGCGGGTGGGGGGAAGGAATGAGTAAGCACAGCCTCGTGCACAGAGATAAGGACACAGAGGGGCACGAGAGAGAGCGAATAACAGATAACAGGAAACCACAATAGCAGATGTTGAACTGTTGACCGTTGATGCAATGTCATGACTGGGAGGAACCGCCTTGTGGTGGACATAATCTATGTGCAGCAATGTATGACAATGTAAAACAGATGGGTATAAAAGGACTACGATGTGCAGGGGAAAGGGCGGCACTTTGACGACTTGCTTTGCGAGACGGTTGAACTTGTGGCCCATTCGCGAATGCTTGTGTGTTAATAAAGCAATGTTTACTCAAATCTTTTCTGTTTGAGTTTTTATAGGGTCCCTCTTGTACTGGTTATGGTGACGGCGAGAAATCGCACCCACAATTTTGGTGTCAGAAGTGGGAGGCGAAGGAGCGACAGTCCGTCACTGGGTGAGGAACGCCGCGGCGGAACCGGAGAAGGAATTGATCACGGGGCCCCAACAACTGAATCCGCACCTTTGATTGCAACCAACGCGTCATCCTTGTTTTTCCGGCTCCGTCGGCGGTGGAACAGCAGGCTGTCGCCCTTCGGGTCCGGAACACTCTGGCGGGACCCTTAAGATAAGTGGTATGGACGGATGCATGATGGAATAAGGAAATAATGATTCAGGGTTTGTGAAGAGGACGGTGGTAAGTCCGTCTATGAAGAAGTAATGTTGAAATGATGATATGATATGTTAGATACACCAGGAGGATGTATTATTATTGTTAGCCAATAGGTGCATATTTGGGAAAGGTGAGTGTTTTAGGCAATTGCGGTATACCGCCAAGATGGGTCAAACGGCTTCCCACAAGGGAGGTATAGGCAAGAGACACTATGCCCCCTTGAAGGAACCCCTGCATTTGATATGTTGATTAAACATGGATTGAACTCGACATTGTTTTTAAGGGAGTGGTCTGAATATACAAAAGATTCGATTGAACATAATTGGCCAGATACCGGGTCCTTTGACATAGACCGCATATCCAAAATAGAAATAGAGTTAGTAAAAAGATGGGTTAGACCCGCACAGTTTGAGGCTATACGACTATGGAGGGTAGAAGCAATGCGCAGGCGCAATGCTCAGAATAAACAAAAAGCAAAGGAGCAGAAGAGAACGGTAAATCAAAAATTACATGATCTAGAGATAAAAGAGAAGAGTGAGAGGCTAGATCAGTTGGATAGACATATGATGATTAAGAACAGTGGGGGTATGTATCCTGCCGTGCCGGCACCTCGATATGAAGATGTGATAGGGCTAGAAGCAGAACAAACAACGACTGAATTATTGTTTCCAGGAGCTACAGCTCCACCGGCAGACAGTGAGGGTGAAAGGGTGGAATTCCCAATGAAGTATGGAGACCCAGATAGGTTGATAGACCATAGGAGAACGACTACTGTAGAAAAGGATAGAGATGGAGACTTGCAAATCCTTATGACCGGGCTGTATGGCACACCCCTCAATGACAGCCTACGGGACCAATTGGGGCGTTTGACACCTTTGGAATTTAGGACAGTGGCCACTAAACTATATACCTTTCATGAGGGTAACTGTAAATTGAGAGGACAGAGTACTGCGGATCTGCCCTCAGCATATCAGGACGCTGTCGCGTTACTACCAGTGACTGCGTCCAGTGTTCAGTTATGGGGATGTATGTCCGACATAATAGCGGAAGTCATAAGGGGCGGTGTTGAATGGGAGAAGGAAAAGAGGGCATGGGAAAGAGAGGTGAGGGAAAGAGAGGCTAAACTCAAAGATGCAGACCAGGCGGGCCAAAAAGTAGCTAATCGTATGATAGCATCCATACACTCGCAGTCCATGTCCACCCTGGTGAGTCTGATGGAGGGCCTTGGCTGGCCTATAGAAGTAAACGTAATTAAATATCTTCTTATTAGGGTGGATGAAATAGAAGAGGAAAAGGAGCCTAGATATGTGTCCCAGTGGAATAGGATTAGGACGGAATTGGATAAGAAACTGCTATCTAATATAAGAGTGGATGATTCAGGGGCGGAAGAATGGAGGATGGCTAAGGTGGAGAAACTATTAAAAGATTATAAAAAAATAAAAGAGAAAGCTCTTAGTCATCAATCCTCTGTTTCGCCACCAGCGCAAGCCCCTGTGAGTGAACAAACAAATACGGAAAAGTTACTATTAATGCCAATGAGAGAGTGCCAACCCACCATAGAGGCAGCCACTGGTAACATGATGCGCACCTATGTGTATGTCCCTTTATCCCGAATTGAATTAATGCATATCACCAAGTCCATCCCCGACCCCCGTATAGACCCGGCAGGATTCTACAAATAAGTAGGAAAGTTATTCAGACCAGGGTTATTTACCGTAGAGGATGTAGATAACATATTGTTAGCCATTGTCCCAGAAGAAATATGGACCCCCTTTCGTGCCAAAGACAATGAAACAATAAAATGGAAAGATGTAATGGATGCCAGCAAAAATAGAAAACTGCATGAGGAATATCCTGAACCCCTAAGGGGGCATGGAATGGCAGTCCTGAGGGCTCTAGAAAAGGTGTTACCCCCATTTGATGTGAATGTGGAGAAACTGTCCGCTGTGATACAGGGTGCAAGTGAGGAAGTAGCACAGTACTTTCTGCGTTATGAAGCAGCATTCAAAGCGCACAGTGGGCTAGAGATAGGGTCTGAAACGGGCCAACGGTACTTTGCCACAAACTTTGTAGAGGGGCTCCACGGGCCAATTCAGGAGAACATTAGGAGGGCAGAAAGTACATGGATGACTAGAAACCCCCGGGATCTCCTCGAAATGGCTAGGTATTACGAAAGAGGGGAAAGAGTGAAGGGACAACAAAAGGCACGACAAGAGAAGGATTTAAAAACCCAAGTGTTGATGCAACAGTTGCATCAAGGGCCCCAAGGCAGGTATAACTACAATAATAATAGCCCGTCACAGGGCTATAGTAGCAACATGATAGGGGGCCAAGGGACAGGTAGAGGTACAGTGCAAGGAGGTGCGCTATATGGGAGGAGGGATGGGCTACCCCAAGATGTATGTGCCTTCTGCAAGAGACCCGGACACTGGAAATCCCAGTGTCCCCAGAGTGGTGGGAGAGGAAGGGGCATACGGCCCCCTTCACAGACAACATTTGCCCCAGGAAATAGGACTGGTGGGTACGGCAACCAAGACAATAGAATGTTTAAACCCCCTCAACCCAATGCCTTTGACGGACAAGCAAGAGGGGATGTTCCCTGGCTGGCCCCGCCTCCCCCCAATCTACTGTATCAGCCACGACAAACGACACAAGTACAAGGTGTATGCCAGGGTGAAGAATGTGGAGAAGGGGTATACTATAACGATGATTTTCAGGATAACACAAGCGATATGTCCTGAGGATGCCAGAATGAGATAGCGGGAGTGGTGCAGGTTCCTATAGACCAAAGGGGGCCTTATGCCTCTATTAGGATCAGCCCCCACCGAAACTTGAGATGTCTGGTAGACACGGGAGCTGGAAACAGTTCCGTGAATATCAGAGCCGTCCCCGCTGTCCCATTATCGGATAAAAGCAAGGTATCAGTTGGATTTGGGGGAAATCCAATAAAGACTCCTGTAAGTGAAATAGTAGAGGCGGAACTTCATGGGGTAAAATGGGAGAATGGGTGGCTATTGACCAATCACTGCCCAGAAAACTTGTTAGGTATTGATGCATTAAAGACACTAGGGGCCACAATATAATGCTCCCCTCAGGGGGTGAGAATGACTATAAGCAAACCTGTGGGTATGATAGGAGTAACGCAAACCCTGCCCCCGGAACTCCAAGACATCCCGAATGAACTATGGGCCACTCATGGGAATGATGTAGGAGTGTTGGATGTTTCCCCAGTAGTAATCAAACTAAAGCCCGGTGCCAGGTTGCCCAGGATAAAACAATATCACATATCACACGAGGGAGAGCAGGCACTATATCAAATAGTACAGGATATGATACGGTTAGGGGTGGTAGAGCCAACAAATGATAGCCCTTGTAACTCTCCGATCCTTCCAGTACACAAGAAAGGTGATGAAGCCGTACCCTATCGTTTTATTATTGATTTGAGAGAAATAAACAAAATAGTAGAACCCAGATATCCAGTTGTCCCTAATATTTCAAGTGTACTCACTTTAATTCCCAAAACAGCGAAATGGTTTACGGTAATTGTTTTGCAAAATGCCTTCTTCAGCATTCCTATTGCCGAAGAAAGCAGGTACCTGTTTAGTTTCACTCTTCGAGATAGACAGTATCGATTTACTAGAGCCCCGCAGGGATATACAGAAAGTCCCGCCATATTCAGCCAAGCACTAAAAACACAGATGGATAACCTAGCCCTACCCGCTAACACTGCTCTGATACAATATGTTGATGATTTGCTATTATATGCAGCCACCGAAGAGGAATGCCATTATGTGACCAGATTGGTGCTAATGCACTTAGCAGAGAATAAGCACAAGGTAGCCCTAGCCAAAATGCAGTATGTAAAACAAAAGGTCCATTATTTAGGCTTTGAGCTGTCCGAAGAGGGGCGAACCCTGTCTACTGATCGCATTGCTTTGATACAGTCCATAAAAGGTCCAGACACGGCAAAGGGTCTCCGAAGGATAATTGGTGTTTTATCCTACTGTAGGCACTGGATTCCTGAATTCTCTGTATTGATCCAGCCCATGCTAAAAGCCTTAAAAGAAGTACAAGAAAACGGCCCATTAGAATGGACACCTGAGATGGAAAAAGCCCTGACAGCTATGAAAGATGTTCTATGCCACGCACCGGCCTTAGGCACACCTGATTATACTAAGAGATTTTGCCTTTTTGTTGATGAACAGGAAGGTTGCGCTGTGTCAGTCTTGACACAGGAACAAGGGGGTAAACAGAGACCATGTGCATATTTTTCTAGCACTCTGGACTCAGTAGCTTGAGGCCTACCCCCATGCATGAGAGCAGTAGCTGCAGCAGCGACAGCCCTAAAACAAAGTGCAGGTATCATCCTAGGGAGTGAAGTAACAGTAAAGGTTCCACATACGGTAGATGTTCTTCTGAATAGAGTGCATACACAGCATTTGACTACAGCTAGACTCACACAGTATGAGATGATCCTGTTTGCCAGTAATGTAAAAATTGAACGGTGTAACACTTTGAATCCAGCGACACTGCTTCCTTTGCCCACCTCACCTGATGACATTAGGCATGATTGTGTGATCCAAATGGAAGAACACACTAAGGGTAGAGCAGACCTGCAAGACACCCCGCTGGTTGATAATGAGGGAATATTATTCTGTGATGGTTCCTGTTTCAAACTGCCAAATGGGGAGACAACAGCAGGGTATGCAGTAACTACAGGGGAACGGTTGATTGAGAGTGGGAAAGTGTGTGAAAAATCGGCCCAGGCAGCAGAATTGATTGCGCTAACGAGAGCATTAGTGTTAAGCAGCGGTATGAAAGTGACAATTTATACTGATTCAGCCTACGCGCACGGGGTGGTTTCCAGTTTTGGTAAACTCTGGGGAGAGCGTGGGTTTTTAACCTCCCAAGGTGATACTATTAAACATGCCCGATTGATTGCTGAATTATTGCAAGCCCTTACGCTGCCCAAAATGGTGGCCGTAGTGAAGTGCTCAGCGCATAAAAAAACACTGGATTATGTAACGCAGGGAAATTCTTTGGCTGACCAGATGCCTAAATTAGCTGCCACAAGGGACACTCGGTAGGAAGCCCGACAGCTCATAGTGGGGAGGGATGTGACTATGGAAGGGACGAAGGAGCGCGTAAAGGAAATCCAAGCAGATGCAACCATTGAAGAAAGACTATCTTGGCACAAGGATGATCAATATGAGGAGACGGTAGATGGGCTATGGGCACATACCAAAACGAACACCTGGGTACTACCTGACGCATACTTACCTGTGATAGTGAGCGTGGCTCATGGTCCAACCCACGTTAACGCAAGAACTATGGAAGAAGTTTTAAGTACTGTGTGGTACAACAAAAGATTGGGAATGTATTGTCGCCAATGGGCAAAACAATGTGAAATATGTGTTTTATATAATGTGGGGAAAGGTGTACCAGCCCCGGCGGACCACAGTAAATTACCTACCTGCCCTTTTGAGGTGGTGTATATGGACTTTATACAGCTGGAGCCTGTAAATAAACATTCCTACTGTTTGGTGATGAAATGTGGGTTCTCAGGATGGGTGGAAGCATATCCCCTGCGGGACAATAGTGCCACCTCCACAGCACAATGCATATTGAAACACTGGGTGCCCTTGTATACGGTCCCCAGATATCTATGGTCTGACAATGGGACTCATTTTACTGGTGAAGTAGTAAGCAAAGTTTGCAAGGCCCTTGGTATTGATCAACGTTTCCACGCAGTTTTTCATCCTCAATCAGCTGGGATTATAGAGGGCACAAATAAGGTACTGAAGAACAAACTGGCAAAGGATTGTGCTGAAACGGGACTGAAATGGCCGGATGCATTGCCTATTGCATTATTGAGTATGCGTACTATGCCTAAGCGTACACATGGTTTATCTCCTTTCGAAATTGTTATGGGGCGCCCACCAAGTATTGGGACCCCCATATCACCTAAGAGATTGTCTGAGCAAGCATGGCCTGCATTACAACAGTACTGTATTGGGTTAACTAATAGACTGATTTCTATTAATGCACAGGTGAACGCAGTAGCTCCATCTCCTCTGATAGGAGAAGGTCACGACGTGCAGCCCGGTGACTGGGTTGTTATAAAAGCCTTCGATCGCACCAGCGGACTGCAACCCAGATGGAGGGGCCCGTTACAGGTGCTCCTCGCGACACAAACTGCGGTAAAAGTTGATGGCAAACCACACTGGTACCACGCAAATCATATTAAGAAGACGCTGCCACTATTGATTCCTCCAGAAAAAGGAACCGACAAACCGCAGGTTGCAAGTGTACTGCCAGATGCCAGTGACAGGTGTGCCCATCGCCTCCGATCCCGTGACGTGTATGTGCCAAGCAACGTGTAAGGACACTGTTTTGAACTTTGATCATTAGGGAGATGAACATTTGGACTCTCTTGTTGGTTTTAGCAGAATTGTGCCTTACTGAAGACGACGGGCTTGTAGCCTGAAGGGCCTTCGGCGTTCCCCTCCTGGGACAGGCACTACGAGACGTGGGACAGATCGGATGAAGGTTTTCGGTGAGACCTACCACTACTAGAGTAATAAGGACACTGGTGCTTTAAATAGGGGATATTGCTATATCGCTAGGTTGCAACTGATATACGCTGTATACTGAGCCATATACTGAACTATGTCTACACCCGTGTATGCTGGTTTAGTCCCTGAACGGATAAGTGTATGCTCCTCAAACACAGAAGGTAAGAGGAAAATACCAGTTTGTACCACAAGAGGCAAAATTTTGTTTTCTGTATGCACGATAGTAGTACTAATAGCATTTGCCATAATATTCTGGTATCTGGAACATCCATCTAGATATGAATTAAAGAACCTGTTGCCCGAGTCAAATGAAACAGGGAGAACAGATTGGGTCAAGAGCAGGAATCGAGATGCCTATGACCAACACGACCCGGAAGACTATGCTAAAAATGAATACGTGAAGATAATAAACACAACATATGGGGTAGTGAATAAAACTGATTGCTGGATCTGCACCCACATGCCCCGACATAGCAGTGAAGGCATCCCAGTGTACGCATCGCCAGTTACTGAGGATGCCGGGTGTACATTAATTTACATGAGAATAGTGTCAGCACAGCAATACATGATACCGAATACCGCTTGTTATGTTAGAGGAGAGAACAAAACCCTTCTAAAGGAAAAGATACGCTATAAAATCAAAACTGAGGGAATCGGGCTTGCACCTGCTATGGTACAGATAGTAAGAGAACCTCCTCCCCCTATCACCATCACACAAGAGTTTAGGCCAAAGAATATATGTTTTAAGAGGAGCGCAAGAGGTAATCAAAGAATGATCTCGGGGTGCAGTCAAATGGTGAATCTAAATAACTACACGAAGGGATTGTTACAGATTGAAGGACATGCCTACATCTGTAACAAGAGGGCTTATTTGTGGTTAGCCAAAGATTTTGTTGGGGTATGTTACATAGCCAGAATAATGCCGGCTGTGATGGTATATGCCCCGTCTACTCTGCATAAAGAAATACACAGCAGAAATAAACGAGCAGTAAACCCAAAAATTCCTACGTATCAACCTACAGGATGGGAAACGTTTATAGATCTGATGGGGGTCCTGGTTCCTCCAGCGGGCATCTTTATGAACAGTCAAGAAATCCAAAAGCTAAACAGGGCCCTTGAGTTCGTAATCGAAGAATCTGCAGACCTAATGGAAAACATCACTTATGAAATGAAAGCAATTCGGCTAGTGGCTCTCCAAAATAGGTATGTCTTAGACATACTCACTGCAGAAAGGGGCGGAGTCTGTTTTTTGGTGGGATCCCAATGCTGTGTTTACATACCAGAAGGGAGTACAGGAATCCTGGATGGAGTAAACAAACTGCATAAAGTGGCGGATAGTATCCACCAGGAGGAAGGGTCAGATAGCTGGTGGATGAAGCTCCTGAAAGAAATTGGATGGCAACTTCTTACGCCTATACTGGTTCTAGCGGCAATAGTTGTAGGAATTTGTCTCTGCATCCAATGTTTCCCGGTATGTGTGTCGTGCTGGGTTTCCATGTGTTCCTCCACCGTAACACGCCTAAATGCAACAAACAAAAGCCATGTACAACAGGAATGCCTGGACATGGGAGGCCTGGAGAAGATTATGGTATACACATTATGTGATGATTAGAAATGCCTAAATTGATGCTCAAGTGTGAGCAAAAGGGTGGATTGAAGGTGAGCCCGCATGTGTAATATTGTGCTCACACTTGGAGTTTTGTTTTTTTCACTATGTACGCTAAATGAATGTGCGTTTATAAAAGAAAAGAGGCTTTCCTTTTGATGGCGATACTTGCAGATGCCGAGACTAGCATGAGTTGTTGAGAATGTCCATATACGGATAGTAATTGTAAATTAGACAGAGGCCTGTTTAACCTGACAAGAGCTTGTTTTACAGAAGGATTGTGCTTGGTCCATGTGTGTCGAAATGAGCTGAGTCTAACTGAAACTGTCTGCAGGATGTGGGTGGGGGGAAGGAATGAGTAAGCACAGCCTCGTGCACAGAGATAAGGACACAGAGGGGCACGAGAGAGAGCGAATAACAGATAACAGGAAACCACAATAGCAGATGTTGAACTGTTGACCGTTGATGCAAAGTCATGACTGGGAGGAACCGCCTTGTGGTGGACATAATCTATGTGCAGCAATGTATGACAATGTAAAACAGATGGGTATAAAAGGACCACGATGTGCAGGGGAAAGGGCGGCACTTTGACGACTTGCTTTGCGAGACGGTTGAACTTGTGGCCCATTCGCGAATGCTTGTGTGTTAATAAAGCAATGTTTACTCAACTCTTTTCTGTTTGAGTTTTTATAGGGTCCCTCTTGTACTGGTTATGGTGACGGCGAGAAATCGCACCCGCAAAAGCTCCCCAGGTTGATACCAACAGCTATTGGGAATGGCTACCAAAAGCCTTCAAATCACACTTTATGAACAATAGTCGGTAGCTACAACACTGTTTGCTCTTGGAACACCAGAGGATACTCCCACTACACTGATGAAGATGGCTTATTAGCAAACGTTGATGGCTTCAGCATTGTAGCTCTGCAAGAAACATGGCTAACGAGTGATGTGATTTCGATGGTCCCAGGACCCACCATATATGGGCCACTAAGGTCCCTAAAGGACATCCTAAAGGTGGCCTCTTGATTTCAGTTAAACATCCTTGGATCATTGAAAATGTTTTACATACTACCTTAATGGTGCAAGCTTTTAGCATTTAATGTGAGATGATTGACCATAATGAGATTGTCTTGGTCCTTATTTATGATCCTCCAAGTCTTGCTGCACACTCATCTAATACTACACCTGTAAATAAAATACTTAAATCGATTCCAAATGAGATACCAACATTAGTGAAGGGTGACTTCAATGGAAAACATTGGTAGTTATATAGATACATCCTTTGATTGACATAAGTCAACTCTGTGCCAACACCATGAGAGCAACAGGCAAGTGTTAGGAGGGGCCGAGGCGTTCTAATCTCATTCTATGACCATGCTCAATGGCTACTGTTAAGATGACGCACACAGAGCTTACACACGGATCAGTGATGAAAGGGCATCTACGATAGATTATATATTCATTAATTATGCAATGTTACATATGGTGAACAATATGTCAGTCCTGATCCCTGATGAGAGCAACCACTTGGCAATCTGTATTCTACTCACTGCACCCATCGCTGAGTCGAGTTATGAAATGAATGGTGACATCTTCTTGAACTCGGATGCAAATAGGATAGAATGGAACCCAACCAACCTTGAACATTTTAAGGCTGTTTGTGAGCGAGCCTTTCCTATTTTTACTGAATGTTGGACAAATAATAAGACACTACAAATAATTCCATCATACCTCAATTTACAGAGTTAATGGCAGAAATTAAGGTAACTACACTCAAAAACGTACACACACTTGTGTGAGTGAATGTTGGAATGGCAAATCTGGCTCTAGACAACTGTATGACATCCAAATTCAATCTGCAAAACAAAATCGCGTAAGGCAATGAAAACAACTTATTAAAAACAAGTCACACAGAGTACATGACGAACTCTCAACAAATCTAAAGTTACTGAAGCTGAACTATCGAGCTTGGTTGCGTCACAACTTCGCAAACGCTAAATTTAAATTATGGCTGAAATTAGCTAATGATGCCAGATCAAATAACTATAGAGGCATATGTGCGGTATTTAGTGGCTTGGATCACTGTACTAAACCGAAATACATGGGGGCATTTCCAAACAGTGCTATCATATGCAACTATTTATTACTAAAATGTAACCGGACACAGGTGTTGGATACGTTGGGAGTGCAAAAAGGTATTACCTGTAATCTGCGACTATGTCACCTATGTGGTGAATCAACTTGCGAAACTGCTGAACATATAATGTGTTATAGTGCTAGTTTGGATGCATTAAGGATTAACCATTTAAAGGCCTATTGTAACAACTTTGATAAAAATTACGCTGCTGCTATGTGGAAACGCTTATTTAAAGGGAATGATGGCAATCTCATTTTTTATATGATGATAATTTATGGCTATGTTATTGACATTTTAAGGTAACTATCAATTGATACACTGTACTTTTAATTCATGTGCTGGGAGGGATCTGGATTTAAATGTTAGATTTGTATGTACGTTGTGGTTGTATATGTACAAATCCTTAACTGGATATATGTATAATAAAAATAATACAAAAATAAATAACATGAAAGCAGTTTGTATATACAAATAATATAAAGTACATATAAACAGTATTCAAAAGTCTTATCAAATGTCATCTAGCTTTATATGAAAATAATATAAAATACATAAAACGTTTATATAAAATAATTAATTCTTATAAAATGTATGTCAACTTTATATAAAAAATAATATCAAATATATATTACGGGTTGTCCCCCGCATCCTTTACATGCTTTGCAGCGGCAAAACCACAGCCTTTTTGCGGCAATATTTTGTGCCCCCAGCCATCTTTTCCTCGATTTTAACACATGGAACCCTGGGAGAGTGTTCCAAAAGTTGATGGCAACAAAAGTGCAGGAACGGCCAAAAGCCTTGAACCGTGTGACTCTGGAAAATACTAATATCAAGTGCGTAGCTTCTCTCTGAGGGTGTGACGAAATGAGCAGCTAAACAATCTTTAATATATACAAGGGTGCTGTGCCAAACAAAGCTTTATTTACAATAGTTAAACACTTTTAATTAAACAATCTTACTCCTTAGCAGGCTTCATTTCTTAATGCCAACATTGCTCTCTCCTCTTAACACATCTCTCCTTCTCGATACAATCCTCTTCCAGGTCTACCCTTCTCTCCTCTTCACTGAGTACCCTCCTCAGAGCAGCTTCCCCAGCTGTGGATCTCCCTCCTTAAGGTGACATATCCTCTTCCTCTTGAAACCAATATATCTCTCGATGTCCAAGATGGTGTCCCTCTCCTCTCTCTAGCGCAGTCTCTGCCTTCTAACAAAGCCAAAACTCTTTCTCCAGCAATATTTCTCTCTTTCCTCTTTGACGTGATATGTCATTCTTCATCAACCGCCCGCTTAGGTCTGTTCCCGCTGTAATCTCTGCCTTGCACAATATCTCTCTCCACTTCTCTGCAAGTGATATCCCTTGTCCTCTGCTCGCAAACAATAGCCCTCTTGTATCACCCAAAGTTGAAATGTTCCTTCCCTCTCGCTGATGCAATGTCTTCCTCCTTCCTCTCCAAGATGGTACCTCCCTCCTGCAGAAAAGTATCTTGTTGCTCTCTTTCCTCACTCTCCCAGATAATCTCTTTCTCCTTCCACTCCCACAGACCCTCTTGCTCCTTACTCCCCTAGGTAATTGCCCTCTCTGCTCTTTTCAAGAGGATATCCCTCTTCTTCTGCTCCATTTCTGGATCGCCCTGCTTTGACAAATCAGTATTGTTTTCTTTTCTCTCCTTAACAAAGTCTTTCCAACTCTCCCCAGGGTTCTTCTCCTCCTCCAGCAGGGACAGATCTTACTTCCTATCTCACCATACTTCTCTCCCCTCACCCGCTCGCCATATTTCATTCCAGTTCTCCAACTTCAGCCTCTCTGCACTCAAGATCTGCACAACTGGTGCCTTTCAAGTTATGCTGCTCTCCTACGAACAGCCTCTTTGAGGGAATGACCCTCTATGTCTGGGTTGCTCTCTTTGCAAAGCCAGTCCCTCTTCCCCTTGATTGGTGCCTTGGCACATGAATTGCACCTGTGCTGTATGGGTTGGACTTCCCTGTGATTGCACCAGGGGCTGGCCACGTGGGTTGAGAGGGGCAGTGACTAAGGTTATATGTGGGTCTGTCGCCATCTTGTTTTTTATACTGTCCTGGGACATATGGGTGGTCTCCTCACCTACCCTCTGGGGATTTGCTGGCCTGTCCTGTAGTGAAAGGCATATCTCTGTTTCCCCCAGCATTTGTTTCACGCATCAGGTAAACCTCTGGCAAGCCAGGAAATGGTGCAATGCTTTTCTCTCTCGGAAAGGATTTGCAACATTGCAATCCCTCTGGTGCTACAAAGACTGAGAGAACAATGACTGTTTGTTTTTACTCTAGCATGGTGAGCACGTTTCATTTCCTATGATCTCTTTTGGATGTGTGTCTCGCGGACACTACTGCTGTGAAGAATACAATGCGTCAGGACAGGACACTCTCCAATGAACACCTGAGCTTTTAACTCCGATCCCTTAAAGCGAGAGGGTGTGTTTTCCCCTTGATTGTTATGGTCTTCCCAGAGGGACTCTAGTTTAGATTCAGTCTGAGGTTTATTCAGGTTATCGCGACGGTCCAGCATTTGTTTTTGGTCATTGTTGGATATGAAGGCTTTCCAGACATTTTCATTTGATATGTTTTTGACACTATCTGGTCATTGCATCGAATGTAGTACCATTGAATGCCTTTCCATCTAACAAATTGCATTGAAAAAAAGCATTGAATGCATGTTTTTTTTTAAAGTAAAGGATTTAGTTGAATTTTAATGGGTTTTAAAGGGTAAAAAAGGGGAGCTGGGGTGCCCCCATCTTAAAACGATGCAATTTCTTTATGCATTTCTTTCAATGGAAATGTCTGTCGATGGTAAGAATTCGATGGAATGACTATTAACCATTTTTGAGTTATCCTGTGCTTGAGTACACTGGTTGGGTGATGAATGGTGATTCATGGTGTGCAGAGCGCATGTGATTAGCCATGGTCCAATGTCAAGATGCTTGCGTGGTTACCTTTGGGACCCCTTCCGCTATCCCCCATGGTAATAATCAGGTCTAGTGTGTTGCCTGCTGGATGGGTAGATTTCTGTTCTGTTTTCGAAGACCCTGTTTTCCCCATAATGGAGGTAAGGTTTACAGCACGTTTGCTCATGTGACCATTGACCTGAAGGCTTTCCACGTGTTTGTCTGGTGGCCTCTACCTGATGGAGGATTTGCTGCTGCGAGTTTTGCATTTCACTGTGGAGTTTTACTACTATTTTCCGGTTCATTAGTTTCTTCTGTACACTGGTGGGTTTCAGAGAGTGCCAATATTTCCCAAACTCACTTCTTTTTTTGCTTCTAGTTTTGGCTATTAGGTGGCGAGCACCACCTATAAGACAAAATGATTGCATTAGAGTACTGCTAGGGAGAAATGGCATATAAGGTGGGACACAAATCTTGTAGGTATTGGTTGGTTATTCACTTAACCATTGACTACCCATGGCCATGATAATCCCTAGGGCCATTTCCACCCACTTCCTGACCCCTCTCCACTCAAAAAACACCCTCCTGGCATCTCTTTGAGCTATCTTTATCAACCCTCACCATCATACATTGTTCTCCAAGTGCCTGTCAGTGTTTTTTCAAAGCAGTCGTCTGAGAGTTAATGGCTTAGTTGGAGCTGCAAACCCGCTACTGCTGTAATAAAACTAGGCTTAACTAGGTCTGCCTTCAGCGACTCGATTTAAAACCACTCTGCATGCCCTTCACTGAAGTCCTGTTCAGAACAAGCATTGGTAAAGCCAACAGTTTTGGATTGTGTATCAGTATTAGGCATTTGCCAGGCCCTGCTATAATATGCCCAGGTACTCGCACCATGTTGCAGCTGCTACCATTGATGGCCAGTTAATACCACTATGCCAGTGCCTGACAAATCCCTTTCCCATGCCTATCCAAAAGCCCAAACTGTTGGCATTGCCAATGGTTGTTTTTCCGATCGCTTTGAAACATTCTGCTAAGAACCATGTTTTTGGTCTGTGCCAGTGGTTTTATCTCCATATTTGTATGAGATCGAGGCAATTCACTGCAGGTCTTTAATTTCACGTAATTTGTTGGTACAGACAATGTATATTCTTCTGTATTCTTTCTCCATTTGGTTTTGCTGTGGAAGTTACGTTCCAAGATCATGGGGTTGTTTGAATCGTTCACAAGCTTTACGCTGGGGTGCCGCGATTGAGCTTTGCTGGCTTTCTTGTCTTGCTGGTTCTGCTCTGTTGGAGCCTGTGTTTGAAGATATGATCCTATGCCTGTGTTTGACACCAGTGCAATCCCTGTGGTTTGCCAAGGTCAGATCACTGATGCTGTTGGATGCCACCATTTGAATCCAGGTAGGATTTTGTGTTTGGGGCTGTGGTTCCACCTCTCTTTGTTGCTGCTCCACCTTTATCTCAGCGCTATGGCAACTTCCTTTCTCCTCAGCTAGTTTGCCTTTGTCAAATCAGGGACTTTGGTCGCACTTGATGTGGTTGCCGCTGTCTGTGTTAATATAGTGCAATACGGGCTCTCTGTAAAATGAGGTAAGATCGCTTGGCAGGATTCTCCTGAAGTTCTCTTTCGGGGCAAGTTCTTAGAAGATTACCTGGCCTGCTCTGTGACATCTTTTCCCTTCGCGTAGTTTGGGTCACGGCAAACTCTGGAATGAGTCTACAACCTGCGGTTCTCCAGATGTTTAG
This sequence comes from Ambystoma mexicanum, assembly GCF_040938575.1. NCBI lineage: Eukaryota > Metazoa > Chordata > Amphibia > Caudata > Ambystomatidae > Ambystoma > Ambystoma mexicanum. The sequence continues at coordinate 494,997,112 of NC_090938.1, read as the reverse complement.
AACTTTGACTTCCATGATGAGGGGTGGACTGGGAACCAAAACCAAAAGAGGCCATGGAAATTATTTTGAAAGTGTCCCCATATTACACATTTTCAGAAAGCCCAACCCTTTTCCTATGAGAACTTCTGGAAATAAAATAGGTTACCACACAAAAGAGGCCAAGGGTGCAGAGGCCTACCGGGAAATTGTAGAGTACCCTAAAGGCCAGTCCACCTCTACCCAGGATTCCTCGTTGTTGAGCGAAGGGGAATTAAAGCCCAAAACATAGGGAGAGCAAAAGGTTGCAGACCCCTAACTTACAGGTTGTGGGAAAGATTTCTGTGTGTAGGCTTGGACGTTTTTTTACTTGTTTCTTTTTTATTAAGTGTGCTCATGGGATGTTGCTGCCTCTATATAGAGGGCTATTTAACTCTTCGTTTTGGTTTCCACTTTTGATTCCTAATTCATTATTTATAATGTGTTATTTATAACGCGCTTAGAAACCGCGGACCCGGGACCGAACCTGCGTTGCTCAGCATTCTCGTGCTTACAAGGCCAGCCCCTGAGCTATAGCCCTGAGCGGTCCTCCCGGTACAATTCACGTACACGCTTGGCTGGTATCCCACAGATCGCGAGAGGTGCCAGATGAAGGACTGGAAGAGCTAGGAGTCTTGCTTTCCCCACCACCTCTTAGATTCAGACTTCATTCAGAATGGAAAGTGGACTACGCCTCTGCCACTAGAGTTGCCATATGCAAAGAGATGGCCAAAGGCAGCGAGCCGAATGCGGATGGGCAATGAACACATCTCTAGCCATTCACAGGACGTCCAGGTGGGGAGAGACCACACATTGAATAGGGCTGGAAATTTAAGCCCTACAATTTCTCGTAGGGAATCATAACAGATTGCAGACTATCACTTGCATGTCAACAGAACCACATCCACACGTATCACGATGCCATTCTGTCAGTAAAGCAATTTCCCCCCAGCACCTCATTTACGATTCAAATGGTAATAGGATTAAATAAATCTGTTGTGGGAAATGGTGCCAAGTATTGCCTTCCACCCCCTCGAATGTCTTGTCACTTCAGCCCAGAAGGAATTTGACACTATGTGCACCTGGGGTTGGAAACACACTGATGTCTTCGTTGCAAAAAAGAGAAAGGAGAATTTGAAACAAGGGTTTGAGCTGAAATTGAAAAGGATGTTTTAACGCAAATACATATAAAATAAGGTTTGAGGTTACAACCTGGAGGATGTTTCCCAACCTAAAAAAAAACACTGTTGTCATGACAACCTCATCCAGCTCCTCATTACCATGGCAATTGGTCGCAATTATTAACTTCAGCCCAGGGCTTCTCCTATTCCCTGGACTGCAGTGAGTTGGACGCCATATGCCTGTATATGAATGGCTTACTTTGTGTAATGGGAACATTTTGTAACGTAAGCCTTATAAGAAAAGTGAATGTTCCGCTCCCATCCACTATTCCTGCATGATGTATGCACTCTTATAAGCTCTGTAAAGGACGGGACATTTCTCCCCATATAAGAACTGCTAATAGACTGAAAGGATCTCCAGGTAAGAATCCCTTCAGGAAAAGGGCTTGTTTTTCCCTTATTTGGCCTTCCACCCCCCACCCGGGGTATAAAGCAGGTGGAGAAAATAAATGATTTAACCAATGGGGGGGAGGGGTGGGAATCAGTCCTGGGACTAGGAAGAGCAGGACTAGCACCAATGAAGATCAGAACATTACCGCCATGTCCCCGTTCCTTGTCCCAGTACTTGTCTTGGTAGGATAGCTCAGGAGCAATGCGCTCTCCTTGGAAGCAAGACGACACGGAGCACCACAGGTTCGATCACTGTGTCCGTGCTTAGAAACCTCTGGGTATTAAGCGCGTTATAAATCATCTATCATATCATATTCTGAAGCATACCAAAACCCAAGATCCCCATCTATATGCCTTAGGGTGACCATCATGCTATCCTGTTCACCTTATTGAACCTTGCTGCAGATCAACCTAAAAGCACAGAGGCCCGATGCAAGGATAGCAAGTAAGATGATCTTCTCGCATCCTTCAAAGCCTCTGAACCTCACCCACTTTGGCATTGTACCCAAGACACCCTAATGAGGGACGCGGCACATTTTTGGAATGGATATTACAAGCTCTGGACAAACTCACCGTGCAGGATCAGCATACACTCAACGCTTGCCGAAAGATGTCACTGTCACCCTCAAGAATCTCAGAACAGAAGTGGCAAAACTGGAGGCAAAACTGTTCCAAGATGTGCACATTTGCTTCCATTTGATAACTACAGATGTACAGGCCAGAGATGGCAGAGGCTAAGAAAGCCCACTACCCACGCTGCATACAATTCACACAGGGCCCTAGGAAGGAAATGTTCAAAACTATCAAACAGTTCACGAACCCATCAGCCAACACCACTACATTGATCCCCTCACAACAACTGAGTGTCTCAATAGTCACCCACTTTATTGACAGCACTTTATTCATTCCAAACCATATGGACCAAAGGTAAGCCTACCAATACTGAATTATGAAACAGAGCTAGTATCCTCTCACAGGGACTCTGGTAGCCTTCCCCATGCAGGAAATGTCAACCACAGTCGCTCTAGCTGTCCACCAGGACCGCTCGAAGATCCATGCCCATCTAAAATGTAGAAAACCAGAGCACAAGAGCTTGGGTGTGCAGCCCTCTTTCAATCACTCTGTGTATCCCTAGAAAAAGACATTGTTCTGCAAGCCATTAAATCCGCATAGTCAAGCCTCCAAAAAAACAGGTGGTCACGACCCCGCTAGCTACCACCCTATTTTAAACATCCCCTTCACAACAAAAACCCCAGAGAAGCTCATCTATACACAATTTTGGAATTAGTGAGACCAATAATATCATACATGAGCCACAACATGGATTCCGGCCAATGAGGGGGAATATAATCAACACCCTTCCACGTGGGACTCTGTTGCGAGGTCCCACCGTATAGACTGTGGTCTCTCTCCACTTGGTTCCCCTGGACTATCAGAAATATCCTTATCCTTCCAACTTCTTGCTCCTCTTCACTGGAACCTTCTCCCTCTCTCTCTCCATTCCATTACTTCCTATTCTTCTTTCCGCTCTTCTTTCAAAACGCACCTACTTCAGTCGCCTGTTTGATTGTTACTGACTGATTCTGAACATCGTTTTCCATTGCTGTTTTTATGTACTGCTTACTATTCTCTGTAAAGCGCTTTGGTTAAAGGCGCTATATAAAACACAATAAATACAAAATACAAATAAATACTGACAAACAGATAAGGTTTAAATGTTTATTTACAACTTGTAAGCAAACATACAATGTCAGTATATTAAGGGTGACTGCAACTCAAGTGTCTGGCAGATCTCATTAGCGCTGACCCTCACTTTAGAACCAAAGGTCCCGAAAGAACAGTGATTTCCCCACTTGCACCAAGGGGATCCTCCATAAAAGAGTTAAAGTTCCAAGGTTCAATGCAAGACCAAAATCTGTGGCAACCAAAATCCAAAGGAATTCACAAACAATTGTCTCGCCTCAAGGAGGGTGTCTTTCCTGTGCTCTGAGATGAGTGTGGTCTGATCTTTCAGTTCCTTTTCTGGCCATTGGGATGTCTGCTGCCAGGGACCCATGGCTCCTGGACAAACTGATATTTTGGGGATCTACCAGACCCCTGTCTTCTGAGCCTCTTGCTGGTGGTCCTCCTGGGTGGCAAGTTTGGAACTTCCTCCTCGTTGAATGGTTAGGGTCTCATTTGGCTGGGAGCTTTGCATGCCCTGGTAGGATTGGCTTGAGAAGCATAACCCTACTCCCATTCACACCTTTCTTACCCTCTTGATAGAGCCACCTGTTCCCTTCTCCATCTTATCTACTCTTAGGCTCTCCCGCTAACTCGCTGTCAGGGGAAATTAATTCTCTTCTTAGTTTCAGCTGTCCAGAGTCTTCCCTTCTCTCCGGTGTTTCCCTGCTTCCATTCTTCTCCTTATAGTCCAGCTTGTGTCTACAATCCTCTGCATCTTGGTAGCCACTGCTTCCACACCTCTCCTCACTGTTCTTTGTCTCCACTGTCTCACAATCCTTCCCGTCTTGATGATATACCACCCTACAATTGACTTCAGTAGTCACTCTCTCCTCCTGAGCTTGCCCACTATTATTGCCCTGAGTATAATCTCCCAGTATGCCTTCTGTAGTGGGGGCGTCTACCCACCCCCCAGTATACGACCAATGTGACAGATGCCACTCACTAAAGCAGCCCTACACACCATAACCGGATGACTTCACCGGAAGTACTCATGCAGAGGCTACATGGCTGAACACACACACATAGATGCATTAGTCATGAAGCACACGCATTCCTGAATGAAGTTATGCAGACACTTAGGCCGCACTGCTCTTAGACACGAAGAACATGCTTATGACTTAGAGGATGGACACACCTTTGCTATGCAGTAACCGCAAGTGGCACAAGAATACATATGAACTGCTTGCTGACGCTTAAACGCAAATAACATAAACAGCTATGTAAATACAGATGGAAGCCACAGCAACATTAAAATGAATGGAAAGCACTGAAGTGGCTCGAGAACACAGGGAGAGGCCTGACACGCTGGTTTCACTGAGAAATGCAGACCAGGCTGTCAGTGCAGCCATTGTGCACATTCATGCCAAGGACACTGAAGGAGTGAAAGTTGCACATCAGTAGAAGAGTTAGGACACCCGCCTGTGTAAAAGCTGAAAATCCTCACAAATGTGAGCAGGAAAATTAAGTGTGTGGTCCCTGCACACGTTAGCTAAACCTGGGAGAAAAAGCCCACTCATTCGAGCCAGGCAGAGACCGTTGTTACCACCAAACTAAAGACAGATGATACAAAATTAACACAGCATAAAGTTAAAAGTTAGAATGTACTTGCTTGAGGGCAGGGGAGTCAGAGAGTGGAACCTCATTGGAACAGGCGGCACCCTGGGGCCCTTCTCTGCATCCCCCATTGTGCTCATGTGCCGGTTGCTTTCCCAGGTTGAGAAGGCCTACAATGGCCAATCCCTATCCCACTAGTTCACACTTTCTTGCAAGAGCCAATAGAAATGTGTCAGCCTTGCATGCCTGTATTTGCAACATTTAGGAGGTGGTCGCAGGTGGAGCCACCAGGTAAAGTATATCCAATTGGAATACTGGCCCTATATGGATGCTATATGTACTTGGCCCCACTAATCAATCCCATTCCACCTTAGGTTTGTACAATGTATTATTTGTTTGTGACCTCACTGTGCCTTACAAGCTCAATGGCATGCCTGTTACCAGTGAGAGAGCATTGGAAATCCTGCAATATCCACTTCTTTATCCCTGTATTAAATAGCTTTTTAATAAACAGAGAGATTTGTCACATTTCTAGACTCTTATGTCTTTAAGTGCAGGGGGATTTCCCCTGGACCATTTCCTCTTAAATGCATCTGGGGAAATGAATAGACCCTGTGCTTTACTTAAATTCAAATGGCAGCAGAGGATGGATCGTTAACGCTCCCAGCAAAATGCTGTCTCCTCTGCATTTCTGCCTGCTCCCCGTGGGACGTCTAGAAGATCAGAAGATGGAGCGGCAGATTGTGGGAGTGACATTGACCGCGGGCTTCAGGAGATGCACGGAGTTGTAAGTATGAGTCCAGCGAGCTGACAAATACAGTTGGGAGGGAATTGTGGGAGAGTTATATTTTGTTGTTTTGTGTTATTTATGGAAGATTCTCTATTTCCGAGCGTTGGCTAGGTTACGGGTGATGAGATGATTCCCTGCGGGTAGGCGTTAGCTCAGATACATTATTAAATTTTACAGAAAAAAAGGAAAAGAAAAATAAATGTTTTAGGTTATCCTATACTGTTTACAGTGTAGAAGAAGGACCACGTGCCCCTAAGTGGGCACTTTAAGAGATGAATTTCCATGTGATTTGAAAAAAAGGAGCAGGAAGACGGCTGTATTTGTGTATTTGTGGTGGTTTTGTATTGTGGTGTTTTTGTGTATTGTGGGGTTCAAGAGTGCACTCAAATATTCAAATTGTTTACATGCATAGTGGTTGGTGACATCACAGGAAGGCTGTGAATAGGACATAGCACATTGACAGAAGGCTGTTGACCCACAGCGGGGCGGATCTGTTGCTCAAGACAAATGGAAAAAGTGTTATTTTGTAGCAAGGCAAAGAGGTTTTGAAGTTTTGGAAAATTAAAAGATTGTGGTATCATTGAGTTGGGCTCAGGGAGAGTTTGGAGGGGTTGGAATTGCCTTTAAGGACAGAGGTTAGAGTGGGGGTGGCTTGTGATATGTGTTGTGTTTGGGCTACACCCAGGTATTATACAGACAGTGTGTGCTGAGGTATGCAGAGAGATTGTAATGCGGTTGTGTATTTTGGTCAGACTGTTGAGTTTGTATGTGACTGGGGAAAGTGTATATTGTTTAAATTATGTGTGTGTTGTTTTTGGTATTGTTCGTGGTTTGGCTGTGCGTCTAATGTATGTGTTCTTTGTGCCTTAACAGTGTCCAGATGCAGGAGGGAAAACCCCCACACACCTTAAGTAGAAAAAAGAGTGTTTGTAAATGGCTGGTAGTAAGCCACATTTCTGCAGAATGCAGACCGTGCTCATGGAGACACAGGGGAACAGGGAAGGGGGACATTCAAGCAAGCCTGCAGTGAGTGAGTGTGCATGCGGCTGGATTTTACAACATGTGTTTTGGACTAACATAATATAAAAGTAAGTAACAAAAGAACAAGGTATTGATCATTCTTGTAGGGAATTGAAGATAGTTATATTGGGCCAACCTCCTGAGAAGCAATGTTTTGGAGTAGCAAAGATATTGGAGAAGCAATACACACTGGCATTTGGACATAGGAAGAGAAGCATGAGATATGGAGATATGGACTAGAATATATAAGAGTGGTTAAGGCTATATATATATATATATGACAAGTGCAGATTGTTGAATAAGACAAAGGGCCTCCTTACATGGTAGGCGGTAAGGGTTAACGGTCACCGGTAAGGGTACCGGTGACCGTTAACCCTTACCGCCTTATTACGAGATCCCTTTGCGGGTTGGTACTTTAATGCCTGCTTTTAGCAGGCGTTAAAAAATGAACCCGCAAAGGGACCAGCGTGCTAATTATGGTACCGCAATTTGCGGTACCGTAATTAGCACCTTCCCCATTCCCATTATGCCCTATGGGGCAAAAATGGGAATGGGGAAGGGCAATGAAGGAAGGGGGAATTACCGCCCTGCCAACCTTGGAATAGGGCGGTAATTCCCCTTTCCTCCATGGCGGTACCGGTAATTTACCGGCATGGACAGCACCTTGGTTTACCGCCTTCCGTGTATGAGGCCCAGATTCTTAGGACTTGCAATTTTTATCTATATCAAGATGAAGCAGAATGTTGTGCATGGTAAGCAAAGTTATTTTTTGACTGACATTTCTAGTGGAGCGAGTATTGCGATAGTTGTGATTACATGTTTTTAAAAATGTATTATTAATGAGGGGCATTAAGTGGGCTGGGGCTCAGCCCCAACTGTATCTAAATATTATCCTAGAGTCAGAACTCATTGGACTGACTACCTTTATTAAAGTGTTCATGAAATATTTGGATAATGATGTTGTTTTTTAACAGTGGAGGTCATTTTTGGGGCCGCTGGATTGATGACCGCAGTAAAAGGAATTTCAGATTGAGTGGTTTTCAATCAGGGGAGACCACTGAAAATAGAGTATATTACTTGATTTTGCCAAGTAATGTGTTATTAGGGTATCTTTAATTGGCATGTGAGAATAATGGGTTTGTGTTTAAGATTGTATTGGGGTACAGACACCTTTTTGATTTGATGATTGGGTCACATTTCTATATGCTTATGTGGGTTAAAAATTGTATGTACACCACAATTATCACATTATTAACACATTTTCTCAAACTACGGTTTATTCCCTTTCATTGCAAACACATGTATGGGAGGAAAGGTTTTTAGGACTCCTCTCCCCCTACACTCCTCACTTACGTGGGGCTTATGACTCGCCGGCAGCCATCTATGCACCTGGGCCAGGGATGCGGGATGGTTGCAGGCCGACACACGAGACTGCACGGCTCACCTTGTAGCATGATACAGACTCCATTTTGTGATACACCTAGACTCCGTTTTGACTACATCAATTTAGGCCTCTGTGGAACAAGCAGCTTGCAGAGCGGCAGCTCTCCCCCACTTGACTGCGCACAGCGAGCACGCACTCCCCCCAGCCTCCTCCCCATGGCGGCTCCGCTGAAGGCCTGTTCTCACAACTAGGCGGGAACAAGTAACAGACCAAACACTGTATCATTCACCTTCCGCAGTACATCATTGACATGGCGGTGACCGGACCTTAAACTGGGGTCTGAGAAAAAACAAAGCTGTCTCTATCAAACATACCTTGATTCCCCGCAGACCCCCACATCTATAATATATGTTGTGAATAACCCCCAACCCTGTTCCCCGTTTGAAGTGTCAGACACGAATGTTAAGCCCATGTGCCACCCAGTTTTAGCCATGCTGCTGAGCCATTTGCGAGGAAGATGAAATAGTCTCAAAATCCATAATGTTGATTGTTCATATTAAAATGGGACAACCCTTGCCCATCCCAGAATACCTATATATAAAGTTATCAAACATATGTATATTTGAATCTGTCGACACTGACCAAAGGTGATTGTTGCTGTGCAATATTTAAAAAGCAATGTACAACATCCCCATGTACGATATGATTTTCCATGACACCCGCACGTGTACACGTAGGTAATTAAGTGTTGCAACATATACAAGCCATCTAAAGTATTAAGCACCACCTTTTGTCAATGAAATGTCGCTTGAAGCAATTGTTTTAACCCTTGTGTATGTACATCAGTCTGATCATAAGTATTACGTTGTAACCTGTCACTGATGTTGACGTATACATCAACCTGGTTCTACCTCACGTTCTATGCTAGCTTTCCCCATGTGCCCCCGCAACAAGATGAAGAACTGTGAATGGTGTGATGTTAGCAAAAGCTTTTTATTGATTCTGTGAACACAGTACTCATGAACCACAAAGACGTATAATACAAATAATGCTCATAGACTCACATGATCACTGATATATCTATAGATGCATGCAAATATGTAGACATTCAATTGTACTGGCATACCCCAGTTTTCCATCTTTATGATGATGTGCCTGCTCCTTGATAATGTAGACACGCGAAAAGTTACAAGGCCATCTCCCCCTTCTCCTAGAGAGCTGCGTTTTCAACTCCCACCCTCCTTCCTCCGAGGCCCAACTGGGGCTTGAAGGCCATTGGTTTACTGATGTAGAAATAATACAGCTACACCTCCCTGCATTCCTGCTGGACCCGCACCAAGTATTTACCTTCCCCCATACCCCCTGACACCCGATGCCACCATAAAATCATTGTGTACCGCCATGCCCTGGTTAAGAAGAATCATGAACAACACGGCCCCACATCCCGCCGCCTCTTGATGTTCCAGCTATGTGCCCCTCTGACCCAATGGTATTTCAGTTCACCCTAACCTCGACTGGCTATGGAGACAGTTATTCACTATTGTACTAACATACCGTAAAAATGTCTCTTACTACATCTAACAGAGCCGAATGCTAAAGGTACCCTAACCCGCGCCCCCTGATAAGAAACCTGGACTCATGATACTGGGCCTTCTGTTAACAGCGATTTTATGATGATGTATTAAGGAAGCCCAGAGTCGTATACTGTTTCTCTCTGTCTCTTTTATGGTATTAGATTAATGAGTTGTAGGATTTATATGATAGATTGAAATAGAAGTTAGTAATGGATCTCCGCCAATCATGGAGCACCTCACCTACAGTATACATAGTAGCTAGTCTTCACCACCCAATACCCATGATTATGTGCCCCCTATAGCTTACCTCATCCATGGCGTATTGTTGTAATAAATATGAATGTCTTTCTAGTGTCTGGCAGAGCGCTCTCGGAGTTTGCAGAGTCCTCTGCATGCCATATATTGATTTAGATAAAGCTTTTTATATCTCACCCGAACCTGGTCTTGGTCTCATTCCCTGCTGGGGTGTGTCCATTACTGACTCCCATTGTAGAGTTTAACAGCCTTTTTGGGGGACTCTCACCTTCAAGTGGTGACCCCGATGCGATAGCATTCTTTTTGTCCCTTTTTGGCACGAGATGTCCCCGGCCACAGCAGAGACGCACGGTGCGCCCCCTCAAGGGAGCTACCCGCCTACGGCAACTGGTACGCTTAGACGTGCGCACGCAGTATGGCGAGAGGGTACGGGTCCCACTTCAAAAAACCCACAGTACCGATCGCCGGAGCCGGGGCGGCCATTGAGCGTGGGGCAGCGCCGCTTGGACGAACCGGGTCCGGAGGGTCACGGATCAAGACGGGCACGTGAGTATTAAGTGCGAGCGACATTAAAAGGAGTCAGATATAGATAAGAGTATACAAGGTCAAGTTAAGTTAAAAAGGGGGCTCTTTCAAGGGTAAACTAATTGGTGCTTTAATACTTTTCTCTTTCTGTTGCATATGGCCATTAGGATAAATTAAGGAGATTAGACGGTGAAAAAGGAAGACGGGAACCTAGTTCTGCAAAGGGGTAGAAGGCGGCGCCGCATAGTGCTAACTTGACTAGTACTGGGAATAAGTGAAACAAAGGAAAATATAAGTAAGAGTCTCAGATGAGTAGAAGACTCGGAGTATAATTTAGAAAACGCTTTTTTCTTTCTCATCTTTTCTAAAAACTATGAGGGGATATTCCGACAACTTAAGCTTTAGAGGGTGTAACAGGTTAGAGTAAAAAGGATCCTTCGAATAAAGAACAGCGAAGGAAGGAAAGGGAGGTATATGTTATATGTTGTAAGTAAAACATTTGTCAAATTGACGTCATGTATTGAATATGTTATGCCCCTTTTGTGACTACAATGTTGTGACAAAGTGATAAATTGGTTTTATCAGGCTTTGGTGAAAAGTGGTCATTGTAAGTGTGACCTTTTGAGATTTAGTACACAGGTTATAACAGAGATACATTAGTGTTTGAGAACTGTCATCACTAGGAGTGTGCACATAAAGTACACCGAGTAAAACAGGGTGACACAGTAGGGTGAGAGATGGAGGAGCAGCATGGGGGCGGAAACACCCCTGGCCCATATTTGCCAGAATTTACAAGGTTATGCGGAACACAACTAAATATCATGACCAATGGGTCACAGAATTAAAAGGGGAAGGGCTACCCTAGGTATGGCCTGCAGAAGGATCATTTGACAAAAGCGTGCTGGGCATGGTGGCCACATGCTTGTTTGTGAAGTACAAAGGAAAACAATTGCAGAATAGAAGGGATATTTTAGACTTGTGGAGGCTGTTTGAAGAAGTGCCCCCAATTAAAAGAAAGGGAATAGCACAAGAACAGACTACCGCTGCCCTGGCAACAGAAGGAAGTGAAAAGAAGGGTGAAGAGAAGGAAGGGCCAGTAGAGGTAACACGATTGTATCCCCTTTTGAATAAACCAGTGCCCGCTGAGGGATACAGTGACCCAGTGTATGTGTCTACACCTACTCCCGTAATTGCACCACAACCCACTGCACCCCCACCATATGAGTGCCCAAGAACAAGCAGACAGGTGACTAACCCGATAATAGATATCGAAAAATTCACAGAAGACTTAGATTCCTGACTATCAATGGCCTGAAATGAAATGTCTAGGCTACGAGATATATGTGAACAAAGTGGATCAGGCATGTCTAGGATCGAGCAAACACAGAGGGTGCAGACAGCTGACCGGTCCATAGAAGAAGGGTGGAAAAAGGGGGACATAGTATTCCGAATACAGGAAGAGCCGACCAGAATAATAGAGCTACACGCCTGAGGGAAATACAGGGGGAGAAGGAATGGCCACTGGAGGGGTGGAGGAGTTGTGGTGTGACATAGAGGAAGATGAGTTAGAAGGAAGAAGACTTGGGTTCGCGGCAGGAGGGGTGCCAGTGAGGTTAGATGAAACACCTCAGGGGAGGGCTATGGAGGAAGAATGGAATAGGAGACTAAGTAGAGTGGGAAGAATGGAAGCATTGGGGAATAAAAGATCAAAGGTGAGTATTGGGAAAGGAACAAAGAGTAGGTTACAGCTGCCCTTAATACACAGAGGAGGAGGGAGGCCAAATTATATACCCTGGGCTCAGATGGATAAGGCCAACTATTTCAAATTGTTGCCCCCGCTGTCGGGAGGAGCAAGTAAATGGATATATGCATTTGAGAAGCACACAGCAGGGGTTCCATTAGCTGTTGGTGATGTTAAGAGTTTGTTGGTATCCGCAGTGGGTGATCAAGCTGACAGGGTCTGGGCAAAGGCTGGATTCCCAGGAATAACATTAAATTGTGACTGGCATGATGGCGCCTCTTTCAATACAGTACGCGTGAGAATCTGGGATGCCTTGAGAGACACCTTCCCAGATACACCAGATTTGCAGTCAGTAATGCAATGTACAATGAATGAGGGGGAAGATGCTATGGGTTTCATTTTACGGGTGCAGGAGATGTGGAGAGGGGAAACGTGTACGGCCTGGGATCAATCAACATCTTTGTTTTACTTTATAATAAAGAGAGGGCTCCAAAAAGAAGTTCAGAAAGCGCTTGACGAAATAGCAGCGATTGAAGCAAAAGGCTGGCCTGAAATACAAAGCATAATAGTTCACCAGTGCAAAAGGATCAAGGAAAGGGAGAAGGAGATAACACAGAAAAGGTTGGCAGACGAGGCAAAATGAATACAAACAAAACTGGTGAAGGTCGCAGCAGCTGTAGCTGCACTCCCCACAGATAGAGAAGCAGAGGAGGAGGAGGGGCCAGTAACAATACAAGGGAGAATGGTAGCCAATTGGGCGGGAAATGGGCAACAACAGTGGAACAGACAGGAGCAGTACGGAGGACTGCAGTGGTAAGCGTGGAGCGCCCGGGGAGGAAGAGGTGGGTACAGAGGGAACAGAGGTGGTGGTCCGGGGTACAGAGGTAATGGCGGGTACGGAGGTCCAGGTCCAAGGGGGGAGGGACAAGGGAATTGTTGGAATTGCGGGAGGTGAGGGCATTTTTCACAGGAGTGTAGGAGCAGACCAATGAATACTTATCAAAATGAACAGCAGTATGGCAACCCCCACCCAGGAAGCCCATATGGGCTGCCAATGGGCAGTGGAGGAGGAAGAGGACAGCAAGATCCATCCCTGCACACATGCTCGATGTACATGACCTTATCACTAGGGAAAAGCTTGACCTGCTCTTCATCTGCGAGACTTGGCTTCAAGACACCTCTGGACCTGCCCTCTCACTGGCCATCCCTGACAGCTATACCATCTACAGACAAGATAGGACAGGACAGAGGGGCGGAGGCGTGGCCATCATAGCCAAAGACTCTCTTGACATTAGAAGAACCCAGGCAGAAATAGGCCTCAACTCAGACTACCTACCTATCAAACTTAAAAACTCCCACAATCCTACAATTGCATTCCATCTAGTGTATCGCCCCCCAGGTCCCTCTAATGACTTCCAAGATGCCCTCATCCACTCAATCTCAGACAACCTGAAAAAAACCTCCAAGGTAATACTGCTGGGTGACATGAACATGGGGCTCGACGACACCAAGGACCTCAACGCCCAATCCCTACAAAAGGCGCTAGCTAACCTAGGCTTTGACCAAGCTATCACCAAACCTACACACATCAAAGGACGTACCCTAGATCGGGTGACACAACATAACTGCCCCATTCTCGTCCACACCATATCTCCCATCCCCTGGTCTGACCATTTCTGCATCAATTTTCACATCGACACCTCACCAGGACCCACAAGACCCTCCATCCTTCTTCCTACAGGGCTCTCAAGGAGCTCAAAAAAACTAACAAAGGACTCTCTCCTCCCGCATTTGCTCATCCCAGCATTGCAACCCCCATTCCCTAATGATCCCACCGTCCTAGCTAACACATTCAGCCAAGTGACAACCACAGCGGTAGATGCCATTGCACCCCTCACGGCAAAAAAAACAAGAACTTGCTGATCTCTGCACTAAGAAAAGGGCGTTACTGGCCACATGGAAAAAGGACCCCTCCGAGTCTAAGAAAACTGCCTTCAAATCTCTATCCAAAGACTACAAAATTGCCACCACACAGGCTAAGGCAAACTCCTACAACACTAGGATCAGCAACGCCAACTCTGACTCTAAGGAAATCTTCGCCATATTCAGGGAACTAGAATCACCGTCCATCCACCATCCACCATTACCAAGGATGAGACTTGGTGCAACCAAATTCAAGCAGCCATGCTGCATAAACTAGATACCTTACACTCAAAAATTCTAGCCCACCAAGAAGCACTATCCGCTCTTCTTGAGCATACATCGGCTCCTCCGGCCCTACCGCCAAACGCGCCCAGTCATATACCGAAATTCGCAATCTCTAACATGACTGAATTTGAGGTCATTGAACTCATGAAATCCATTAAGCCATCCAATTGCAAGGGAGATACATGCCCCTCCCACATCATCAGAGACTGTGCGCCTGCTCTGGCTCCCATTATTACAGCCTTCATCAACACATCATTTCAAACGTCTCATGTACCAACATCCCTAAAAAAAAACTCTCTCGACCCATCTATCCCAGGGAACTACCGCCCCATTACTACCGTCCCCTTTCTGTTAAAGATTCTGGATAAAGCAGCCTACCTGCAGGTTCAAAAATGTATTGAAGACAACCACCTCCTTGGGCTTTGCTAGTCTGGCTTCCGACCGCAACACGGCACCGAGACGGCACTACTTGACCTAAAAAATCAAATAGATGATCTAAGAGACGCGGGCAAACCAGCTCTCCTCCTGCTCCTAGACCTCTCTGCGTCCTTCGATCTGGTCGAGCATAAAACGTTATGCCACCATCTGACAACCTCAGCACACTTCTCAACCAAAGCGTGTGAATGGATCTCCTTGTTCCTTCAGGAGAGGGTAATGAAGGTCTTCTCAGACTCCGCCAACGCAACACCAAGCCCCATCAAATGCAGAGTCCCACAGGGCTCCTGCACAGCCCCCACCCTCTACAACCTCTTCACGAGACCTCTTTTCAGGATACTTGACTTCTTGGGCATCTCATATACAAACTATGCAGATGACACACAGGTTCTCATCCCCCCTGTCAGGTGACTACACCAAGGACCTGGACACACTCAACAGCATCTACGCCACAAGTCAATCATGGATGGCTGAGAACTGGCTCTGTTTAAACAGCGACAAGACTGAACTCCTGCTTGTCGGCTCCCCATCCACTCTGGGCAAACCTGATACTAAATACCTTTCCTTCACAGTGGACAATATCCCCATCAGAGTCTCTCAAACAATCAAAACACTGGGGGTGTACCTCGAGCCCAGCCTCACCATGGACAGACAGGTAAATGCCATTGCCTCATCGGCAGCATATCACTCCAAACTCATCAATGCCATCAGGCCCTTCTTATCACGGCAAAACTGCATCTCAATTGCCAGAGCCATCATCGGCTGCAGACTCGACTACTGCAATGCCCTGTTCATTGGAACCTTCCAAAAAAAACTTGCCAAACTCCAGATTGCCCAAAATAATGCCTTAAGGGCTGCCACAGGCACCTCGCGCAAGGAACACATTTCGGGGATCAGGAGGGAGGTACACTGGCTCCCCATCAAGGAAAGGGTGATCTTAAAAACTCTGGCACTTAAACACAAGTGCCTTCACGATCAAGCACCTCCCTATCTGACACAGAGGATAACTAGACAAACTGTCTCCAGACCCTCAAGGGCAGCCTATGCCAACCGCATCACTGTTCCACAAACACGGAGAGTGTGTGCAGGAGGCACCAGCTTCCCCACTATGGCAGCTACACTTTGGAACAACCTCCCAGCTCAGATGAGGTCAATCGACTCACACACGGCCTTCCGCAAGGCCTTAAAAACCAAGCTCTTCATCTAAAGAGCTGGTCACTCTAGGTATTACTGTATTCACCATGTATAGGAGACTATATACCTAGACAAGATTAGTAACCAACTGTAACAATCAATCTGTATCATATGTAACCATGCAAATGTGCATAAGCAAATGTATTTAAACAGACCTTTGGGGCCGCTTTCTGTAACCCTCAAGCAAGCCTTCTTAAAAACTCCTTATAGCGCCTCGTTGCCTGTGGGCTGTGGTGCGCTCTACAAATGCTAAAATAAGATAATAAATAAATAAAAGATCAGAGGTGCCCAGAGGAACATAGGGCGCAAATGCACAATATTCAGCAACACCCACAATGCCAAGAGCACATGACACACACACAGGGCAACCCTTTTGCCACAAATGCAAATGGTGCACCTGAACCCTTTGGCGGGGTGGCCGTGGTATCGGGAAATGTTTTCCACCATGGGGGTACCACGAGGCATCCAGCATAGGACAGCCCACAGAGAGCACTTGCGTGTCCAGTACTATCAACGACCCTCGATGCAGCAGAGGAACCATTGGTGAGGGCGGAGATAGGGAACAAACAATTCATTTTTATGGTAGATTCAGGAGCTGAAAAGTCATGCCCACAAGAAGGCAGGTTTTCGCTATCTAATCGTAAATTGGAGACACAGGGCTTCTCTGGGGCGGTGGTCAAAGTTCCTTACACAGAAGGTTTGGATGTAACAGTGGGGGGCAAAACAGTACGAGCTTCCCTACTGTACTATGAAGAATCTCCAATCAACCTGCTGGGGAGGGACCTCCTCATAAAACTCAACATGACTATTTCTTTTACCAAAAGGGGAATAGTTTGCTCGACCCCGGGAATCTGCCCATTGCGAGTCATGTTGGTAGTGCACACACGAGCAACAGCGCCAGAAATACGCGGCATATCGGTGGACCCAGATATGTTTATTGAGGGGTTGAAAACACTGGCACGAGTGGTCCCAGAGTTGAAGCGCCAGGAATGGAGGGTGCCTACAGAGTTTGTTTTTCGCCCTGTAGCACGTCCAGAGATAGTGCCAGGAACAGTGATGTCATTAGATTTGCATGCAGTACAGGTATCAGCACAAAGGATAGCGGTAATTGGAATGGACATACATGGCTGCCAGTGGCGCACAGTATTGTGCATCAATGCTAACATTGCATTGCGAGGTTTATCAGACAAAGACCTCTTCACAGATTCAGACAGCGATGGGGAAATTATAATGGAAATAGCAATCCCCTGTGATACCATAATACAGACAAGGCAGGTACCAGTGCAACTGATGGCAGTGGTAAGAGCGCCACCTTCATTTTTTGACAATGACATGCAATCAGTGCCGGATGACCTGTGGACCACCAGCCCACATGATGTGGGACTGTTGCATGAGGTGACACCAGTTAAGATAAAACTCAAACATGGAGCATTATTGCCCAGAATAAAGCAGTACCCCCTGTCCCGGGAAGCAGAGGAAGGGATAAAAGAAACAATTACCGCACTGTTAGCACAGGGAATAATAGTGCCATAAAATTCGCCATGCAATACTTGCATCTACCCCATCAAGAAAGCAAAGGGAGGGGCTTGGAGGATGATCCAGGACCTACGCCCACTGACTGAAGTCATACAGAAGAAATTCCCATTAGTCCCTAACCCTGCATCAATTCTGTGCAGTATACCGAAAGATGCATCTTGTTTCACAGTGGTGGACTTGAAGAACGCATTCTTCTCATTACCACTAGATGAAGAATCCTGATAGTTGACAGCATTCACGTTGGGAGGAAAGAGATACGAACATTGTAGGTTACCCCAAGGATACTGTGAAAGCCCAAGTATATTCAACAGAATTTCACACCAAGATCTAGGAAATGTCACAAAAAGCACAATTATTCAGTACGTGGATGACTGATTTGTGGAAAAAATTAGGACGAGTGCAGGAAGGTTTCTATTACACTTTTGACATTGTTGGCCCACAAAGGTTACAAAGTAGACAAAGAGAAATTACAATACTGTCAGAAAGAAGTGTTGTATTTGGGACAACTGATCTCAAAGGATGGCAAAAGAATCATACCAGAAAGGGTAGCTGCCATCAAGGCAGTAAGCAAACCAAAAACAGTGAAAGAGATGGAGAAATTCCTCAGCATGTGTAACTACTGCCGAGCCTGAATATCAGAATATGCAGGATATACAAAGCCATTACTGCAGGGACTCAAGGAAGCACAAAGAGAAAACACAGAAATACAATGGACAGCAGAGATACATGAGGCCTTCACAACACTTAAGGAGCTAATTTCAACAGCACCAGTACTCGCAAACCCAGACTACGAACGCGAGTTTTACTTATTTTCACATTGCAACGGGACACTCATGACGGCGGTCTTGACACAAAAAACATCTCTGGGGCACAAACCATTGTCCTATTACAGTGGAACACTGGATGCGGTGATGCAAGGACACTTCGCTTGCGAGCAATCTCTCGCAGCCCCAGCTGGAACAGTCACGATTTGCCATATTAGAAAGATCAAAAAGCACATTGACAACTCAGAGAGCCACAGCATATGAAGTTATTCTGTCCAGCGCCAAAATACACATAGGGAGATGCAAAACAATCAACCCTGCAACATTCATCACAGAAACATGCCCAATGTAAGACATGCAAACACATGATTGTGCAACATACAGAGGAGAGGATGGGGATACGCCCACAGTAAGTGAAAATCCACTGGCTGAAGGATAAATATACTTCATAGACGGGTCAGCATCAATAAATTCGGAAACAGGAGAAAAACATGTGGGAATAGCTGTTGTGAGATTAGAGGAAGGTGAATATGAAGTACTCATCCAGCAACGATTACGGCCCATTACTCAGAACAGGCAGCAGAGCTAGTAGCACTCATCGAAGCATTACATGCAGCCAAGGCTTGTGCTGTCAAAAAATACAGACTCAGCCTATATGACTACTACAGTACACAATGGATTTGCTAGATGGAGGAGAAGAGGATTTCACAGAGCAGATGGGTCCACTGTGCAACACGCGGAATTACTTAAATAATTGATAGTGACAACCTACAATTGTAGCCATAGTGAAATGCCAGGCCCATACAAACAATACTGACGTCATCTCTTTGGAGAACGCGGCAGCAGACGCTGCTGCGAATGAAGCATCGTACTTAACAAAACGGAGAACAGGTGAGTGCTTGATACAAAAAAGCGTGGAAGAGGATTGCCCAGACGGGTATAACTCAATGCCAATATCCCAAATAGAACTACAAGACGGGGTGTTAGATGAGGAAAAGGAGTTATGGGAAAAAGAGGGTGCAGTCAATCATCCACAGACCTCCTTTGGCGCCAGAACAATACAGGTAAAGTAGTGATGCCCCGCAAACTACTAGATATAGCGTTCCAACAGCTTCACTTCCCAGCTCACAATGCAAAACAGCACATTGCTGCAGAAATACAAGAACATTGGTTCATCCCAGGGTTACAGGAACAGCTCTCAAAACTTGCAATGGAGTGTACAACATGTCAAATATATAATTCAGGAATGACGTTGAGAACATTGCGAGGGACATTGCCCAAACCAACAGGCCCCTTTAGAGAGCTGCATATTGATTATGCAGACATGGGAGAAAAGTGCAATGGGTCACGCTATATGATAGTGGTGGTCTGTTTCCGCGCTGGGGAATTTGTGATGTAATTCTCTCCGACAATGGCACACATTTTGTCAATGACCTGTTCAAGGAGGTTACTGCCCTGCTAGGAATAAAACATAAACTGTGCACTATGTATCACCTGCAAAGTAATGGCGTGGTTGAGAAGATCAACGGCCTCCTTAAGGGGAGGTTGTCGAACTTATGTTTCACACACAAGAAAAATTGGGTGTACTGTTTGCCTCTGGCCTTGTTTGAGTTGAGAAATCAACCCAGCAAGGACCAGCAAGGACCACCACTTGTCCCCCCATGAAATTGTGACAGGAAGGCGCATGCATACTGCAAATTCTCCACTCCACAGACATTCAGACGCCCACAGAAGTGCTACAGTGCTAGGGAAAGAATTCAACGAATACTTGACAAAACTCACAAAAGCCACCCGTATGATAGCAAGGCAGCTAGCACCACCGTTTTCATGGGAAGTATCCAGTGAGATAATAACACCTGCAGTAGACAGCCCAACAGGCCAGCTAATGCCAGGGGAGATGTGAGGAGTTTTGTTTATAGGTGGAATGCTCCAAGATTTCATGGCCCATACGAGGTAGCGTATTGCACACCAACTGCAGTCAAAGTAAAAGGCCTGAGATACTGGATACAGACATGTGAAAAGCTTACGATAGTGTTACACAAGGGCAAGAAGGGACCTAACTTATATGGGACGGCTTCCAGCTCATATGGGGGCATGACACCCACCATGGTACACAACACTTAAATAATACAGACAATAAGCGAGTAACCCCACATCCTATTTCCCTGCACAATGCCTCTGAATATAGTGTTTATGAGTTGAATGATTGAAACGCTTCTGTTTTTTTTTATTCTGGTTATATGATGTCACCACCACCACTGTCACACCTACATTTGAAACATCTATAGGGTATGAATCCCCCACAGGTATAAAGGAAGGTAATGAGGAAATGACAGAGAGATTTCTTGCCCTGTATGACGAGTAGGGAAAGGAGGGTGCGGGGGGAGACACCTCCAATACGACATGCATTAGAAATTGAGAAAGTACACCCCAGAAGCAATTCGGAGAAGGAGGGAGATTGGGAGGAGAAAATACAATGAATAATCCAGGCTGAGGCTAGACACGATAGAAGATCCCAGACACCCGCACCAGTCAAACAAATGGTATGCAGACATGAGTTCTACTGCCAAACAAACCACCAATGAGAGCTGCTATGTATGTTCTCTAATACCCCATGCCTCAGGTACCCCAAAGGTACTGTCCTGCCACAAGAGCTGCCTCTTGCAGATGCCCAGTGTCTCCTTCATCTCACCCTATGTAGAATAAAGAACACCTTCCAGGCACACACAGTCTCTTTTGAAATGCTGCATATCGAAAAAACGTGCTACTAAAGGAGTGATATGCTTGAATGAACCGTTTCTGGTAATTAAAGGAAGACTGATTTCGGACAACAAATGGAAAGAGGAACACGTGACATGCACAGTAGAAGCACTACGAGGGTTGGCAGCAGAAAAATTGCAATGGGTCGAGAAAACATGCGCTCCAGTATGGGCTGAACACATCGTAAAGCTCACCTGGGTCACAGCCCTGGAAAAACCCTTCAAACTGCAAAAAGAAATTACATACGAACTGTGCTTCCTCTGTGAAGGAAAGAATAACATGGGCACAAACAAGAACTGTAACATAACGCTCATCATTCCAGATATGAAGAAAGGGACAGCCATCCTGATGGACACTTACTGGGTCTGCGGTAAACAGGCATACTTGCACCTTCCACAATCCTGGAGGGGCACGTGTTCTTTGGCAACACTGCACTCCGCCCTGATGGTGGTTCCGGAGAGTCATATCAAAGGAGGAAAGGGACTGGAAGCCGTCCAAGTTCCAGAAGACACACAACCAACAGATGAGACGCCAATGTATGCCCTATCCGCGGACAACATGCAAAGCCTGGTATCCAGGAAACAGAGGTCATCCAACTACATATCAAAAGTATCCACAGAACTTTTGGTGCAAATTCCAGACAGGTTCGGCTGTTCAACTCCGCTGAAACATTCTTCTCTTTCCTTGTTCCCAGTATCCAAGTGCGAGCCAACACAAAATGGCTTGAAATAACGCGCTGGGAGCTGATCCAACTGGCCAACGACACTGAAGAGGGGTTCAACATGATCAAGGTGGAGCTAAGGGCCCTGCGGCTAGTGACAATGCAGAACAGATATGTCCTAGACCTGTTAATGGCGATGGATGGAGGTGTTTGCCGAAAAATCGGGAGCACATGTTGCACGTTCGTGCCTTCTGTGGACACGGACAATGGAACACTGTCTCATGTTATCACAGCAGTGCACAACCTGGGCGAGTGGATGAAGAAGGAAGGAGGTGTGGATCCGAGCTCATGGTTTGATGACATTTTTTCATGGGTACCCTCCTGGCTCAGAATGACTATTAAAATGCTGATACCCATCATCATGTTTTTGCTCCTGATTTTTTGTGTGTGGCAGCTAGGTATTTGGTACTGCGCAAACGCAGCTCCTAATGGTACAATGATGATGGTGATAATGGGCAATACTAGAGGAGCGGCGCAGATGACACAGGAGGCACAAGTACAAACAGGTGAGGGACCTGAACCCAAATATAGAATGGTAGCATTGTACTATGACAGGGACATAGTGGACAGATTGTATCACACCACAATAAGGGAGCCCCTGGAACTCAGATGGTATAAAGAGGTATAGGTGGATTTGGAGGGGGATGGGAGATGTATATATATGACCTGCACCCCTGATGAATATGCCAGAGCAGGACAGATTCTCCGGGGAGTATGTAGGGCCTGGATGGCAATAGAGGGGACGCCAGCTTTGGATGAAGCAGTAGCTGATGAGAAGGAACAAGGAAGGTTGGGGGAGTTACAATATTGGTTACTTAAGTAACAAAAGGAAGGAATGTATGGGAGGAAAGGTCTTTAGGACCCCCCTCCCCCTACAATCCTCACCTACGTGGGGCTTATGACTCGCTGGCAGCCATCTATGCGCCTGGGCCCGGGATGCGGGATGGCTGCAGGCCGACGCATGAGACTGCACGGCTTACCTTGTAGCATGATACAGACTCCATTTTGTGATACACCTAGACTCCGTTTTGAGAACATCAACTTAGGCCTCTGTGGAACAAGCAGCCTGCAGAGCAGCAGCTCTCTCCCACTTGACCGTGCACAGCGGGCCCGCACTCTCCCCAGCCTCTTCCCCATGGCTGCTCCGCTAAAGGCCTGTTCCCACGAGCAACTAGGCGCGAACAAGTAATAGAACAAACACTGTATCATTCACCTTCTGCAGTACATCATTGACCTGGCAGTGACTGGATCTTAAGCTGGGGTCTGAGAAAAAACAAAGCTGTCTAAACATGCCTTGATTCCCTGCAGAACCCCACATTTATAATATATGTTGTGAATAACCCCCAACCCTGTTTCCCGTTTGAAGTGTCAGACACGAATGTTAAGCCCATGTGCCACCCAGTTTTATCCATGCTGCTAAGCCATTTGCGAGGAAGATGAAAGAGTCTCAAAATCCATAATGTTGATTGTTCATATTAAAATGGGACGACCCTTGCCCATCCCAGAATACCTACATATAAAGTTATCAAACACATGTATATTCTGTCATCACTGACCAAAGGTGATTGTTACTGTGGAATATTTAAAAAGCAATGTACAACATCCCCATGTACAATATGATTTTCCATGAAACACGCACATGTACACATAGGTAATTAAGTGTTGCAACATATAAGAGCCATCTAAAGCACTAAGCACCACCTTTTGTCAATGAAATGTCGTTTGAAGCAATTGTTTTAACCCTTGAGTATGTACATCAGTCTGATCATAAGTATTACGTTGTAACCTGTCACTGATGTTGACGTATACGCCAACCTGGTTCTACCTCACGTTCAATGCTAGCTTTCCCCATGTGCCCCCGCAACAAGATGAAGAACTGTGAATGGTGTAATGTTCGCAAAAGCTTTTTATTGATTCTGTGACCACAGTACTCATGAACCACAAAGACGTATAATACAAATAATGCTCATAGACTCACATGATCACTGATATATCTATAGATGCATGCAAATATGTAGACATGCAATTGTACTGGTATACCCCAGTTTTCCATCTTTATAATGTGCGTGTCCCTTGATAATGTAGACACTCGAAAAGTTACAAGGCCATCTCCCCCTTCTCCAAGCGAGCCATGTATTCAACTCCCACCCTCCTCCCTCCAAGGCCCGGCTGGGGATTGAAGGTCCTTGGTTTACTGATGTTAGAATAATACAGCTACACCTCCCTGCATTCCTGCTGGACCCGCACCGAGTATTTACCTTCCCCCATGCCCCCTGACACCCGATGCCACCATAAAATCACTGTGTACCGCCAAGCCCTGTTTAAGAAGAATTATGAGCAACACGGCCCCACATCCCGCCGCCTCTTGATGTGCGAGCTATGTGCCCCTCTGACCCAATGGTATTTCAGTTCACCCTAACCTCGACTGGTCATGGAGACAGTTATTCACTCTTCTACTAAAATACCGTAAAAATGTCTCTTACTACATCTAACAGAGTAGAAAGATAAAGGTACCCTAACCTGTGCCCCCTGATAAGACACCTGGACTCATGATACTAGGCCTTCTGTTAACAGCGATTTGATGATGATGTATTAAGGAAGCCCAGAGTCGTATACTGTTTCTCTCTGTCTCTTTTATGGTATTAGATTAATGAGTTGTAGGATTTATATGATAGATTGAAATAGAAGTTAGTAATGGATGTGTATGCCACAAGGGCAAAAATGTTAGTGCAGCCACAATGTATCTACGCGGACAGCTCGTAACCTGATACTCCACCCCGATGAGCCCAGCTGACCCAAGCACTCCACGATGCCACCACATGGATCTCCGCCAATCATGGAGCACCGCACGTACAGTATACATAGTAGCTAGTCTTCACCACCCAATCCCCATGACTATGTGCCCCCTATAGCTTACCTCATCTATGACGTATTTTTGTAATACATATGAATGTCTTTCTATTGTCTGGCAGAGCGCTCTCAGAGTTTGCAGAGTCCTCAATGCCCAATATCGATTTAGATAAAGCCTTTTATATCTCACCCGCACTTGGTCTTGGTCTCATTCCCTGCTGGGGTGTGTCCATTACTGACTCCCATTGTAGAGTTTAACAGCCTTTTTGGTGGACTCTCACCTTCACACACACAAATAAGATCGACCCCAGCAGACAATTCATTCAATCACACAGGCCGCTTTTCGTTTTTTCAAAGCCCACAATAGATCTTATGTTTGGGATTTTGACTGTGGCAGACATTTGTTTAAGCATTGTATTTGATTTGTCTTTATTACATTTTATGTAGCGCTTTAAGCCAAAGCGCTTTACATGAAACAACAAGAATACATAAGAAGCAGTACAATACATATCATGAGCCAAGAAACCAAGAACAATATATAGAACAATTTGCTGAGTTCATTGGAGAACAACCTGGGTGGGAAAAGTAAGTTAGAGGTGGTAGGGAGTGGTAAAGGCGGGGGGGGGGGTTTAGAGTACAACCTGAGTAGGCTATAGACAAGAGGAGTAGTAGATGGTGGTGAGGAGGGTGGTGGGAGTAGGTGGGATTTTAGGGAGGAGCGGAAAGATGAGTATGAGGAGATAGAACAGATAGTTAGAGGAAGAGAGTTCCAGTGGAGAGGGGCAAGGAGCTGGAAGGAGCGGAAGCTGGAATGGGCGCATTGGTGCAGTTGGGACAGTGAGTAGGAATTGATCAGCAGAGCGGAGATGGCGAGAGGGGGAGTAGAAAGAGAGGAGGGAGGATAGGTAAGGAGGGGCTAGGTCATGAAGAGATTTGAAGACGAGACAGAGTAAGTTGAATTTGAGTTGGGAGTGAAGAGAGAGACAGCCAAGAGAGTAGAGAGAAGGGGAGATGGAGTCAAGAGGAGAGAGGGAACAGAGTGTACGGATAGCAGAATGGTATAGGGATTTAAGGGGGGCAAAATTTGAGGCAGGGAGGCCAAAAAGAAGAGCTGAGCAATAGAAGGGACGATAAAAAACAAGGGAGGAAATTAGGAGTTTGGTGGCGTGAAAGGTGAGGGAAGATCGAATTTTGTGAACATTATAGCGATGGAATCTACAGGCACGGTAAGTGAGAGAGATGTGGTGAGAAAAGGAGAGGTTTGAGTCGAAGCAGAGGCCAAGGTTGCGGGTAGAGGCAGAGATAGGAAGTTGAGCAGGGGGAAAGAGGATGAAAGGAGGGGGGGCGGGAGTGTGTTGGCAGGAAGGAACAGAACTTTAATTTTGTCAGTATTTAGGGTGAGAAAGTGGGAGGACATCCAAGATTTGATAGCAGTGAGACAGGTGAAGAGTTTGAGATGGATGTCTGGAGTGAAGGAAGACAAGGAGAGGAAGAGTTGGGTGTCATCGATGTAGAAGTGGTGGGAGATACAGAAGGAAGAGATGATGGGGGCTAGGAAGGAGGTATATAATGAGAAGAGAAAAGGACCAAGTACAGAACCTTGGGAAACATCGAAGTCAAGGGAGTGGGTAGGGGAGGTGCGGCTGCCCCATGAGACAGCGAAGGAGCAATTGGCTAGGTAGGAGGAGAACCAGTTAAGGACAGAGCCTTTGAGACCAAAGGAGGAAAGAGTGTCTAGGAGTAAAGCATGATCAATGGCGTCAAAGGTGGCTGAGAGGTCTAGGAGGATAAGAATGAAGGAGTGTTTGGAGTAGCAAGCTATGAGGAGTGAGTTAAGAACGGAAGTAAGGGCAGTTTCAGTTGAGTGCTTGGAACGAAACCCAGACTGGGTGTGGGGGGGATTGAGAGAGATTGTAGATGAATGTGGAGAGTTGAGAGTAGACAAGGCGTTCCTGGAGTTTAGAGAGGAAGGGTAAAAGGGAGATTGGATGAAAGTTGGAAGCCAACAGGGGGTTAGCGGAGGGTTTTTTCAGGATAGGGATAATCGTAGCGTGTTTGAAGGCTGAAGGAAATTTAGCGGTTGTGAGACAGATGTTGAAGTATGAGGTGAGGTAAGAAATGAGGCGGGGGTAAACTTTGGGAATCAGGGGGGTGGGGATGGGGTCAGAGGGGGCAGCAGTAGGGTTCGTTTTGGATAGGAGGAAGGAGACATCCGAGTGAGAAACAGGAGTGAAGTTAAACAAGTAGAAGGGAGGGGAAGTGGGAGATGGGGAAGGGGGAGACAGGGAGGGGGAGCTTAGAAGGTTCTGGTGTAAGGTGAGTATTTTCGAGGAGAAGAAGTCAGCAAAGTCAGAGCATGAGAGAGGAGAGGCAACTGAGTGGTCAGGGGTAGGAGGAGAGAGAAGGTGAGATAAGGTTTGGAAGATGCAGCGGGGTGTGAGAAGTGAGAGTGGAGGAGAAGTAGGATTGTT
Organism: Ambystoma mexicanum; assembly: GCF_040938575.1. Classification (NCBI taxonomy): domain Eukaryota; kingdom Metazoa; phylum Chordata; class Amphibia; order Caudata; family Ambystomatidae; genus Ambystoma; species Ambystoma mexicanum. The sequence continues at coordinate 494,970,019 of NC_090938.1, read as the reverse complement.
TGGCTGAGTTGATGCATGCATCGTAGAGGAAGTCGTAAGAGAAGTAGGAAGATTGGTTGGCTGGTGAACAGTGTTTGAGCTAGCGTCTTTCAAGTTGTTGGAGCAAGCGGCGCATGGATAGAAGATGTGAGGAGAGCTAAGGTTGGGAGGGTTCACAGGATGGGCAGAAGGGGGTAAGAGGGTGTAGTAGGTCAAGACTGGAAGAGGGGGAGGAGGATAGAGTAGATAGAGCATTGTCTGCTGAGAGAGATGAGAAGTGGGAGAGAGGGGGGAGGGAGGAGGTGCAGCTGATGTAGAAGTGAGAGGGATTGAAGTTATGGAGGCCGTGTCAGGAGAAAGAAATAGAGGAAGAGGGGGGAGCAGGACGAGAGAGGAGGGGAAGGAGGGAGAGGGAGAGTAGAGTATGGTCAGATAGGTAGGTAAGAAGGATGGAGACTGAGGAGGGGGAGAAAGAAGAGATGAAGATGAGGTCAAGAGTGGAGCCAGAAGAGTGGGTAGGTGAGGTAGGGAGGGGGTAAGAAGGTAGGAGAAGAATATTGATAAGAGGGGGGAGGATTGGTGGGAGGAGCGATGGAGGTTAAAGTTGCCAAGTACTATTAGGGGTGTGGGGGTGGGGGAGTTGAGGGTGAGGAGGTGGTCAATTTCCTCATAGAAGGAAGAGAGGGGACCAGGAGGACGGTAAATGATGAGAAAGTAAATGGAGTGGGGGGAGGAGAAGATTTTATACAAATATTCAAAAGAGGGGAAGACAGGGAGAGGTGTTGGAGAGGGGGTCTATAGGCATTTGGGGTGAAAGAGTAGACCGATGCAACTGCCTCAGCCAGAAAGGCGGGGGACATGAGTAAAGGAAGAGGAGGAGGAAGTGAGTGAAGCAGGTACAGTGTAATTATAGGGGGGGGATCCAGGTTTCTGTTATGCACAAGAAATGCAGGTTTAGCCGTAGAAACATGTCCAGAACAACAGCAGTTTTATTACAGCAAGATCGCGCGTTCCAAAGGGCGATGTCGATAACACTAGAGGTTTCAACGGTTGGAGGATAGATGAGATTGGGGCGGTGGGTAGGGGTAAATGGGGGTTGGGACAATCAGGGGTGGGGAGGAGAGGAAAGGTTGAGTGTGGAGATGGTAATGGTGATGAGGCAGAGGGTTTTGAGGATGGGCAGGTAAGGGGGGTAGGGTGTGGGGAGAGAGGTTGGGGGGTAATGGTAGTATGAGTAGCACATTCCAGGTGAAGCGAGAGGGGAGAAGGCCTGGGGGGAGTGCTGGATGTTGATGCAGGGATGGCAAGTTGGAAGCTTGGGTGGGAGAAAGAAGTGAGGAGGTGCGGGCTGTGAGGTCGTTGGCGAGTGGCAGAGAAACCTTTATGGAGAGTATGCAAGAGGGGGGAGTGTGGACAGAATGAGGATAGTTGGAGGATTCAACGGGAGTGGGCACAGAGGTGCAGTAGAGCAGTCCAATGTGCACAGCCAGAAGGTAGGAGATGTCAGATTAGAGATCCAGCAGGGCAGACCTCTTGGTGGTGAAGGTGGAATGGAAGAGCTCGCCAGTGGGGTCAGGTGCCCAGTAGATCAGTCTGGTAATCAGTAGAGCAATCCAAAGAGCACAGACAGAGAGGGAGGGGATAGGAGGAGTAGTGATTGGAGGGGTGCACAGCTGCGGGGACTGGAGCTTAGTAGAACAGACCAATGTGTACAGTCTGAGAGAGGGTCAATAGAAGAGAGTAGTCCGGTGGGGTCCTGTAGAGTCTGGTGGGGTCCTGTAGGGTCCAGTGTGGTCCAGAGCACAGCAGGGCAGTTTGGAGTACAGCGGAGCAGTCCGATTGGAGCAGACAGGGAGGAGGAGGAGAGATGTGGCCCCACTGGTTCCACAGTCGCTGATTGAGGTGAGAATGCTGGCAAGTCGGGGATGGTGGTGGATGTTGCGAGGGAAGGAGTGGGTAGATGGACATGCAGGTTGCCCAGGCGTGTGGGTGAAAGTTGTAGACAGAAAACAGTAGTGTCCAGATTACTAACCCAAGTGCTATTACTGTCACTATGTGGTCACTGGGGATTAAGACTGCAGTGGTGGGGGTGGTTAGAGACAGGATTTGCTGCTTTCACAGGGCATGTGAACGAAGAGCGAGGGGGCTCTGAGAAGGGGGAGAGGTGGTCCTACTTCAGGCTGGTAGCAGCCTGCCGTAACACAAGGCACTGGAGAGTGGGGGTCATAACTTTCCACGGCAAAGATCTGGAGCACAGCTCCAGCCTGGGGGCCAATTAAGAGGATGATCGACCAAGGCCAGTTGGAGCCTACACTGGGAGACGGTCAAACGTAATGTCTGATGGGGATGAGTAGCGGTAGAGGCGTTCTTACCTTAGTGTTCCTACCTCAATTCCTACCTTCAATGCACATTGCCAGGCATTGGCAATTGGCAATGCCAGGCATTGCCAGATGTTCCTACCTCAGTTCCTACATTCAATGCACATTGCCTTTGAGCACTGCATTATAATGCATTAAAGCCCCCACATTTTTTACATAATTTCACCTTCACGAGTCCCTTCATTAGCAGAAGAAGCACTGAATATAGATGCACATAGTTTAGTTGTGCAAAAAATAACCACAGGAAAGGTGAGGAGCTTGTGGGAGAGAGGGTATCAGGTAATATTATCCCCACCAAAAATATCGCTGTATATATGGTTGTCGGGAACAGCCACAGGCGATATTTTTGGTGGGTATAATATTAGGAGCGGGGGTTGCCCAGGTGACCCCTGCTCCTTTTAAAATAATACAGGGGTTGCGGGGTGCATCCCGCAGGTTGCATGCCTTAATATGGCCGCAAAAATATGGCGATATTTTTATATGGCGATATTTTTGTGGGGATATTAACACATGGAACCGGAGAGAGAGAGAGCGAGCGCGTAAGATTAAGACACATTTTTGAAGCATGCAAGAGCAGGGGAGGGACATAACAAAATTGGTAGGATCCAAGAGGAGGGATGGCAGACCCTTCAAAATACAATGCATATCTACATGAACATTATGCCCAAGATTTAGCTGGCGGAGTGTTTATATCAAATTAATGGGAATTTAATATACATTTTATGTACCAATTAAAAATGGACAATGGAGACAAGAAAGATTTGGCATTTGTACTAAGCATATTAGGAGCTGGTAGCATGCAAAATGGTCACACATTGAAGAGAGAAATGCGGGTAGGAGCAATATAAGAAGGGTTACTGGCAGATGGAGGAACTTGAAGATAAAAAATCGAAATTGGAAAAAAAGAGAAGAAAAAGAAAAAAATTGAAATTTGCATAAAATTGTTGGAAAGGACTGTTTTATTTGGCATTTTCATTGTGCTGCCACGTTTTGAGCTGCCTTGCTATTTTGAAAGCACAAGTTTTTTCCCACTATTGCCTGCTTATTTGACTATTTTTTGGCCCTTCCAAGATGGCTGCCGTGGTTTTTTTTGTTGTGTAGGCAGGCTGTGCTGAACCACCTCTACCTGTGCTGCACTCCCATTGGTTGCTGAGCGTTTTCTTCCATCCAATCAGGGACCGGCAGGCTTCAGCCGGCTCTCTCAGCAAAGGCCCACTTCTAAGGCTCCTGTCTGCTCCCTGTCTGCTTCCGGAACGCTAATTGGGGTCCTCCCTGCACCTTAACCACAATGATGCTGCCACCTCACTCCTCTAAGAAATCCAGACTGCCTTGACATTGCCTCTTCCAGAACTATGGGTTAGTTCCCTCCTTACCGCCTTTGACTCTCACTGTTCTTTCTGCTTGTTATTCCCATGTTGTCATCATGATGCGCAGTGCTTCCTAAAACCCTTTGCTAACATGTGATTCCAAGATGAAAAGTCAAATCTTGCTGTTTTTGCTTTGTGCTAAAAAGTGAAATCTTGCTGCCCATTACGAAATTCTCTGTATTTTGCTGGTATACTGTTGCTTCTCCGTAACTTGCCAGCCCAGTGACCCCCTCAGTATCTCCATCCTCTCCTCGCTTCCACCCCAATGGCGCTTTCTGTTTCTCCTATCTTTTCCAACTGCTTCTCCATTGACTATCCTTCCCTTCTCACTAAATCTGGTAGGAAGAAGTTCAAAAAGGATATCTTGACCTCTAACCCTGGTCTTACTATCGCCGACACCTACTCCAATGCTTCCGCCAGACAGACCCTCACCGACATCCTCTTTGTCTTTCCTTCGCCAGATCTATGGACTCCTCATATGGTCTCTGTGCTCTGCCCTATCTCCTCCTCTCCCATTAATGATGGCACTTGCTGGGAAGTTCTCATGGCTTCCTTCGACTCCTCTAAAGTCATCATTAATGTCTACCTAAATGGCACTGTCATGGTCCAAGGCCCTCAGGCCAATCTCCTCCACTTTGATAGGTGCTTCCCTCGCCTCATCAATTTCCTCTCATCTCCTGCTGTCCCCTCCTCTCCCCCTTGGCCAACTGCCCTCTCTCTCCTCCTCCTCTGCCCCTTCTAGGGCTCTTTCTCCTCCGCAGGGCGTACCTCTGATCTATACCCCTCCCCGGAAGGTCTTTAAGGCTGGCAGCCTTCTTCATATTGCCACTCTCAACTCTCGCTCTGCTGTAAAACACTCCTCTGACATCTGCCACCTCCTTGAAGAATTAGACCTTGATGTCCTTGGTCTCAATGAGACATGGTTCACGGCCAGCTCTGTCATGAGATTTAACACTCTCCTCGCTGATGGCTACAAGATCCTTTCAGCACCCAGATCCTCCCGTTCCAGTGTGGGGGGGTAGCCCTGATCTTTCCTGAGTGGATACCTGCCTCTATCATTCCAACTCAGACCTACTCCTCTTTTGAATGCCTTGTCTGTAGGCTTTCTCTCTCGCCTACCCATTCTCTTACTGTGGTTACCATCTACCGGCCTCCTGGTCAAATCACCTCATTTCTCTCTGAGTGGGCGGACCTCTCCTCCTCCCTCCTGGCCTCTCCCACTCAACTTCTCCTCCTCGGTGACCTCAATATACATTTAGACTCCCCTTACTCGTCCATGACCTCTGCGACTTCCTCTCCCTGTCCATCCTCCCCTCTGGTCCGGCTCACTCTGCAGGGCACACACTCGATGTCTTGATCTCCTCTGACCGCCCCCTCTCCAACCCTCTGACCACTCCTCTCTCCTGGAGCGATCAAATCCTCATCTCCTCTCATCTCTGCCTCTCTTCCCCCCAAGCCAAGCCTACCCCAACACTGCCACCTACCTTCTCGGACATCCGGCCCATGAAGCGTGTGTCAGTTGAGGCTTTTGCTGCCACCTTCTCTCCCCTCCCTCCACCTTTGGCTGTCTCACATCCTGACACAGCCCTGTCTCTGCTCTACTCTTCAATTTCTGATACGCTTGATGCTCTTGCCCCTGTCATGAGGATCCATTTGAGCCAAGTGCAATTCCTGGTATGACTCTGACCTAGCTACACTTAAATGTAAGTGTAGGTTGGCTGAGAGGAAATGGAGGACTTCCTGTTCATTCTCTGACAAACTGGCCTGTCGCCTGCTACAAAGGCAATACCGACTCTCTGTCCTCACCAAGAAGAGAGTCCACATTCAAGCTTGTGTCTCTGCGGCATCGAACAACTCGGCTGAACTCTTTAAAATCTGCAAGGAGCTGGCCAACCCTGCTGCAGTCTATACCCCTCCTTTTGCCTCCCAGGCTCTTTGCAATGCCCTTGCCTCTCACTTTATTTAAAAAAAACAGGACATCTTGTCCACCCTATCCTCCCACACCCATCCTCTCTCCTCTCCATCTGTGCTTGCTGACGCTCCTTTAGCCACCCCGACCATCCTTTCCATCCTTTCCTCTTTTCTCCCGTGACGAGGTCGCTAGACAAGTCCGATCTATGAAAGCCTAGTCAAAACAGTTTCATCCCTGTTCCTCTAAAACCATCAAGGACCACATTGACACCCTCGCTTCGCCCTTTCTGATTTTTGCAACCACTCCTTTGCTTCGTGAACCTTCCCCTTCCCTCTGAAGCACTCCTTTGTGCATCCTCTTCTCAAGAAACCCACAGCGGATCCTTCTTGTCCAGCTAACTATAGCCCAATTTACAGTACTCCCCTTCTGGGCAAACTTCTGGAAAAGTTGGCCATCTCTCAGCTTGACCTTCATTCCAATTCTGTTGGCTGACTCCATGACCACCAGTCTGGCTTCAGAGCTGCCAGAAGCACGGAAACTGCTCTCCTGAACATCTGTGAAGATCTGCTCTCCAACCATTACTCTAACATTCCCTCTGTCCTCAGCCTCCTCGATCTCTCTTCTGCCTTTGACACGGTCAACCATACCATCCTGCTCAACCGTGTCCGTGAAAACCTGGGTATCACTGATCAGGCTCTGGCCTGGCTGGCTTCTTTCCGCTCAGATCGACCCTCTAACTTCCTCTCTACCTGTGGTGTTCCCCAGGGGTCTAACCCTTCACCTTGGCTTTTCAACCTATACCTGTCAACTCTCGTCCACTGCATTGCCACTTTCTGCTCAAATTTCCAGTGCTACAATAATGACACTCACTCATTTTCAGGCTGCCCTCTGCCACCCCTTCTCTCATCTCTGATTGCCTAACTGCCATTCAAGATTGGTGTGCGCCAATGATCTTTGTCTGAATGCTAGCAAGACGGAGATCCTCCTCATCGGCACACCTTCACCATCCTTACCCCTCACTCTTTGGCCGGCCTCGCTTGGCCCTCCTCCTACCCCCACCTGCAAGGCTAAGAACCTCGGGGTCATCTTTGACTCCACCTTTTCCTTCTCCGCCCACATCTCTGAGGTATCTAAAAAGTCAAATTTCCTACTGCACCTCCTCAGAGGTACTCTGCCTTTCCTCTCCTTCCCCCAGAAGCTCATGGTATCCCAACCTCTGGTTCTCTCTAGGTTGGACTATTGTAACAGCCTCTTTCTAAATCTACCTGCCTCTACCCTCCGCCCTCTGCAACTAATCCAGAAAAGGACTGCGAGACTTGTCCTTGGCCTCAAGCCCTGGGATCATATCTCTCCAGCCCTGAAACCTCTCCATTGGCTCCCAGTGGATGCAAGGATTAAATTCAAAACCCTCTGCATTATCCACAAGGCTTCCTGGGGCCTGGTTCCAAAATACCTTCAGCTATCCCTCTGCAAATACCTCCCCTCTCAAGCTCTTCGCTCCTCTACCTCCAACTCCCTCAGGGTCAGTCATTTTTCAAAGAAACGAGCTGGAAGTAGATCTCTGTCTTCAGTTGGGGCCTCCCTCTGGAACAGCCTCCCTGCCACTCTAAAACTTGAGGAGAACCATCTCCGGTTCCTGAAGCACCTCAAGACCTTCCTCTTTTCTTCTGACTTCGTTCCCCCCTCTCCCCTGCTGATCTGGTCTCTCTTGGCACCATGCACCTGGCCGCCCTCTGTCCTCTGGGCCCAGGTACCTGCTCACCGTGCTACCCTCCCGCACTGCCACCGAGCCACCCTTTGCACTGGGGTCTGTATCTGTACCATACAGCCCCTCATTTTCTTCCTGCACTCATCAGACCTACCCTGCCTGCTGCCTTAAACCTAGCCCTTGCAAATTGCTGGCTGCACTACCACTGTTTGTTGACTTTTTTATTTATTTATTGTTATTTATCTGTTTCTCCTCTGCTTCGCACTTTCCACTTCTCCCCCTTCCATGCACCTTTCCCCTCCCCCTCTCTCATGCACTTGCGCGTTCTCAATGTCACTGGGCGTAGTAGGATCGCTGTTTTGTTCTCCCCTGTTCCCCTCCCTTGCCTTGTCGCGCTCTGAAACACTTGTGTACGAGCGCAATGGAAATAAAATATCAATATCAATAAGAGGGAAAAAAAGAGTAAAAGGAGGTACAGCTGGAGGTTTGTAAAGAAATGGCGTAGTGCACAAAATATGTCAAACTAGAGGGTTGTCTGAATGGGGGGCTTTGACTGTTTTTCCCCTCTTTTTGACCACGAGAGGGAGAGGGGCAACACCCACAGTGCATAAGCCCCCCCACCCTACACAATACCAGACACAAATCCTGCAACATGAACATAATAACAGATTGAGTAGTGGAATTAAGACACCTGACTGAACACTGAAGGGCTAGGAATTAGGGTCTCCAAGGAGAGGCACAATGTGCAGAAGGGGACATCTGCCAGCAAGGAAGCAACATACAAGAGTAAGAAACACAATATTTTGCATATGATTGACAGACACTAGGTGTGTCATAAAGTTAAGGAATGTCACTCTTTCATATGGCCTCATTGGTGTAGCATATTAATGTAACTGGAAGGAGCAACACATGAGGAGGTAGGTACTTGTGGAAGTGAAGGGGAGGTGAATGGGGGTGACAGGTACGTACTAGGGGAGGTGAAACGAGTATTGGAGGTCCTCTATTGGTCTCCATGGAATGAGAAGGATGCACAGGTGAGTAACAGGTAGAAAGTGAAAGAGGGCTAGAGGGGTTGTGAATGAGGAGCATGTTTTGTATAGGGCAAGAGGCACGGGTAAAGTATGGCACTTAGAAGGTGGCCATTAACAAAAACAATGGCATCCTTTTTTTATCAGATGTAGGAAATATAAACACATTGCAATTGTTTTTTGTTATGAAATGTATGTTTTATGACGAGATGCATTGGTAGTGGTTTTGGAGAAGGGATAGAAATGTATATGCTAGAGATGGTAGGCAAACTTGTGTACACATATGTCACACCTGCATGCACACGTATATACATGCGCTTCTTTCAACATCATGGGTAGGTTTGTTAGTGTAGGTAAAGGTTAGGGAGGTAACAAAAAAAAAGTTATGTTTTACAGGGACAACTCAGCAAGAAAAGGCAATGGTCACAACCCAACACAGCATAAAGAAGGTGGACAAGAGGAAACCAAGACAGTCCATGCAGCCCTGCCAACGCATCCACAGAAAAAGGAAAGGTTCAGCATTGTTGGAAACCACAGGGAAAGACTCTTGCACTTCACATGAAAAATATCCCCATTGCATTGGCCCAGAGTGCAGAAAGTACCAGCCCGTTACACGGATGAATTGCACAGCAGCAAGGCCAAAGCCCCACGTGCAGAGGGAGAAAAGAGAGCTCATTCACAGGGAAGTGCCATTCTGCCCATTACTTTAGTATGACTTTTTGTACCCATTTGGTCTCTATAAGATATAAATAAATTCAGCTCATTAATAAACCCAGAAGAAGAAGCAGAAGTGGCAAAAACTGGAAAGGGGTTCTGTTACTGTTGTTTCTGTTTTGTTCTTTGTCTCTCTGATGCGGTTAACGGAAACTGGGACAGTTAATCCTCCAATGAAATTAAGAGAGCAATAACATATGAATGACATTAAAGGCAGAGGTGAATTGGTTTCTGAGCATGTGAAATATGAATTAAATGGTCGAAGTAGATAAATAAAAGAAAGGAGTATTAGTAGCAAGTATTAAGGCAATGGTAGGAAGTAATAATAAGAAAATTGTATATAGACTTTGAGAAATTCACCCAAATTTCTTTGTGTTTCAGGCGCAAAGGGATATTGAAACAATTACCAGAGGGAGGAATGTGTATCGAATGACGCCACACCCGAGCCCACGAGCAGGGACTGAAGGCCCATTCACCAAGAGGGCCTGTGGGACCCAGCCTGACACCCAAATGTCATGAAGTTGGGGCACGAGAAAAGGCCTCTGATTGCGTGCTCCCCTAACCTCGTGTCCCTCCATAATAATGATGTCCCCATGCACTGATTTACCTACTACCCAGCATCTGATGAAAGGTTCCTGGAATTGGAGACAAAAATATACATGCTGTCCAGGCAGTTGACAAAGGGGGCAGGGCCAAGAGGAGGATTTTTGGGGTTCAGAAGAGGATGAATTTTGGGTGCAGCTGGCAGCTGTTACAACTTTTCAAAATATAAAAGATGGTGATATAACAAAACAACTACTAATTGGCTGTTGGGTCCCACCAAAGGTATTGAGTGCATCTAAAGTGACCACCCCGATGGTCGTGGTGGCGAGGGCCACCCGTTGTTCATTAAAGAGAGAAATAAATAAATAATGATAAAATAGCAATTGATGTTGATGATGCACAGTGGTGTAGGATTTGCAAGGTACCAAGGTTCAAAGTACACACAAGGTAATGGGTGTGTACTTGCAACACGTGGAACTGCAGTGCTGAAAAAAAAATGAAATAAAATGGTAGTTATGTTTGTTTTGCATTCTGCTGTCTCTACTAATTTACCCTCCTAGTATTACGAAAAGCAACAATGTACATTATACATGCATTATGCACCTGAACAAGTATATGTCAAATGGAATATGTCCCTGTAGTTACTGAAGTAATGACACAACACCTTGCTAGTATCACGAAAGAGATGAAACAGTGCCAATGGAGCGTCATTACCAATTTTAAAGACATTAGTGCTCGTATGACCAACTTGGCCCACACTACTAACAATAAATAGTACCAGCACCTGGCCAGGCTTCAGAGGAGGGCTACCACATGTGCTCTCTGACTTCCCAGGCTACAAGCATTTCCAGGCCTTCTGTTGTGGTTCCAGAGGAAGCAGGCTACATTACAATGGATGACACAGAAGTTTATTCCCACATGAGGACAGTTACATGAAAACACAGACAATGAGAGAGGATTGCTGAGGTGCAGATGACCTGATACAATATATAATGGAAGGCCCAAAAAAGGAAGAGCAAGAACAGTAACACAAAGGGGATTGCAATGCCTTAAGATCAGAGGCAGAGGGATAGGTAAGTGTCTGAATACTGCAAGAGACACCAGCTACTAGTATATGGATAGTCGTTTGCAGGAGAAGAATGGGTCAAAGGGCTGCAGGGATGCAAAGCACAAGCACTCCTGGCAGTTTCAGTGGAGATAGTGCCTTTTACCCATTCTGCAATGTACTGTTTGAGCTTGGGCATATGTTTTGGCAATGTCTTGTATAGGTGCTTTAAAGGAGTATCCCCCATGATGACAAGTCTTACTTCAATACTTACCAGACCGTTAAAATAAAAGCTTTTACATCGGCTTAAATCACCACTTTTCAACATTTTTTTAAAACAACAAATATGAGCAAGTACCATCAATTGCTGCTCAATCCTCTTGTTTCAATGACCTATCTATTATTTTGATTGGCGCCAATCGTTCTTGCTACACTATCTTTTAATTACTGTTACCTTCTCAACTCTTTCACAATTTTTATTGCTCCCCGATATTATTCAACAAACAACATTTAGACTAGTCAGACATTTACACATTATAAAACACTGTGATCACTTATTCCCCCGCCTTTACTTTTTATCCTGTACAGGGTTTGAGACATTACCTTACGTATTCCTGACTACGCGTTTTATATTTCACCTTACTCCCACTAGAGTTTAAAATGTCTTCTTCAAACTCCCTTGAATTAGGAATTCTGGGCAGTATCTCTTATCTCTACAATTATTTCCTTTTACTCAAAATAATTACAATCCCGTCCCCTTATTTGCCACTCCCCTTAGTCTACTCACCATTTGTTAATCGACTTGAGGCCTTCGGTATATACTTCTCCTCGAATTCGACCACTTCACCATCCGTTCGCAGAGCGCCCGTGGAAACCGGGCAGGGATTTCTTCAAAGGGGACCTGCCCACGTCTCGGTTATTTTTGCAAGTTTATTTCTATTTGGCCACTCTCCACAGGAAGCTCTGCCATCTTCCAGGTAATGGCAGAGGACGGTGGATCATCTGAAAATCTGGAGCAGAACTAGTTCGGATTTTTTGAACCATCCACACCTCTACCACATGAGTTTAGGGCCTTTTAGGAACGTGTATATAATGGATCGGATCACACAGAATAACTGTGAGCCCAAATAACCAAACCAACTCAAGAAGATGGCAAAGTACTGTTTTAATAACAATTATCTAAAAAGGGAGTTACAACGGACATCTACGGATGTACGCTCGATTTCTCTCAGCGTTCTTTTCACAAAACAAAGATTATATATCAAAAATACATCAAGGTGACATCATACTATGTGGCAAATAATAAAAAACCTCCTAGGGATTGAGATTGGCTTCAGGGGAACATCTAAGTATATTATCTATAGGAACTAGGATTGTAATTGGCTGCCCACTGTCAGGTGGACAACATATGCCTACCTCTAAAACATGTAATCTTCAGAAACATTAGATACATAGTTTCTCATTGGTTTTCAAGCTAGAAGGTCCTTCATTATATGGACCACTACAATTGGTTGGCATGCTTGTGCCAGTCTGGAACATTCAGTTCACTTAGCAGCACGTAAACCCGGACCCAGGTACAAGGAGATGGGGCATGACACTACCTCCCCACCCAATTAGCTCAGCATCTCTCATCACCCATGCCTGCTGTCATGAATATTGTCTTTGAACTTGGCCTTGCAAAGTATCCTTGTCTCTGAGAATATATGGGAGTGTGAGCACTCACTATCGTGTTCTGGGACTCCAAGTCCAAACTCTATTTTCATCCTTGGCTCACGTGACAGGAGACCACGATTAAATAGTGCAGAATTCCTATTAGCGTCAAGGACCAAGGGTGAATAGTGCAGAATTTCTACTATTTGCAAAGACGATGGGACAAAGGGTAAATAGTGCAGAATTTCTACTACTTTTAAGGACGATGGGAAGTAGGGTAAATATTGCAGAAGTTCTACTTGCTATTTGCCAGGACGAAGGGTAAACGGTGCAATATGTCTACTATTTGCAAGGAGGATGGGATGAAGGGTAAAAGTGCAGAAGTTCAACTATTTGCAAAGACAATAGGATGAAGGGTAACTAGCGCAGAAGTTATATTTGCAAGGACAAAGGGTAAATAATGTAAAATGTCTACTATTTGCAAGGACAAAGGGTAAAGAGTTCAAAATGTGTACTATTTGCCAGGATGAAAGCTAAATAACGCACATTTTCGACTCTTTTCCAGGGCACAATAAAAGCAATTTAGAGATCGTGTTAGACGGGAGCTTGTCAGCATTGCCCATTGTCCTGTTAAATAATGTAGTTTTGCTCAAATTTACAAGGACAAAGGGAAAGCAGTGAACATTCTCTGTTGTTTACCAGGATACCGTGGAAACAGGCCAGAGATGGTCTTAGAAGAGAGATCATCAGCAGTACTCCTAGTACTCAAAAATAGTATTGTTTCTTTTTGCAATTTTCCAGGATGATGGGTCAATAGTGCACATTCTTAAGTATCTAGAGAGGCATTATACAAGTAGTCAAATGAGAGTCTAAAGTGCTTTTAAAGTATGATAGTGATGGGCAGTTTCATAGGCTAGGTGAAATGTATTTCAGAAACACATGACTCCTCCTTGTTAGTACAGACATGTCATTAGGTTTGTTTTACTTTGCAGAACAGCATCAGAGCTTTCACCAGGTGTGCTGAAATTCTCATGGAATATTGCATCAGAAATTTGTAACGTAATTCCATGAAGCAGCCACATCTCAATATGCTAATGCTTCTTTGGCCACTTCTGATTATTGTAACATTTCATCTTATTTTATTAGTGGAATGGAAGATGTCAGAGAGCAACATTCAGTATGAGGAGCCATTGTATCCTTTATGTTACACCACAGCAACACTACGTTTAAAATAAAATAACTCTTATAAATAATCTTTCACAGAGATAGATGGTGCCACTTGGAGCTGCATTCCGACTACTTTGTGATGAGCTCAGAATCCCAAGTAGAGAACCTGTACACTATTTATATTTGTTGAAATTCTAATATATTTCTCTAGTAATGCTTTGTTAAAATAACTACGCAAAAAGAATTGATTTTTTTTTCCATTTCATTATTAAGGCTTTTTCATGGATAATTTACCTAGAGGTGTTTGTGATATGCAATTCTTGTTTATCAAACAACGATTGCTTAGAACAGTAAATCAGACTTATCTAATTATTAAATTACTTTCAAAATGTGAGGAACCAATTAATAAATGTGTTGTAAACATTTGAATGGAGTGGGTATTCTGCATTCACTCCATTGAGGTCACAAAATGTTTAACATAAAAATGGTCATGCTACCCTATAATCCACCAAAACCTGTTGTACAACATTATTTTCCAACAATAGTTGTACAAGCTAAATCCATCTGTTTTAAAGCTGTCAGAAGCCTTGTAGAGTGGTTGAATACACTGACCTGAATGCTTACATTCTCCAATGGGTGGAGATCATGATTGTGATGTTTTCTTCCAGTGAATCAGTGGGAAAGGTTTTTGAAGGAGCAGTGGGTGTCTGTTGGCTTGAGTTGGCTCCAGAGAGGGAGAGTTGTGTGGTCAAGAAGCAGCTAAGCACCTTTCAAAAAAACGTATCTTGGGGAAGGGGAGGCTAAACCCGCCCCATAACCAGTAAAGGCGACAGTGGCTTATGTTTTTGCAAACCCTCCAAGTCAGGCCTGAGTAAGAGAACAGGCACTTCTTTAAGTCTGCCAGATACCTCAGCCTGAAGAATCATAAAAGACTGCTGAAGACGGTCCTTTGGAATTCTCCTAAAAGGAGTCTCTCAGGAGGAGTCACGTTGAACTCCACTGACTCGTATGGGATTCGAAGGGAGGGAGTTCAGACTGGCAAAGCACCAGAAAGCGTGCAGAAAGGCCACATTTGCTAGACCTCCCTCACTTCCAAGTACAATCAGAGGCTGGTTGTGCATGGGGAAGACAGGCAGACCCTTTCCCTTCCTCACACACAATCTCAGTCTCTGGCACACACACACACACATGCACGCACACATTCAACAGACACTAACTTGCTCACTTAGATAGAAATGCATATATACATACATAAAAACACACCTTTCTTACATGTTGTCTCGATCCCAACTAAATCTTTACAGAAACTCTCCAGCTCTAGCCGCACAGCAGCAACAGGAACCAGTTAGCTCTCAGAAGCAGAGAGCATCTTGGTTCCTGAATGCATGTGCAGGAGAATGGAACGTCTCCCGAATGCCATTCAGGGAGGCCTAAAAGGGCTAGGAAATAATAATTTCTCCAGAAATCACCTCCCTACTGCGCCGCTCTTTCCTCCTGCTGGTCTCTTCCTTCACCTTCTCTGACCTCACCTAAACAATCCACTTACGTTCCGCCTCCTGCTCCCATTGGGTCTTTGCCCAACCAATCCGGCCCTGTACTCCCCTCCTGGGTGGTGTTACAGGAATATAGGTTTCAAATAACGGGCTAAACCCACACCCTTTTCTTTGAACAGGTTTGTCAAACTCCAGCAATGGTGGCTCAGTTTTCATCCTGTTCAGGTTTGGTTTATGGTCATTTCATCTAAAACCATTTCATCTAATGCCAATCCATCGACATTTTTCCATCTAAAAAATTTCCATCTAATGCATTTTTTTTTCTTTTTTTGGGGGGGTCACCCGCTCAAACCCCTGTTTATTACCATTTAAAATACACCTGAACAAAAATTAACCCTTTACGCCCCAAAAACATGCATTAGATGGACATTTTTTAGATGGAAAAATTTTGATGAAATGGTATTAGATGGAATGGGTTTAGACGAATTGACTAGATATCTTCAGTAGGTTCATGTCCTGTGTGCCTCAGCAGCCATTCTCCCAAGTTGTTATGTCTTTGTGTAGGGTATCTGCCCCCTGTCCATGTCTTTCGTGGTCATGGGTTTGGATTACTTTTCAGGCTGGGTCCCTGCCGGTGTCCTGGGCCAGACCAATGCTCGCTTCGTGGTCCTTCAAGCTCTGTGAACCCATTTAATCTCTCACTCTCGCGCAGTGGCTCCATCTGGGAAGCTCAGCTTAATTATGGGCTACTGCTACCCTTTGGGTGCTTGGTTATACTCCGTCCTGTTATGGTTGTGTTGAGTTATTTGTCAAGTGCATAACTTTGCTTACAGAAGAACCGGGCAGACTACAATGCATCTGGGCTGTATACATAAGATAATCTAAGTACCACACAAGCATGGATTCTTAAAAGTTACCGAGAAAGGTGGGGTTTCAGGCTTTTTCTAAATGCCAGGCAAGAATTTGCCTGTCTGAGTTTGGTGGGTAGCGAGTTCTATAGCAGAGAGCCCAGAACTGAAAAGTGCCCGTCCCCTCTGTGTACGAAGTGGGAGGCAGGAACCTCTAGGTGATATTGATCAGAGAATCGCAAGGTGTGAGATGGACAGTAAGGAATTATTAAGGCACTTGAAAACAAGAAAAAGAGTCTTGAAAGTGATTCTTCGCTGTACTGTTAACCAATGCAAATTCCGCTGATATGGAGAAACTGATGAAAACCTTTGGGACCTGAAAAGGGAGCATCACAGCAGCATTTTGTGTTTTTTGTGGACGTGTGAGTTCCCGGACAAAATGGAGTTGCAATAGTCCAACTTAAAAATTAATCAAAGAACCCACCACTATGGGTCGGTCTGGTTCTGGGATGAAAGGAAAAATAGTTCCTAGTAAACTAAGGTGAAAATAGATGGTCTCGGTGGTTTCCCCTAAAGGATGGTCGAAGACAAGATTTGATTGCTAGATTCACCCCAGGTTCCTTACCTGGTTGGCAAAAGATGTCAGGAGATCAAACAGCAAAGGGCAAGGAGGCAGCTGGGATTGGGTGCCGAGGATGTTTTTAGGACCCAAAAGGATAACCTCAGTTTTAGAGGGATTTAGTTGTAATTTATTTGCCTGCATCCAGTTTCATACGTAATGGACTGGAGGGAGTCAGGGTCGTTGTTTACATGCACGTACATCTGTGCATCCTCTGCATACATGTGGTAGTTTAACTTACATTGCAAAAAATATCCCCATGAGCGTTTGGATAAATATATTAAACAGAAATGGGGACAAGGCTGAGCCCTGCGAAACCCCACAAGTGACTGATATGTAACTAGAGTAGTTTGGTGCAATCTTAACCTGCTGAGTCCTATTGGATGGTGTGAGACAATTGGGTACTGCGATATATCACACTGTCATTGGGTTAGGAGCTGGCACGCCCGCAACAACCAACATCCACCTCAGGGGTAGGACTGGCTCTGGCTTTCTCCCTGATAAGACTCCCCCGCTCTCCTGGGCTGAGAGGGGTTCCATCTGCTCTTCTCAATGCCAGCCTACTGGCCTTATCACGCCCTCCAAACACTTATTTTGATCCATACAGGAGCAGGGTGTTGTATGAATAGGACAAGACAGCCTCCTGTGAGGAGCATAGGACAATGATACACATCATGTTCAAAAAGTGTTTCAAACAGTATTATTTCATTTACAAATTGGTTATGGTTTGATAAATGCCTAACAGGTTCGAGGGGACCCTCTACAACTAAGGAGTGACTTGGAATAATACTTTTTCATGATGTAATACACTGAGTTGTGATCTCTCAGTTCTCCTGATGGTCCTCTTGTGTAAAAATATAAAAGTCCAAACCTATTTTAATAAGTCATTTCCCTATCAGGGATACCTACTTCTAATAAAGAAAGCCCCAAAGTGTTAAATAGAAAATAGAAAAGTATCAACCCTTACTTTTATAAGTAGTAGCCTTCTAGTTTCTCTAAGCTAATAACCTAAAATCCAATGCTTTGGCACAAATCAAATAGGTCATGAACTACTCTTTAAAGTCTGTCCCTATTCTACTGCAACAAAACCAGATTGTTCCTCTTGGGAGGTTCAGGAACTAGGAACTCACAGTCTGAGAATTCACAAAAGGTCTCTTCCCAGATCTTGGGTTTCACATGCAACTTGGAATGGGCTAAGTTTTTCTCCCACCCAAATTCTGGGTCCCCTTCAGGCAGCCAATACAGTACTTGTCTTTCTGCCATGGCCGAGGTCATTGTAGCTTTCCTCGGGGGCCTCTGGTGGAAAGCCTCAGGCTTTGGCTCCTCGGCTCCACTCGGGAGTTTAGAGGTGTTTTAGTGCCCCTCTGGACAACCTTTTTCCAGGGCTTCCAAGCATTAGACACTCCTCTCTTTCCAGCCTCTCTCGGTTTCTGCTGCCCTCGCATAGTCAACTGGCGTTCCTGGACAGTGGTTCCTTGGTTTTCCCTTTGTATCAAGGGAGAAACAGAAGACAAGTCTGTCTCCTCCTGAATCCTCTTCTTCCAAAGCCTACAACTTTGGGCCACCTTCTTCCAGGAAGCTTGCTTCTGGGATCTCCTCTCTGGTAGTGTTTTCTTCCAGTCAGCAGGCTCCTCTGGGTCACTCTCCTCAGCATGTTCCACTTGTATCAAGGGATACTTCGCACATGCATTCCCCTCCTCCGGGTCCAGAACCCTGACTGAAGTCTGTTTTATACCCACGGGGCATGGTGCTGTTTCTAACATTTTTCTTCCCTATGTGACCTTGAATGCTTCTCTGAGATCGGTTATTTCCTTGTCAGTCCTTAACTCCTCCCATTAGTCCAATTCTGGCATTGGTTCCTTGCCTTGTAGCTTCTATTACAATCAAGGCCCCTAAAATGGTCTCTAGGGTACTGGGTGATGGCTCTAGGCGTACCTTGTCCCTCCATGGTCCAATGGATAAGTGGACACACCCCAGGCCTGCTGCCCCCTGCCTCCAAGTCCTATGGGTACTGGTAGGTTTTGGGGTAAAATGACTGGTAGGATCTGTGAAAGGGCATTGAAGCCACCCTATGCTAGACCTAGACCATCTGGTCTACAGGCCCCATTGGGTGGTGATTTGGGGGGTGCCTACAGATTGGGCGTCGGTTGTAAAATCTTCCCATCACGTTACGGGCCCCTGACCCTTGGCGGCAACACATCAAAGGGCCTCACTTCCAGTACTACCAAATGCCACAATGGAGCCTGGGCCTTATAGAATGGCTACTGGTAACAGGGTCATGGGTCAACTGAGGCTCGGCTCTTCTGTAAAGCTTGCAGAGATTTATACCACCGACAACATCCCATTCTTAAATAGATCATCTCTCCTCCGGCTATGGGCCTCGGCACCCTGGCTATCCACCATTACCTCTGACGACATGCTGCAAATCGAGCTCCCTAAGTGGAGTAGTTCCACTAATTGGGCTTTGATTCGTTTTGCTTCTCCCACTGTGGTGTCTTTATTGTGTGCTAATGTCGATGTCTTGATTAATTTGGGTCTGAAACTCACAGTCTGTCATGAACTTCCAGCCATCAGCCAGTCACTGGGTTCGGCCAACTTGGCAGCATGCAATAATGACTATGCCTGTTCAGACGGGCTACGATGGGTGGGGAACACCCACCATTTGCAGATCCCCAGACAGGCTTATGTCGACGAGTACTCTGGTTATGAAGGCATCACCTGGGCCCCTCCGCCTGTCACAGTGGGCTCTATTGATATTGTCAAACTTTGATGTCTTTCTTCTACAGGAGACCTGGTTAGATTGATCCCTTCAGGTTGAGGGCTACCATATTTACCATACCTTAGGCAAGAAAGGCCCTAAGGCAGTGGTATTCAAACTGTGGGTCGCGACCCCCTAGGGGTCCGCGGGTGCATCCCAGGGGGGCCCTGAGAGCTCAGCATGAAAAAAGATTTTTTTTTTTTATTTTTATTTTATTTTTTTTTATTTTTTTAGATTGGAAGAAATGGGCAGGGGTGGCCCACATGGGCGGGCTGAAGCATGAAACTGTCTCAGGCAACAATGAAAAAGTGGCCCACAGTTGTAAATGGATATTCATTCCTTTAGTCACAGACTGGGCCTCATTACTACTATGGCGGACCAGTAACAACGGTGCTGGTAAGCTACCGGCACCGTTGCTACCGTTCCGCCATAGTAAGAGTTGTGCTCGTGGGTGCTTGACAGCCCCCGCCAGGTCTGACCTCAGCTCGTCGGATGCACCGGCACCGTTATTAACGGTGCCGGTGCATCCGAGCTCCCCCTTCCCATTTGAGCCATATGGGGCTCAAATGGGAATGGGGATCTACCGGCACCTTCGAAAGGGCAATTATCATGTCCGCCTAACTCGGCATGACCTAGTAATTGCCCATTCGAGGGTGCCAGACCCGGATGCAACTCCAGTGGCAGCCGTGCCGGTTTTACCAGCACAGCTACCGCCAGAGTAGTTATGAAGCCCACTGTTTCAATAGTACCCAAAGGGGTGCTTTGTGTTAAAATGTAAGTAAATTGTGATATATTCAGCAACAATGGTCAACATTACTAACTGCATAGTGGCCCCTCACCCATTATGGAGGAGCTAAGGAGCCAGCCCAGTGAAACAGTGAGCACTCCCTCAGCTGCTTTATCCAGCTAATGGAGTGCTCCTGGGCTGGCTGAACTGTCAAAGGGAAACACTGTTTCCCTTTGACAGTTCAGTTTAGTTCCCCAGCCGCACATGCTCACTGAGCCATGCAAGTGCTGGGGCGTTTTGCTTCGCCAGCATTGCATAGCTCATTGGAAATGCTGGCTGGGGCACTGCATGTCTGTATGTCCGAGGGGGAGCTCCTGCGCCTCCTCGCACATACGGACAGAGCAGCTGGAGCAGCACCCACACACAGGCCAATGCAGAAGGTACGTTTATGTTCATTGTTTTTATTTAAACATGTGTATGGATGTGTTATGAGTGAGTGTATGGTGATGGATGCTCATGTGAATGATAGAGTGATTGCTGTATGAATGTGCAGCGCCTTGCATATACACATAATCGGTCCAAAATACCTTCAGCTATTCCTCCGCAAATACCTCCCCTCTCGAGCTCTTCACTCCTCTACCTCCAACTCCCTCAGGGTCAGTCGTTTATCAAAGAAATGAGCTGGGGGTAGATCTCCGTCTTCGGCTGGGGCCTCCCTCTGGAACAGCGCCCTGCCACTCTAAAACTTGAGGAGAACCATCTTTCTTCCTGCACTTATCAGACATACCCTGTCTGCTGCCTTAAACGTAGCACTTGCAAATTGCTGGCTGCACTACCACTGTTTGTTGCCTTTATTATTTATTTATTGTTATTTATCTGTTTCTCCTCTGCTTCGCACTTTCCACTTCTCCCCCCTTCCATGCACTTTTCCCCTCACACTTGCGCGTTCTCAATGTCACTGGGCCTAGTAAGATCGCTGTTTTATTCTCCTCTGTTCCCCTCCCTTGCCTTGTCACGCTCTGAAACACTTGTGTACGAGCGCGATAGAAATAAAATATCAATGCCTGCCCCCTGGACTCCCAGCAACAATTGCAAACTGTTTGGCTATTTACCCATTTTTTGTTAAAAGTATGCTCTACAATGCAACATTTTAACCTATTATTTAAAAAAAAATTCACAGGGGGGAAACCCCCCCGAACCTCCCCTTAATGCCCCTCCACTTAAAAAAGATTCACCAGCCGCCACTGGCCCTCAGACTGTGTTGGGAACGGGATGGGGGAACCGAGGGACTATGGTGGGAGCACAATGGGCGGGAACCATGGGATAGTGATGGGAGTAGAGTGGGGAGAGCCCTAGGTGTGTGATGGGGTGGGGAGAGACCAGCGACTGGGTAGGAGTGGGATGAGGGAGCCCAGCGACTTTGATGGGAGCAGGTGACGGCACGCAATATATACTGTCCATTTGGCATTTCTGGGGGGTCCCGACCTGCCCAAATTTTGCTCAGGGGGGCCCTGGCCAAAAAAGTTTGAAGACCACTGCCCTAAGGGAATGCCCTTTGGGGGAATTATAACTAGTGTTAGGCACCACTTCAACTCCTGCCAAGTAGTAACATCCACTGCCGAAGAGAACTTTCTGATAGTAGAGATTTAGCAGGAGGAGGGTGGCAACGAGTGTAGAATGTGGATTTTAAACTTATATGCCCCTCCAAGTACTAAATTACTGGACAAAATCCATTCTAAAATCGAAGAAACCTTGCTATCGTGTGAAGGGAACAATGCTGAGCAGCTCATCCGCTTGGGGGGGCTTGAATGCTAGATGTGTTGATGGCACGTTGTGTGCCACCTATTGCAACATCATGAATAAGAGTGTGATGGTGCAAGGGAAAAGTAATCCCAAAGGGAGCCTTTGAGTTCCCTTCATGAGTCGGTAGGAATAACACATGTTGAACGATAGAAATAAGGGTGACAACCCGGGCAATTATACATGGGCCCGGAACAATAACCAGGCTACTCTAGACTATTTCTTTGGGAACAACAATTGCTTCCCGATGGTTGAGGATTTAAGTGATGTTCCAATAGAGTATAGGGACCATAATATTCTTGCACTTACTACCAATCTGCAACACACAGTGCTCAGTGTTAGTGCCAGGGTTGGTATTCAATCTAACCACGCTGCCAATTGTATTTGTTGGACGTTGAAGCATTTGCATGAAGCGGGCAGGATGATCCCTGAGCTACGGGACGAGGACATTGATGCCTTGGGCCCTTTGAGCTGTAATGAGATAGAGGACTCAGGGACGTCATTTCACCAAAATGCCAGGGGTCGCGGAAGTGACATCACATGACCTTTGACCCCCTGATGACATCACAGGAAGTGATGTAATTTGACCCCGCCCCAAAGTGATATCGCGGGTAGCGATGGAACATGACATTTCACTGGTTGACAAAACAGGAAGTGGCATCACATAGCATTGTACACTACAGAAATATAGTTACGATATCACTATGTGATGTACATTTCATACAAGAATGGATCGCCATATGTATCATTAAGATCAGTGTGTATAGGCCCATATTACCAAATTACTGTGTATGCAAGCAGACGTCCATGACCAAATGATAATGATGTATTATTATATAGCACATCAGCGCTTAAGTGCTTTATATAGAAAAAATATACACCCAATATCACCCAACCTGTGTTGGTACTCATTTATGGACCTCAGAAGGATGAAAGGCTGAGTGAGGCGTTTAAGAACAGACTAAATCAGTGACTCACCCCCTGAAGTGTGCCTGAAATTAACATTTAATGAGTCCAGCAATTATTGTATAGAATTCCAGAAAGACACATTATTTGGTATTCCTATTCTTTCTTATTTAGGGACAGTGCTGAAAGTGTTAGACTTGTGGCACTCCTGTTCTTATGTTTCTCTTTTTTTTTTTTTAGAGGTCGCACGGGAGACCACAGAGGTCGCAAGGGAGACCTCAGAGGTCGCAGTTGCGACCTCTGGTGACCCCTAAATGACGTCCCTGAGAGGACTGGTGCAAGGCGCTGGCTATTAAAACTGGCTCCAACCCCAATGGCATGTAATAAACCCTGTCGTGTCTTTGAAGGTGCTATTCTTGACGCCAAGACAGTGTTGTGTGGAGAGCTCTGAGTGGCCTTCGGCCAAGGGCTGTTGGCCTCTCTCAAGAACCATACCCAGATGGGCCCATCCGCCATCCTGACCAACCCACACCCAGTCACCCTAACCCTCCCATTAGAGCCACATACAGTACCCCATACTGGAGGGGGGATGCTATCCCTCCCTCCAGACCCACACCCAGATGGCGACATCCGCCCTGCCTCAATATCCTTATCTGCCCTGCCTCCAGGCCCACATTGTGATGACCCATCCGCCCTGCCACCAGGCCCAGGCCCACAGCCAGATGGCTGCCCCATCCCTCGTTCCAGACCTACACTCAGATTCCCCCTCCCATCCCTTGGAATCCCTTTGCGCCCCCTCCTATAGACATGCTCCCAACCCTCCCTTCAGACCCACATTCCTTCATCCCTCCATTGACACGCATGTCCCACCCGTCCCTCAATTCCAACATGCCACCACACTTCCCTCCAGACCCACCTGCCCCCATTCAAGGGCAACATTTCAAGGTGCAAGCTACTAGCCAGACATAAGTCACTTGTTGCCTCAAGTCTATGCATACACACAGCACACATTTGCTTACTCATCAGGAGTGAAAAATCACTAGGCAATGGCTAAGGGTGAGTGCCCTTCCCCAGACCCACATGCCCCAACCCCTCCCTCCAGACCTCACATGCTCCATCCCTCCATTCATACAGAGATGCCCCATCCCACCCTCCAGACCCACATGCCACCATCTGTCCCTCCGGACCCACACGCCTCATCCCTCCCTCCGTACCCACAAGCCCCAGCCCTCCAGGTCACCATAAACAGGCAGATGCCCCCAGGCAGCCCTATGCCCCATTTCTCCATTCACAGCAGATGCCTCCACCCCTCCCTCAAGAACTACATGCCCATACATCCGTTCAAACCCAGATTCCCATCACTCACTCCTGACTCACATCCTGTTGCTCCAGCCCACCCTTCAGAGCCACATGCCCACAGCCCTCCATTCAGACACACGTGCCACAGTCCGCCTTTCAGAACCACATGCCACAGTCCCCCATTCACGTGCAGATGCCCCGAGACAACCCTATGCACCCATCCCTCCAATCACAGCCAGATGCCCCATCCCTCACGCCCAACTCACATCCAGCTCAAGATCTCTGTTCAGACCCACATGCTGCAATCCTCCCTCCAGACCCACATGCCACAATCCTCCTTCTTGACCCACATGCCACAGTCCCCCATTCACATGCAGATGCCCCACAACCTCCATGCCTCCATCCCTCGGTCCAGACCCACATCGACATGCCCCCTACTTCCCACCAGATCTGCATGCCCCATCCCTCCCTCCAGACCTATATGTCCCATCTCTCCATTCAAACCAGATGCTTCCATCCCTCCCACCAGAACCACATACCCTCAGCCCACCCTCCACATGCACATGTCCCAGCCCTTCATTCCTCAATCCCTCTATTCACACTGAGGTGCCCCAAACCTTCACTTAGACCAACATGCCCCACCCCTCCCTCCAGACCAACAAGCCACATCTCTCCCTCTAGACCCACACACAAGTGCCTCCACGCCCCCTCCAGTTCCACACCCAGACCCCCCCATCCCTCCCTCCTGATCCACACCTAGAGACCCATTCCTCCCTCCAAATCCATACCCAGATGTCCCATCCCTCCCTCTAGATCCACGTGCAGGAGCCCCACCCCTCTCTTCAACCTATATCCAGATGCCACGCCCCTCCCTTCAGTTCCACACCCATGTTTCCCCCATCCCTCCCTTCAACCTCCACACATGATGCCCCATCCCTCCCTCCAGATCCACACCCATGTGCCCCATTCCTGATTGCAGATCCAATCCAAGGTGCCCCCATCCCTCCCTCCAGATCCACACCCAGGTGACCCGATCACTCCCTCCAGATCCACACAAGGATGCTCCATCACTCCCTCAAGATCCAAACCAAGGTGCCCTCTTCCCTCCCTCCAGTTCCACACCCAGATGCCTCATGCCTTCCTCCAGATCCACACTCAGATGCCTCATCCCTCCCTCCAGAACCAAAGGAAAGTGCCCCATCCCACCCTCCAGAGCTACACCTAGACATCCTATCCCTCCAGTTCCACACCCAGATGCCCCACCACTCCATCCAGACCCACACCGGGATGCTCCATTCCTTCCTCCTGATCCACACCCAGGGTCCCATCCTCCCCTCTTGATCCACATCCAGAGTCCCATCCTTCTCTCCTGATCCACATTCAGGGCCCCATCTTCCCCCGAGATCCACACCCAGATGCCCCATTTCTCCCTGCAGATCCAAACCCAAGTGCCCTATCCTCCCTCCAGAGTCTGGAGTCCAGACCCACACGCAGATGCCCCATCCCTCCCTCCAGACCCTGTCTGTGCCTGCAGTTGCTTGGAAGGAGTGCTGCCTGTTACCCTCTACAACTGGCCTTGTTAAGCCCCTCCACCACGCTGAGCCCACAATGGGTTCCCCTTCCAGTAACACCAGGGAGAACTTGCTCCCTTCCAAGATGGCGCCTGCTACCATTATCTCTTTATCTACGACTATGCACCCAGCAGGATTAGCTGATGTCCACCGCTACAGAGAATCGTTATTGGAGGAGGGCTGTACTTCCTGGCCTGTCCCGCAGGCAAGGCCGGCTTGGGATCAAGGCACGGAGGTAAGAACATCTTCCTGCCTGTCCACACCTGCAGTTGCTTGGAAGGAGTGCTCCCGCTGGTACTCCCAAACTTGGCCTGGTTGAGCCCCTCCACCGCAATGAGCCCACGATGGGTTCCCTTTCCATTACCATCAATGAGCACTTGCTCCCTTCCAAGAGGGCACCTGCTACCATTGTCTCCTTAATTCAGTGGCGTCGCTAGGGAGGGTAATGGGGGGGTAATGAGGGGGCCGGGGCCCCCCTTGTGAAACCCTGTGCCCCCCCTTGTGCCCCCCCTACCTAAGACGGGCAGTGAACATGTTCTCCCCCTACTTTTGTCTGTGCCCCCCTACAATTGTCTTTGGCCCCCTCTGTGCCCCTCTATCTACGACTCGCATCACCCTGCAGGACTGGCTGATGCCCACCGCAACAGAGAATCATTATTGGAGGAGGCCCGTACTTCCTGGCCTGACCCTGATGAGCCAGCAAGTGAAGCCAGCCCAGGGTCAAGGCACGGGAGAAAGGCCTATCTTCCTGCCTCTCCGCGCCTGTCAGCGCATTTAGAGTGGCAAAATCTCTGTCACGCCGGATCATGACTCGTGCTCAGCTGTGCATGACTAATATAAGTACCAGTCCATGAACGACGTTGGCAAGGTAAGCCCAACTGTGACCCTGAAACTCAGCTTTGCACTGAGTTGTAATGCTCCGTTCCGCGTCACACATGTCCAGCCTTCAAATCACAAGGCAAGTCCATATGTGTCTGTTCATAGTCCCCTCTCTACCCGCCACCTGGGATAATGGCGCGGATAAGGTAAGCTGTGCACACCGCTTTCAACGGACGCATTGGTTTGTTTCACGCCCACTCCTTGTCGCATTTGACCCGCTATTGTTGTTAACCCCATTCTGGCCTCATTCCTGCCTACCCCGGTACCCAATACTTTCCTTACCCAGCGCACCCCTTGCTAGCGCTTTGCCGTACCGTCTGCTCATTACCTCTTGAGCGGATGGACGGTGGCTAGCGCCCTGCGTGGCTCTAGCCACAACCACACAAACCATCTGGCAGCTAGCTCACCTCCCTGTATCTACCCTGCTGCAAGGTCTACCTTGCTCATGGGGACAACTCTCGACAATCTTGCCCATGCACTTACTGGTGAGGCAGCATCACTTCATCTTTTCCCATCCTCATCAGGCCGGTTTCTTTATCCATCTATCTTGCAACCACCAGCCTGGTGTAACCCACAGCCTCCTGGGTGCGGCTTTCCCGGCTCAGCCACTGCTCCCGCTTAAGTCCGCTGTGTCCCTGCTACGCCACCAGGATGGACCCAGTAGCCAGGGCATAAACACTCTACCTCTGTATCATTGATTGTACCCAGTTGCATTTGGGCTATTCTTTTCTCACTTGAGAACACAGGTAATTCCACTGTAACCTACCGGATTTACTTTAGCCTTGTGCTATACATGCCTACCTGATAGACTTGTTAGCATTGTGCTAAACTTGTAACTTCACTGTTTCCTACCTGCTCGACTTTTAACATTGTGCTCTCATGCCTATTTGCACACCCGAAGTAGCACCTGCACCACTCGTCACTGTTTGCACACCTGAAGTAGCCCCTGCACCATGGGGTGAGGCTCCCCAAAGTGTGCTGCCTTTCACCACCATTATGCTGTAACCTACACGCTTGATCTTGCACTTGATGATCTGTACGCTGCACTTTCTGTAACTAGCGCTTAGATACCTCAGGGCTTGTGCACTAAAATACATGCAAACATAAATAAAATAAAATAAATACCAAGGTGTCCCATCCCTCTCTTCATTATCCACACACAGGTGCCCACAATCCTACATCCAGATCCACACCCAAGTGCCTTATCACTCCTACAGAACAACACCCAGGTGCCCATCACTAACTCCAGATCCACACCCAGATACCCCATCTCTCCCTTCAGATCCACACACAGGTGCCCTCTTTTCTCCCTCCAGATCACACTCATATGTCCACCCTTCGATCCAAAACCAAGTGCCCCATCCGTCCCTCCAGAACCACATCCAGATGCCCCACCCCCTCCCTTCAGATCCACACCCAAATCCCCATCTCTCCCTCCTAACCCACACCCAGATCCCCAATCCCTCCCTTCAGATCCACACACAGAAGTCCCACCTCTCCCTCCAGATCCACACCCACATGCCCCATCCCTCACTCCAGATCCACACCCAGGTACATTCTTCCCTCCCTCCAGATCCACACCCACATGCCCCCACACTTTCCTTCAGATCCACACTCAGATACCCCATCCCTCCCTCCTGGCCCACACTGAGCCCCATCCCTCCCTCCAGATCACACTCATATGCCTGTCCCTCCCTCCAAATCCAAACCCAAGTGCCCATCCATCCTTCCAGAGCCACACACAAAAGGCCCCACCCCTCCATTCTGATCCACACCCAGATGTCCCATCCCTCAGTTCCAGATCCACACCTCGATACCCCCAACCATCCCATCAGATACACACCCATATCCCCCAACCCTCCCTCCTGACCCACACCCAGAGTCCCATCCCTCCCTCTAGATCCACAACCAGGTGCCCCATCCTTCCCTCTAGATCCACAACCAGGTGCCCCATCCCTCAGTTCCAGATCCACACCTCGATACCCCCAACCCTCCCATCAGATACACACCCATATCCCCCAACCCTCCCTCCTGACCCACACCCAGAGTCCCATCCCTCCCTCTAGATCCACAACCAGGTGCCCCATCCCTCCCTCTAGATCCACACCCAGATGCAGTCTTCCTTCCCTCAAGAACCACCCCAAGATGTTCCATCCCACCCTCCAGATGCCCAGGGGAGTTTCTAGGTCTGGAAAAGTCCTGGGGCTATGCTGATGTTGGCACTGTTGGGACTCGGGGCTAGCTAGTCTTTTGGCTGTAGCTCCTGAGATTCTATCCGGGGATATAACCAAAATATCATGGGCTATAGCCCTCTTAGCCCCCCCCCTAGCAACCCCCCTGCAGGTGCCCCATCCTTCCCGCCAGATCCACACCCAGATGACGGATCCCTCCCTCTAGATCTACAACAAGGTACTTTCCTCTTTCCCTCCAGAACACCACCCAGATGTCCCATCCCACCCTCCAGATCCATACCAAGGTGCCCCATCCCTCCCTCCAGATCTACACCCAGATGCTTCCCTCCAGATCCACACCCCGGTACCCCATCCGTCCCTTCTGTTCAACACCCAGATGCCCCATCCCTCCGTTTTGATCCACACCAGATGCCCCATCCCTCCCTCCTGATCACTCATATGCCCCATCCCTCCCTCCAAATCCAAGCCCAAGTGCCCCATCCATCCCTCCAGAGCCACACCCAGATGCCCCACCCCCTCCTGATCCACACCCAGAGACCCATCACTCCCTCCAGATCCACGCCCAGAAGGCCATCCCTCCCTCCAGATCCACACCCAGAGCCCCATCACTCCCTCCAGATCCACACCCAGATGCCCATTCCTCCCTCCAAATCCACACCAAGATGCCCAATCCTTCCCCCCTGATCCGCACTCAGATGCCCCATCCCTTCCACCAGATCCACACCCAGATGTTACATCCCTACCTCCATAGCACACCCAGATGCCCCATCCCTTCCACCAGATCTGCACCTAGATGTCCCATCCCTCCCACCAGACCTGCACCCAGATGTCCCATCCCTACCTCCAGATCCGCACCCAGATGTCCCATCCCCTCACCAAATCCGTACCCAGATGTCCCATCCCTAACACCAAATCCAAACTCAGGTGCCCCATTGCTCCTTCCAGAGCCAAACCCAGATGCCTCATCCCTGCAGACCCACACCCAGATGCCCCATCTCTCCCTCCAGATCCATACCAAGGTGCCCCATCCCCCTTTCAATAGTCACACCCAGGTGCCCAATGCCTCCCATCAGATCCACACCCAGATGCCCCATCCCTCCCTTCTGATCCACACCCAGATACCCCATCCCTACCTCCAGATAGACACCCAGATGCCCCATCCCTACCTTCTGACCAACAACCAAATTCCCCATCCATCCCTTTAGATCCACACCCAGATGCCACATCCTTCCCTCTAGATCTACACCCAAATACTCTAGCCCCTCCCTTCAGATCCACACCCAGATGCTCCATCCCTCCCTCCAGATACACACCCAGATGCCCCATCCCTCCCTCCTGGCCCACACTGATCCCCATCCCTCCCTCCAGATCACACACAAAGGTCCCCACCCCCCCCTTCTGATCCACACCTGGATGTCTCATCCCTCACTTCCAGATCCCCACCTGGATGCCCCCACCTCTCCCATCAGATACACACCCAGATCCCCCATCCCTCCCTCCTGACCCACACCCAGAGCCCCATCCCTCCCTCTAGATCCACAACCAGGTGCCCCATCCCTCCCTCTAGATCCAAAGCCAGGTACCCTCTTCCCTCCCTCCAGATTCACACCTGGATGCCCCCACACCTCCCTTCAGATCCACACCCAGATACCCCATCCCTCCCTCCTGGCCCACACTGAGCCCCATCCCTCCCTCCAGATCACATACAAAGGTCCCCACCCCCCCTTCTGATCCACACCTGGATGTCTCATCCCTCACTTCAGGATCTCACCTGGATGCCCCCACCTCTCCCATCAGATACACACCCAGATCCCCCATCCCTCCCTCCTGACCCACACCCAGAGCCCCATCCCTCCCTCTAGATCCACAACCAGGTGCCCCATCCCTCCCTCTAGATCCACAGCCAGGTACCCTCTTCCCTCCCTCCAGATTCACACCTGGATGCCCCCACACCTCCCTTCAGATCCACACCCAGATACCCCATCCCTCCCTCCTGGCCCACACTGAGCCCCATCCCTCCCTCCAGATCACACTCATGTGCCCATCCCTCCCTCCAAATCCAAACCCAAGTGCCCCATCTGTCCTTCCAGAGCCACACACAAACAGCACCATCCCTCCCTTCTAATCCACACATGGATGTCTCATCCCTCAGTTCCAGATCGGCACCTGGATGCCCCCACACCTCCCACCAGATACACACTCAGATCCCCATCCCTCTCTCCTGACCCAAACCCAGAGCCCCATCCCTCCCTCTAGATCCACAACCAGGTGCCTTCTTCATTCCCTCCAGAGCTACACCCTGATGTCCCATCCCTCCCTCAAGAACCACGCCCAGAGCCCCATCCCTCCCTCTAGATCCACAACCAAGTGCCCCATCCCTCCCTCCAGATCTACACCCAGATGCCCCATGATCCTTTCTGATACACTCCCAGAAGTCCCACCTACCTCCAGATCCACACCCAGAAGGCCATCCCTCCCTCCAGATTCACACCCAGAGCCCCATCACTCCCTCCAGATCCACACCCAGATGCCCATTCCTCCCTCCAAATCCACACCAAGATGCCCAATCCTTCCTTCCTGATCCGCACCCAGATGCCCCATCCCTTCCACCAGATCCACACCCAGATGTTACATCCCTACCTCCATAGCACACCCAGATGCCCCATCCCTTCCACCAGATCTGCACCTAGATGTCCCATCCCTCCCACCAGACCTGCACCCAGATGTCCCATCCCTACCTCCAGATCCGCACCCAGATGTCCCATCCCCTCACCAAATCCGCACCCAGATGTCCCATCCCTAACACCAAATCCAAACTCAGGTGCCCCATTGCTCCTTCCAGAGCCAAACCCAGATGCCTCATCCCTCCCTGCAGACCCACACCCAGATGCCCCATCTCTCCCTCCAGATCCATACCAAGGTGCCCCATCCCTCTTTCAATAGTCACACCCAGGTGCCCAATGCCTCCCACCAGATCCACACCCAGTTGCCCCATCCCTCCCTCCTGATCCACACCCAGATACCCCATCCCTACCTCCAGATAGACACCCAGATGCCCCATCCCTACCTTCTGACCAACACCCAAATTCCCCATCCGTCCCTTTAGATCCACACCCAGATGCCACATCCTTCCCTCTAGATCTACACCCAAATACTCTAGCCCCTCCCTTCAGATCCACACCCAGATGTTCCATCCCTCCCTTCAGATACACACCCAAATGCCCCATCCCTCCCTCCTGGCCCACACTGAGCCCGATCCCTCCCTCCAGATCACACACAAAGGTCCCCACACCCCCTTCTGATCCACACCTGGATGTCTCATCCCTCACTTCCAGATCCCCACCTGGATGCCCCCACCTCTCCCATCAGATACACACCAAGATCCCCCATCCCTCCCCCCTGACCCACACCCAGAGCCCCATCCCTCCCTCTAGATCCACAACCAGGTGCCCCATCCCTCCCTCTAGATCCACAGCCAGGTACCCTCTTCCCTCCCTCCAGATTCACACCTGGATGCCCCCACACCTCCCTTCAGATCCACACCCAGATACCCCATCCCTCCCTCCTGACCCACACTGAGCCCCATCCCTCCCTCCAGATCACACTCATGTGCCCATCCCTGCCTCCAAATCCAAACCCAAGTGCCCCATCTGTCCTTCCAGAGCCACACACAAACGGCACCATCCCTCCCTTCTGATCCACACATGGATGTCTCATCCCTCAGTTCCAGATTGGCACCTGGAGGCCCCCACCCCTCCCACCAGATACACACTCAGATCCCCATCCCTCTCTCCTGACCCACACCCAGAGCCCCATCCCTCCCTCTAGATCCACAACCAGGTGCCTTCTTCATTCCCTCCAGAGCTACACCCTGATGTCCCATCCCTCCCTCCAGATCCACACCCAGAGCAGCATCCCTCCCTCTAGATCACAACCAAGTGCCCCATCCCTCCCTCCAGATCTACACCCGATGCCCCATGATCCTTTCTGATACACTCCCAAAAGTCCCATCCCTACCTCCAGATACACACCCAGATCCCCCATCCCTCCCTCCAGATCCACACCCAGTTGTCCCACCCTCCCTTTTAATCCACACCCAGATGCCCCATTCCACTCTGCAGATCTGCACCCAGATGCTCCATCCCTTCCTCCAGGACCATACCCAGATGTCCCATCCCTCCGTCCTGGTCCACACCCAGATGCCCCATCCCTCCCTCCAGATCCACAACCAGGTGCCCATCCCTCCCTCTAGATCACTCATATGCCCCATCCCTCCCTCCAAATCCAAGCCCAAGTGCCCCATCCATCCATCCAGAGCCACACCCAGATGCCTCACCCCCTCCTGATCCACACCCAGAGACCCATCACTCCCTCCAGATCCACACCCAGAAGCCCATCCCTCCCTCCAGATCCACACCCATAGCCTCATCACTCCCTCCAGATCCACACCCAGATGCCCATTCCTCCCTCCAAATCCACACCAAGATGCTTAATCCTTCCCTCCTGATCCGCACCCAGATGCCCCATCCCTCCCACCAGATCCACACCCAGATCTTACATCCCTACCTCCAGAGCACACCCAGATGCCCCATCCCTTCCACCATATCTGCACCTAGATGTCCCATCCCTCCCACCAGACCTGCACCCAGATGTCCCATCCCAACCTCCAGATCCGCACCCAGATGTCCCATCCCCTCACCAAATCCACACCCAGATGTCCCATGCCTAACACCAAATCCAAACTCAAGTGCCCCATCGCTCCTTCCAGAGCCAAACCCAGATGCCTCATCCCTCCCTGCAGACCCACACCCAGATGCCCCATCTCTCCCTCCAGATCCACACCAAGGTGCCCCATCCCTCTCTTCAATAGTCACACCCAGGTGCCCAATGCCTCCCACCAGATCCACACCCAGATGCCCCATCCCTCTCTTCTGATCCACACCCAGATACCCCATCCCTACCTCCAGATACACACCCAGATGCCCCATCCCTACCTTCTGACCAACACCCAAATCCCCCATCTGTCCCTTTAGATCCACACCCAGATGCCACATCCTTCCCTCTAGATCTACACCCAAATACCCTAGCCCCTCCCTTCAGATCCACACACAGATGCTCCATCCCTCCCTCCAGATACACACCCAGATGCCCCACCCCTCCCTCCTGGCCCACACTGAGCCCCATCCCTCCCTCCAGATCACACACAAAGGTCCCCACCCCCCCTTCTGATCCACACCTGGATGTCCCATCCCTCACTTCCAGATCCCCACCTGGATGCCCCCACCTCTCCCATCAGATACACACCCAGATCCCCCATCCCTCCCTCCTGACCCACACCCAGAGCCCCATCCCTCCCTCTAGATCCACAGCCAGGTACGCTCTTCCCTCCCTCCAGATTCACACCTGGATGCCCCCACACCTCCCTTCAGATCCACACCCAGATACCCCATCCCTCCCTCCTGGCCCACACTGAGCCCCATCCCTCCCTCCAGATCAAACTCATGTGCCCATCCCTCCCTCCAATTCCAAACCCAAGTGCCCCATCTGTCCTTCCAGAGCCACACACCAACGGCACCATCCCTCCCTTCTGATCCACACATGGATGTCTCATCCCTCAGTTCCAGATCGGCACCTGGATGTCCCCACCCCTCCCACCAGATACACACTCAGATCCCCATCCATCCATCCAGAGCCACACCCAGATGCCTCACCCCCTCCTGATCCACACCCAGAGACCCATCACTCCCTCCAGATCCACACCCAGCCCATCCCTCCCTCCAGATCCACACCCATAGCCTCATCACTCCCTCCAGATCCACACCCAGATGCCCATTCCTCCCTCCAAATCCACACCAAGATGCTTAATCCTTCCCTCCTGATCCGCACCCAGATGCCCCATCCCTCCCACCAGATCCACACCCAGATCTTACATCCCTACCTCCAGAGCACACCCAGATGCCCCATCCCTTCCACCATATCTGCACCTAGATGTCCCATCCCTCCCACCAGACCTGCACCCAGATGTCCCATCCCTACCTCCAGATCCGCACCCAGATGTCCCATCCCCTCACCAAATCCACACCCAGATGTCCCATGCCTAACACCAAATCCAAACTCAAGTGCCCCATCGCTCCTTCCAGAGCCAAACCCAGATGCCTCATCCCTCCCTGCAGACCCACACCCAGATGCCCCATCTCTCCCTCCAGATCCACACCAAGGTGCCCCATCCCTCTCTTCAATAGTCACACCCAGGTGCCCAATGCCTCCCACCAGATCCACACCCAGATGCCCCATCCCTCCCTTCTGATCCACACCCAGATACCCCATCCCTACTTCCAGATACACACCCAGATGCCCCATCCCTACCTTCTGACCAACACCCAAATCCCCCATCTGTCCCTTTAGATCCACACCCAGATGCCACATCCTTCCCTCTAGATCTACACCCAAATACCCTAGCCCCTCCCTTCAGATCCACACACAGATGCTCCATCCCTCCCTCGAGATACACACCCAGATGCCCCACCCCTCCCTCCTGGCCCACACTGAGCCCCATCCCTCCCTCCAGATCACACACAAAGGTCCCCCCCTCCCCTTCTGATCCACACCTGGATGTCCCATCCCTCACTTCCAGATCCCCACCTGGATGCCCCCACCTCTCCCATCAGATACACACCCAGATCCCCCATCCCTCCCTCCTGACCCACACCCAGAGCCCCATCCCTCCCTCTAGATCCACAACCAGGTGCCCCATCCCTCCCTCTAGATCCACAGCCAGGTACCCTCTTCCCTCCCTCCAGATTCACACCTGGATGCCCCCACACCTCCCTTCAGATCCACACCCAGATACCCCATCCCTCCCTCCTGACCCACACTGAGACCCATCCCTCCCTCCAGATCACACTCATGTGCCCATCCCTCCCTCCAAATCCAAACCCAAGTGCCCCATCTGTCCTTCCAGAGCCACACACAAACGGCACCATCCCTCCCTTCTGATCCACACATGGATGTCTCATCCCTCAGTTCCAGATTGGCACCTGGAGGCCCCCACCCCTCCCACCAGATACACACTCAGATCCCCATCCCTCTCTCCTGACCCACACCCAGAGCCCCATCCCTCCCTCTAGATCCACAACCAGGTGCCTTCTTCATTCGCTCCAGAGCTACACCCTGATGTCCCATCCCTCCCTCCAGATCCACACCCAGAGCAGCATCCCTCCCTCTAGATCACAACCAAGTGCCCCATCCCTCCCTCCAGATCTACACCCGATGCCCCATGATCCTTTCTGATACACTCCCAAATGTCCCATCCCTACCTCCAGATACACACCCAGATCCCCCATCCCTCCCTCCAGATCCACACCCAGTTGTCCCACCCTCCCTTTTAATCCACACCCAGATGCCCCATTCCACTCTGCAGATCTGCACCCAGATGCTCCATCCCTTCCTCCAGAACCATACCCAGATGTCCCATCCCTCCGTCCTGGTCCACACCCAGATGCCCCATCCCTCCCTCCAGATCCACAACCAGGTGCCCATCCCTCCCTCTAGATTACTCATATGCCCCATCCCTCCCTCCAAATCCAAGCCCAAGTGCCCCATCCATCCATCCAGAGCCACACCCAGATGCCCCACCCCCTCCTGATCCACACCCAGAGACCCATCACTCCCTCCAGATCCACACCCAGAAGCCCATCCCTCCCTCCAGATCCACACCCATAGCCTCATCACTCCCTCCAGATCCACACCCAGATGCCCATTCCTCCCTCCAAATCCACACCAAGATGCTTAATCCTTCCCTCCTGATCCGCACCCAGATGCCCCATCCCTCCCACCAGATCCACACCCAGATCTTACATCCCTACCTCCAGAGCACACCCAGATGCCCCATCCCTTCCACCATATCTGCACCTAGATGTCCCATCCCTCCCACCAGACCTGCACCCAGATGTCCCATCCCTACCTCCAGATCCGCACCCAGATGTCCCATCCCCTCACCAAATCCACACCCAGATGTCCCATGCCTAACACCAAATCCAAACTCAAGTGCCCCATCGCTCCTTCCAGAGCCAAACCCAGATGCCTCATCCCTCCCTGCAGACCCACACCCAGATGCCCCATCTCTCCCTCCAGATCCACACCAAGGTGCCCCATCCCTCTCAATAGTCACACCCAGGTGCCCAATGCCTCCCACCAGATCCACACCCAGATGTCCCATCCCTCCCTTCTGATCCACACCCAGATACCCCATCCCTACCTCCAGATACACACCCAGATGCCCCATCCCTACCTTCTGACCAACACCCAAATCCCCCATCTGTCCCTTTAGATCCACACCCAGATGCCACATCCTTCCCTCTAGATCTACACCCAAATACCCTAGCCCCTCCCTTCAGATCCACACACAGATGCTCCATCCCTCCCTCCAGATACACACCCAGATGCCCCACCCCTCCCTCCTGGCCCACACTGAGCCCCATCCCTCCCTCCAGATCACACACAAAGGTCCCCACCCCCTTCTGATCCACACCTGGATGTCCCATCCCTCACTTCCAGATACCCACCTGGATGCCCCCACCTCTCCCATCAGATACACACCCAGATCCCCCATCCCTCCCTCCTGACCCACACCCAGAGCCCCATCCCTCCCTCTAGATCCACAGCCAGGTACGCTCTTCCCTCCCTCCAGATTCACACCTGGATGCCCCCACACCTCCCTTCAGATCCACACCCAGATACCCCATCCCTCCCTCCTGGCCCACACTGAGCCCCATCCCTCCCTCCAGATCAAACTCATGTGCCCATCCCTCCCTCCAATTCCAAACCCAAGTGCCCCATCTGTCCTTCCAGAGCCACACACCAACGGCACCATCCCTCCCTTCTGATCCACACATGGATGTCTCATCCCTCAGTTCCAGATCGGCACCTGGATGTCCCCACCCCTCCCACCAGATACACACTCAGATCCCCATCCATCCATCCAGAGCCACACCCAGATGCCTCACCCCCTCCTGATCCACACCCAGAGACCCATCACTCCCTCCAGATCCACACCCAGAAGCCCATCCCTCCCTCCAGATCCACACCCATATCCTCATCACTCCCTCCAGATCCACACCCAGATGCCCATTCCTCCCTCCAAATCCACACCAAGATGCTTAATCCTTCCCTCCTGATCCGCACCCAGATGCCCCATCCCTCCCACCAGATCCACACCCAGATCTTACATCCCTACCTCCAGAGCACACCCAGATGCCCCATCCCTTCCACCATATCTGCACCTAGATGTCCCATCCCTCCCACCAGACCTGCACCCAGATGTCCCATCCCTACCTCCAGATCCTCACCCAGATGTCCCATCCCCTCACCAAATCCACACCCAGATGTCCCATGCCTAACACCAAATCCAAACTCAAGTGCCCCATCGCTCCTTCCAGAGCCAAACCCAGATGCCTCATCCCTCCCTGCAGACCCACACCCAGATGCCCCATCTCTCCCTCCAGATCCACACCAACGTGCCCCATCCCTCTCTTCAATAGTCACACCCAGGTGCCCAATGCCTCCCACCAGATCCACACCCAGATGCCCCATCCCTCCCTTCTGATCCACACCCAGATACCCCATCCCTACCTCCAGATACACACCCAGATGACCCATCCCTACCTTCTGACCAACACCCAAATCCCCCATCTGTCCCTTTAGATCCACACCCAGATGCCACATCCTTCCCTCTAGATCTACACCCAAATACCCTAGCCCCTCCCTTCAGATCCACACACAGATGCTCCATCCCTCCCTCCAGATACACACCCAGATGCCCCACCCCTCCCTCCTGGCCCACACTGAGCCCCATCCCTCCCTCCAGATCACACACAAAGGTCCCCCCCTCACCTTCTGATCCACACCTGGATGTCCCATCCCTCACTTCCAGATCCCCACCTGGATGCCCCCACCTCTCCCATCAGATACACACCCAGATCCCCCATCCCTCCCTCCTGACCCACACCCAGAGCCCCATCCCTCCCTCTAGATCCACAACCAGGTGCCCCATCCCTCCCTCTAGATCCACAGCCAGGTACGCTCTTCCCTCCCTCCAGATTCACACCTGGATGCCCCCACACCTCCCTTCAGATCCACACCCAGATACCCCATCCCTCCCTCCTGGCCCACACTGAGCCCCTTCCCTCCCTCCAGATCACACTCATGTGCCCATCCCTCCCTCCAATTCCAAACCCAAGTGCCCCATCTGTCCTTCCAGAGCCACACACCAACGGCACCATCCCTCCCTTCTGATCCACACATGGATGTCTCATCCCTCAGTTCCAGATCGGCACCTGGATGTCCCCACCCCTCCCACCAGATACACACTCAGATCCCCATCCCTCCCTCCTGACCCACACCCAGAGCCCCATCCCTCCCTCTAGATCCACAACCAGGTGCCTTCTTCATTCCCTCAAGAGCTACACCCTGATGTCCCATCCCTCCCTCCAGATCCACACCCAGAGCCCCATCCCTCCCTCTAGATCCACAACCAGGTGCCCCATCCCTCCCTCCAGATCTACACCCAGATGCCACATGATCCCTTCTGATACACTCCCAGAAGTTCCATCCCTACCTCCAGATACACACCCAGATGCCCCATCCCTCCCTCCAGATCCACACCCAGTTGTCCCACCCCTCTCTTCTAATCCACACCCAGATGCCCCATTCCACCCTGCAGATCTGCACCCAGATGCCCCATCCCTTCCTCCAGAACCATACCCAGATGCCCATCCCTCCCTTCTGATTCACACTGTGAAAAACCAGAGGGTGTTTCACAGCCTAGTCCCCAGGGATCCCGTACTCAGGTGGCCAGGGAAAGGCCATCGCTTCTGGATCCCGACCATTGGGGGTGGACAAGTGAGAGAGGATCACCTGGGTAGAGGGTCCTTAGTGAGTGGGGGTGAAGCACCTGATGGTGAGACATGAGATCCCCTTTTTCCTTAACCCATCAAACCCCTATCCCTGCTTATTTTATGGGAAACTACAGCTCTCATAATTCCTCCCCACTTCACATTGACAACAATACTGAGCCGAGGAAGATGAGTAATAAGGCCAGGAGGATTACCTAGACTGACTTGCAATGGCTCTGTCCCTCTAATGAGATCAGGCAGAGTCAGGCACGTAATACGAATTACATACACCTGCCTCTTGTTAACACTCCCTGTCAGGATAAAAGGTGGTGCACAGGAACACTCTGAGTGAGGCTGGGTGCAAGAAGGAACAGCTCTTTTGGGGCTAATGTAAACCAGGCTATGGAAGTTGGAAGGCCAAGGGGCTGATCGGCTGCGGCGGAGAACGAGTGAGAGCCAGGCGAGAATTCCATCCTTTCGAGAAGCCATAAGCGTGCCATGACCGAAAACAAGTGAGCAGAAAAGAGAAACCTGCAAAGTGCTTCCTGGCTGCCTTCTACCCTCGCTGGTGAACGACAAAGTTGGGGAGGAGCAGAGGAGGCGTTGGTGACGGCCTCGACTGCTCCAGGTAAAGCATTGAAGATAGAAGCCCAATTAACATGACCAGTGAATTATCAAAGGCAAACAAAAGCCTGGTTTGTGTTAAGAGCAAAAGAGGCATGCAATACGAGTTGAAGGTTGCGTGTGTGCCGATAATACGCACAATGATTGAAATCTGAGAAAAATATACAAAGTAAGAGAGTGGTCCTGCGAAGTTGAATTGCACAATTAAAAGACTCTGTGAAATGTTCTGAATAATGGAAAGCAGGAAACGAAGGCAAGAAAGTAACTGCGACCCGGAACGAGAGTTGATTGAGTGAAAAGCAATCTATATGAACTTTTCAAACTGCCAAGAGTGCAAAAGTAAAGAGGACATCAACTTTAAAAGATGCCAAGAGGGCCAGAGTAAAACTACAAGTACTAAGGAGCATTGGTGTTGTGAAGATTGTTGATTTTCAAATTGTTTGAAAGGAGGTTGAAATGGTCATGCAGAGATCTATGTAAAATCCTTACAGTTTCTAAAGTCTTCGACAGTAAAAGAGAAAGATAGGCTCAAGCCCGGTGGAGGGAAGACTGTGCTGAACTGTGGTAGAGTGAAAGTTAAGTGTGAAGGACAGAACATGGGGAAGGGAACTCCCACAAAGAGAAAGACAAGCTTGAGCCCAGTGGAGGGAGGCCTGTGCTGAACTGTGATGAAGTGAAGAGTTGAATGTGAAAAGAGAGGCAGGCTTGAGCCTGGCAGAGGGAAGCCTGTGTTGAATTGTGGCAAAGTGAAAGCCAAGAGAAGAACTGTGTACTTGTGGTAAGGCGGACAACGCCTAAATAAGTGATTTGACTGACAAAAGCTTGAAGCACAAGCCTGAATTGTTGAATTGTACCAGTAAGCCAGAGTGTGCAAGTCTGATAGAACTGTGCCATTCACCAATCCTTTTTAAGAAACTCTCGAGACCCTGTGCTTCTGAACATGGGGAAAGGAGTTGTTACCTAAACCATTCTGACATTTCTTTTAAGACACTATTTTTCCCTTTTTGTATTCCCTTTAAACATTTGTCATTTAAGAAGGAGGGCAATGTTTGGTTTTCTTAGTATAGGCCTTTTTATTTTGACTAGACTGACCTGGACTCTTTTGTTGATCATTCTATGGGTGAGATTACTCCCATTTTAGAGTTAGGGCCAGTTAGGAATTTCACCAACCCCAGTAAACTACAAAATAAAGGTTTTTGAAACTTGAATCTATTGTGTCTTTGTCTACTGTTGATACCATGCCTGCATTACAACACTCAGATGCCCCATCCCTCCCTCCAGATCCACACCAAGATGTCCCATCCCTAGCTCCAGATCCCCACCCAGATGCCCCATTCCTCCCACCAGATCCACACCCAATGTCCCATCCCTACCTCCAGATCCACACTGAGATGCCCCATCCCTCCCACCAGATCCACACCCAGATGCCCCAACCCTTCCACCAGATCCACACCCAGATGTTCCATCCCTACCTCCAAATCCACAGCCAGATGCCCCACCCCTCCCACTAGATCAGCACCCAGTGCCCCATCCTTCCCTCCAGATCCACACCCAAGTGCCACATCCCACCCTCCAAATCCATACCAAGGTGCCCCCACCCCTCCCTTCAATATTCACACCCCGGTGCCCAATGCCTCCTTCCAGATCCACATTCAGATACCCCATCCCTCCCGTCTGATACACACCCAGTAGCCCCATCCCTACCTCCAGATAGACACCCAGATGCCCCAACCAACCCTCCAGATCCACAACCAGATGCCCCATCCCTCCCTCCTGATCCACACCCAGATACTCCATCCCTTACTCCAAATCCAAACGCAAGTGTCCCATCCCTCTTTCAAGAGATACACCCAGATGCCCTATCCCTCCCTTCCGATTCACACCCAATTGGCCCATTCCTCCAGTTTTTCAAAGAAGCGAGCTGGGGTTAGATCTCTGTCTTCGGCTGGGACCTCCCGCTGGAACAGCCTCCCTGCCACTCTAAAACTTGAGGAGAACCATCTCTGGTTCCGGAAGCACCTCAAGACCTTCCTCTTTTCTCCTGCCTTCGCTCACCCTCTCCCCTGCTGATCTGTTCTCTCTTGACACCGTGCACCTTGCCACCCTTTGTCCTCCGGGCCCAGGTACCTGCTCACCCCGCCAACCTCCCGCACTGCCTCCAGGCCACCCCTTGCACTGGGGTCTGTATCTGTACCCATACAGCCCCCCCTTTTTCTTCCTGCACTTATTGGACCTACCCTGTCTGCTGCCTTAAACCGAGCACTTGCAAATTGCTGGCTGCACTACCACTGTTTGTTGCCTTTATTATGTATTTATTGTTATTTATCTGTTTCTCCTCTGCTTCGCACTTTCCACTTCTCCCCCTTCCATGCACTTTTCCGCTACCCCTCTCCCATGCACTTGCGCGTTCTCAATGTCACTGGGCCTAGTAAGATCCCTGTTTTGTTCTCCCCTGTTTTCCTCCCTTGCCTTGTCGCGCTCTGAAACACTTGTGTACGAGCGCAATAGAAATAAAATATCAATATCAATATTAATTCTGATCCACACCCAGAAGCCCCATCCCTACCTCCAGATCCCCCATCCCTCCCACCAGATCTACACCTGGGTGCCTCATGCATCCCTCCAGATCCACACCCAGTTGTCCCCCACCAAACCCCTTTAGGGTCCCCATTCTAGGCACCTGTTAGCCCGCAGTCCCCCCTCTTCATTACATTACCATTCCACTGCCCCTTCATGAATCATTAGATTCCCTTCTAAATTAGCCCATATGACCCAGCCACTGTTTTTTTCTTGCCCTCTGTCCTCACATTAGCAGCTTACAGAATGCATGACTCTCCTCCTGACAGTTCCCTTCCCTTGAGATGAGGAGATGACCTAGGACGTAATATGCTGAAAAGTCACGTGACAGGGACGCAACGCTCTGCCTCCTCATCTCGTGACTTGGAGGAGAAATAAACATACTTTCTGCACAATTTACACGTACACTCTTTGTCGTGTAAATTGTGCAGAATGTATGCTATTCGCAAGGACAAAGTGTAAATAGCATACATTCTGCACAATTTAAACGGACCCTCTTGTCCTTGTAAATGGTGCAGAAAGTGCATTTATCCTTAGTCTTTGCGAATAGTTACTT
The DNA here is from genome assembly GCF_040938575.1 of Ambystoma mexicanum. Lineage (NCBI taxonomy): Eukaryota > Metazoa > Chordata > Amphibia > Caudata > Ambystomatidae > Ambystoma > Ambystoma mexicanum. Next base: position 494,926,787 of record NC_090938.1, on the reverse strand, counting down.
CCTACCAAAATACACACACAAAAGTAATACATGGATGAAACATACTAACTTCCTTTTTATAATTGCCCACCACAGCACCTGCACTTCAGCCTTGCAGAATAAAAAATGTAAGGCTAATTCTCGTGGCAGTGACTGGCACAGCCTGTCCCACCAGAGGGGTTGGCGTTGGCAAGGCGTCCGAATGGTCTCCTGCCAGCAGGGGGTGTTTTACCTATGCTGTTTTTTCGAACACTCCTTGGATGGATGTCACTGAAGTACTTAAAGATGTCAGCCTTGCGGAACCAAGCTGCCATCCCCAAACACAAAATCAAGGTGCTGGCATGAGAGTCCTGGTACGCCCAGCTGGGGGTTTACAGAGAGTTGTGACGCACATTTTTATTTTGTGATTTTCCATTTGCCCGTGTGCTTCCTCGCAAATCATGAGGCTTGCAAAAGTGGAAATGTAATATATATGCTTGAGGGTCCGCAAAAGCAGCGTGTCTTACTGTCCCCTAATTCCCCTGTCACACATGAGGGCAAGAATGATTTCTGCAGGATAAAATTATTAGATTAGGCCCGGGCAGGATTTTACACTTGACGGTTCGCTGCTCAGAAAGGAAAAGCGCTCACAATAAAAGCAAAATTAAATGGCCTTCACAAAAGTACAGAGGCAGCAGAACAAATATTACCTGCTTTAAAAGATAAGTGACTTAACAGACGCAGCTAAAATCTCAGAAGAAAGAAATATGTTTCCGGTGCGGTTAGGTCCGCAGAAGCGACGAATGTCGTATGAAACAAGCGATATTAATAAAACGCAGGAGCCGGGGGATTTGGTACAACCCTCTTTAATCTCCAAACCAGAGCTGGCGGTCAGGCAGTAACCCTGCCTCTATCTTTACATGGCGGGCTGCAACCCACAACCTGAGTTAAAAGGGGACAGGTGAATGCCTGTCCTTACATGCTAAAACAGATGGGCATAGAAATGGGACATTACATCTCCCCCTTGCTTAACAAGCAACTTGGGACACTAACCCATCTCTTCAATCCATCTTGACGGTTTGCGAATCACCCTTCTTGACAGACTTCGTAGAGGGGTGGGGAGTGCTGCCATTGGGTCAATCACCCTCACTGCCATCTGTGTCCACATCGCCGTCCATAAACTCAGAGGCGGTCATTACAAGTTTGCCGGTCCAGGAACTACAGTACCAGTAAGCTTGCCGGTACCGTAGTTCCCAGACCGGCAAACTACGAGTTCTGCTCGCGGGTGCCATTACCGGCACCCGCGAGCAGAGCATGTCGGATGCACCGGCACCATTCTGAATGGCGCCGGTGCATCCAACCTCCCCATTCCCATTTGAGCCCTATAGGGATCAAATGGGAATGGGGAGCATTCCATTCCCATTGAGCCCTATAGGGCTGAAATGGGAATGGGGAGCATTCCATTCCGGTGTCCGCGAATGGGCAGTGGGCAATTGCCAGGTCCGGCAGGGCCATAATTACCCAGTAATTGCCCATTCACCGGTGCCAGAATTTTTCGCAAGTTTGGCGGCAGCCTGCCGGTTCTACCGGCAAGGCTACCGCCAAACTTATAATGAGGCCCAGAGTATTCATCAGAAGAGTCCTCAAAGTTAGTTGAATCTTCTTTCCCAAGATAGTCTTCTCTCCCAGGAGTCAGCTCTCCTTCAATTGATCAGAAGAATTAGGAGTTTCTTGTGACAGTGCCTGTGGGACTCACAGCTGTTACCATGGTTACATTGATATGGGTCACTATCATGGGCTCTGGGTTGAAAGCTGGTGTTTCCTTGGGACCTTGTGCTTGGCACACTAATACTTGATCTCCTATCTGAAAGTCACTGTTCCTTGCCTTCCTTCTGTGGTCGGCACATTCCTTCCTTTTGTGTTTGCTTTACTGATCCTTTTCTTTGGCACTGGCTTCACTGTTGTCGGATATCTCGCGGTTGGGGTTGTGTGGGAGAGTGATTCTCACCACTCAACCAAACATTAAAGCAGATGGGCACACACCCATGGAGCTGTGTGGTGTATTCCTGTAGTCCCAGAGTAGTCTACAGACTAACAGGTTTGAAGAGCACATTTCAGATTGGCCATGAACGTCTCCTCTTCCGTTTGCTTGGCGCCAGAGTGGTGTAATTTTGCAGTGCTGGAATCCTAGATGTTCAGCGAACATTGCAAAATCATGCCAGCTGAAAGGGGGTCAATTATCCAACTTCACAATGGTGGGGATTCCATAGTCTGCAAACATTTTGTCCAACGCTGGAATGACTGACTAAGTACTCGTGGAATGAATCAGGTGTATTTCCAGAAACCTGGACATCTCATCCATGCTTACTAGGACGTATTTATCATTGGAGAGTGGACCAATCATGTCTATGGCAACCTCCTCCCAAACTTGCTGGGGCATTGTTGTCATTTTGAGTGGTTCGGGGGAAAGTGCGTGGAGTGACCGATTTGCATGGTATGCATTTCCCCAGCATCTGTTCAACTTTGGCATCCATCTCTGGGAACCATACCGTTGTCCTGAGTTGCCTCTTTGTAGATAAGATGCCACAGTGTCAGTGTCCTGTGTGTGCCAGGTCGATTACTTGATCCTGTAGGTTTACAGGGATAATGATTCTGTTCTTCTTTAATAGTAGCAGGGATGTAATTTAACCAAAATGCCAGGGGTAGCGGAAGTGACATCACACGACCCTTGACCCCAGGTGACATCACAGGAAATGATGTCATTTGACCCCACCCCGAAGTGATATCACGGGAAGCGATGGAAGACGACCTTTCACCCATTGACAAAACAGGAAGTGGCATCACATGGCATTGTACAATACGAAAAATATGGTAACGATCTCACTATAATGTGATATACACTTTATACAAGAATGGATCGCCATATGTATCATTAAGATGAGCGTGTATAGGCCCATATTACCAAATTACTGTGAATGCAAGCAGACGTCCATGACCAAATGATAATGATGTGTCAACATATATTGATGTTTTCAACTTATTCCGATGCAATTATGTTAAAAAGTAGAATTATTTACACATGTATTACTTATAGGAATGAATATGTGATAAATGGACATTAAAGCTGTTTTATGAAACTCCCTCTTGTACGCCTATATGCTTCTATGACTCGAAATACAAGTTGAAATTGCAAATATAAATAGTCTTACCCTAGTTTGCAAAATGCCTCTTCTCCCTTGAGGGCGGGTGCAATGTAGCCCAGGAAAGCCGGCTGTCCGTGGCATAGGATGGAGGCTGACCGAGGACAGTGGGAGTCTTCTGCTGGAAATGCCTCCTCGCCCTGAGCCAGGACTGCTTACTGTGCACCTGGACAATGCACCAGCTCTCCCGGCTCTCGTATAGCTCGATCAGGGTCCGTTCATCCATTTGCGCCATTTGCACAGTCGTTCCCTTTGTGGCAGCTCAGCTGATATTTTACTAGGGCTATAAACTCCCCTTGTGCCGGAGTGCAACTCTTCTCGCCGTGACAGCTGACATGCTGCCCCGTCACCATAAAAGTGAAACAAAAGTTGTCTCCATGGAGAAGAGGTCTCCCACGGCTTTAATGAGCTGAACTCCCACGGCCAATTTTCAACACAGGAATTCGGTTCTGGACAAAATCCGGCTCTTCTAGAAATATGTTTAGTGACATGTAGGGACTGGAACCCGGAAATAAATAAATAACACATGTTGCGTTATGCATGCGCATTTTTAAGGAAAGCTTTGGGAAAAATATTTCTCTCGCAGACAGGGCACACAGTTTTAACATGCACAGCGCTAAAAAAAATATTCTGTACTGGTCGTTGCAAATATGAATTGTTTGGCCTAGTTGCATTTCTATTTTAATTTGCTCCATTTATGCAAAATTGCCTCGGGTAATGGGTTCTGCTTGCGGCTTGCCATGGGCATTTTATTTTGTATTTTCTGATGTACAGACTGTGTGTCCCACAGATAAATTTGAACAAAAGACATAAAGCAACTAGTGGAGCCGCGCCAGCCCCCAGGCAGGCATCATGGAGCCTGCCTTGCAAGTCGCTGCGTGCACGATTCAGCCCAGTGACTTGCCTCATAATTCTTTTTAAAATAATCAGAGGTCGAAGGCACTGGCACGGTAACCCGCAATGCAAGCTCCATGACCTCTGCAATCTTTTCGCGACCCCTGATTATTTTAAAAATAATTATGCAGCAAGGCCTTAATCAGAGGTCGCAAAAAGATCACAGAGGTCACAAGGGAATCGCCAGAGGTCACATTTGCAACCTCTGGGACTCCCAAATGCCGTCCCTGAATAGTAGTTCTTTCTGGCAGACAGATGGAGTGTGCCTTATCAGATGGAATGTCCAGAGTTGTCTTTCCTCTGTTTTGTGGTTGTTTCTCTGAGGCCACTTTCTGGACGTTACGCAGTCTTTTACTGTTGCTTCATGCTCTCAAGTATTTGCAGTAAAGTGAATGATTTTGGCAGTGCACTGCTCACAATGTAATTTAGATATTGATTGCCTTGGTATACTGTCTCTCATCTTTGGTGGATAGGGGATACCTAGACAGAAAATCAGCAAGGTTGCTGTCTTTTCTCAGTCGATGTATGATGGTGAATGAATATTCCTGTAAACGGAGTTCTCATCTCGCGATGCGAGGTGGCATCTTGGCTGTGGGCTTTCCACATATGGTCGTGAAGGCTTGGTGGTCTGTTATGATGGTGAACAGCCGACCGTACAGGAACAAATAATAGTGCGCACAAGCCCATACAACAGCAAAGCTCTCTTTCTCAGGTTGCGAATACGCACACTCGGTTGGGGCTAGGCTGCGGCTTGCACAGGCCACTATAAGTCTTGCAGAAGAGGGTGATGCGGCTGGTTTAATTTGCACTAGAATTGCCTCAAGGTGTCAACTGTTAGTTCAGTTTCTAGTTCTGGGTCGTAGTAGGCCATGCACGAGGTGGAGGCGATACGTCTTTTAATTTCTTGAAACGCGTCTCTTCACAGTCAACAGACCACGTGAATTCTTGTTCCTTGCCAGTGAGTAAATGGAGGGGTGTGCTGGGAGCTTCTACCAGCAATTGCACTTTGTCCGTATTGGGTTGCAGACCTTGTGCGAAAAGGTGTGCCCAAAGAATTTGAGTGTTGATTTGCTTAGCTCGCACGTGTCTGCATTTAGGGTCAGGTTTACGTCTTCGAGTGCGATGCACACTCATCTCAGCGTATCATCATTGGCCACTTGTGTCGCTCCAAAGATCAGAATGTCATCGCTGTAGTTCAGACAATGGGGAATGTGTTTAATGACCTGGTGTATCTCATTCTGGAAAATCTGTGCAGCTGAGGATACCCCAACACTGACATGTTTATATCTAAAAAGCCATAAGTGCGTGGAGAAAGGAGTTATATAGCGAGGATCTGGATGTAGTTCGAGCTGGTGATATCCTTTAATTAAATCCAATTTGGAAAAGACTTTTGCCCCATGCAACTGGTGCATCATGTTGGTCATTCCGGGTGCCATGTGCCGCTCTCTTTCAATTGCAACATTGGGTGCTCTCATGTCCACGCAGATGCAAATGCTTTTATTATTTCCCTTTTTGGGTACAGGCACTATGGGCGACACCCAGAGTGTGGGTCCTGGTGCCTGTTTGATGATGTCCTGGTCTAATAGAGACTGTATTCCGTTCTCCACGTGCTTCTGAATGTTGAGGGGTATTCCCTGGTGATTATGCGCTATCGGTTTGACGAGAGTATTGATATGCAGCTTAATTTGCTTCCCTTTCAGCTTCCCTAGACCTTTGAATAGAGACAGGAACATTTCTGTCATCATCTCTTTTGGGCTGGTTGTGAGGCTGACATGATCTACATCATAAGAAAAGCTGTGGAAAGGGTGACCTGGCCCCTCAACATGAAGGCAGCACTGGACTTGAGCTACTGTGGTATGAACTTGAGTGGTGTTGATGGTGGCAGACTTGGTGAAAGCTAGCTGCCTTTAGATCTGAGGTTCATGTGAAGATGCCCTATTTGACAGAATGCAGCTGTCTGATGAAACTTACGATGAACAAGACTGAGGGCAATGGTGGCCTAGCTATCCAGGTGTCTGACTAGAGGGCAGAAACAGGCTTGTGTGGCACTCAAGCATTGCCCATGTTCCAGCAGTTCCACCATGACTTGCTTAAGCAACCAGGACATGAAAGGAAGATTTGAAATCTGTCCAATTAGTCAGGTCAAGTTCTTCATAAGCATAAGCAACATTTGCGGCCTGTCTTAATCAAGATTGCCTACAGGGTTTATAGACATCAGAAGCTACACTTTGAGACTGAGCAAATCGGGGGGTGATGCTGCACCCTGCCTTCCTGAATGGTCAGCAGTTTGTGAAGACATAGCATTGGGATATGACGGTCCAAGGATGGCTCCATGTACTCTGGGTGTCTAGACCACTTTGGACCCACAAAGAACATGGTGCAGACCTCCTACACTAGACTCTGGATGTTGAAACGTCTCTGCACATGTGTTCTGCTTTGTCCAACAAATTCTTACCTAAAGGACAATCTTTAGGATACTTAAGTCCAGCTGCTGTTTGTCTTAATTGCTCTGACATGAACCTATTGCCACTGGATGTGTGCCTCCCTTGGACAACTGCAACAAACGGGTCCCACTCTCCTTGTGCCTGTAATGGAATCTGTCCACAGCAGCGTAGATGGTATGATGATGAAGACTTTCTCCTGAATTCGCCATAGGTCATGCCCTGGATATTGTTATATGCAGACTCCACTGCCTGATTGTCTCCTTTGCACCTGGTACATTCTCTTCTGCAATGCCAAACCTTTCCAGGGTTGTTCAACTCCGGACCTCGAGGGCTGGGATCCTGACTGGTTTTCAGGATATCCCTCATTAATAATTATGAGCATTTAGAATCATTGTGTGCAAATTTATCTCATGAATATTGAGAGCTCTCTTGAACCCGACAAAGATCTGACCCACGAGGCCTGGAGTTGGACAACCTGTTTGGGGTATGTGTCCACCAAGCAAGGTAGTGCTCATTTGGCTAGTCACTATCTTTTCTTCAGTCTCCAGCCATTTAATCCCATTTACGTTTTGCTGTCCCACCTGCAAAATGTTTAAGACCCTGTATCCTTGTGCACACCCTTTGCTCCCGTTTCTGAAGGAATTCCATGCTTTGAAGAGGCCTCGATATGATATGATATGAAATGGCATTTATAACACGCCTATACACAAGTGTTTCAAGGTGCGACAAGGCAAGGGGGGGAACAAAGGGAGGACATACAACAATCCTACCAGGCCAGGTGTCATTCAGATCGCGCAAGTGCATGGGAAGGGGGGGGGAAGGAAACGTGCACGCGGGAAGAGAGAGGGGAAAATGCAATACATGGGAAAGTGGAATAAATAAGATAAATACACTGCCAGCTGGTGGCAAGTGCAAGGAAGTGCAGACATAAGTGCTGGTAGGGGGACTGTAGGGATACAGACAACCGGTCCCCAGGTGCAGGAGTTGCCAGGGAGGCAGTGCAGGTGGGCAATTGATGGGGCCTGGGCCAGGGATCAGAAAGGGTAGCTAGGTAACCAGTGCATTTTCAGTCAGGAATTCAGCAGGGGAGAGGGGGAGAGAAAGCAGAAGCAAAGAGGAAGGTTTTGAGGTGCTTCCGGAACCGGAGATGGTTCTCCTCGAGTTTCAGGGAGGCAGGAAGGCTGTTCCAGGGAGAGGCCCCTGCCGAAGAGAGTGATCTGCCACCAACTCATTGCTTGGAAAAGCAACTGACCCTGAGGGAGTTGGAGGAGGATGAGCGAAGAGCTCGAGAAGGAAGATATTTAGGAAGAGAGAGTTGAAGGTATTGCGGCCCCAGACCCCAGAAGGCCTTGTGTACAATGCAGAGGGTTTTGAACTTAATCCTCGCAGCCACTGGGAGCCAGTGCAGAGATTTCAGTCCTGGAAAGATACGATCCTGGGCTTGAGGCCAAGGACAAGTCTTGCAGTCCTGTTCTGGATAAGTTGCAGAGGGCGGAGAGTAGAGGCAGGCAGATTTAGATAGAGGCTGATACAATAGTCCAGCCTAGAGAGGACCAGGGTTCTGGAGACAGCAAGCTTCTGGGGGAAGGAGAGGAAAGGAAGAATACCTCTAAGGAGGTGCAGCTGGTAGTGTGACTTCTTAGAGACGTCAGAGATGTGAGGGGAGAAGGAGAGTGTGGAGTCGAAGATGATCCCAAGGTTTTTTGCCTTGCAGGTGGGAGTAGGAAGAGGGTGAAGAGAGGCCGGCCGGAGAGCTGCAGGGAAGGAGGGAGTGGGTGTGCCAATGAGTAGAATCTCAGTCTTACTGACATTAAGGCAGAGGTTATTGGCGGCACACCACTACTGGATGGCAGACAGACAGTCATAGATGTGGGAAGGAGAGGAGGAGGCCGAGGGTAGCCTGAAGATGAGTTGGGTATCATCTGCATAGCACTAAAAGTTGGGACAGAGAGTGGAGATGCGGTGGGCAAGGAGTGCAAGGTATTGGTTGAACAGCCAGGGAGAGAGGTTAGACCCGTGGGGGACACCACAGGTAGAGAAAAAGATGTCAGAGAGGAAGGACCCAAGTTGGACCTGGGAGGGTCGGTTGGAGAGGAAAGAAGTCAGCCATGCCAGAGCCTGACCAGTGATACCCAGGCTATCACAGAGAGACGGTTGCGCAGGATGGCATGGTTGACAGTGTCAAAGGCAGAGGAGAGATCAAGCAAGATGAGAACGCATGGGGTGTTAGAGTCAAGGTTGGTGAGCAGGTCTTCACGGATGTTCAGGAGAACAGTTTCCGTGCTTCTGGCAGCTCTGAAGCCAGACTAATGGTTATGAAGACAACCAACAGTTCCCAGTCTGCTTGGCTAAATCCAACGGTTTCAAATGGCTCGTTATTTGTATCCTGGCATGATGGTTTGAAAAAAGGACTTCCAGATTGATCAAAGACAGGCAGATACAGCAGTTCCACCATTTTCTTCTGAACAGCCTTTTGGCTCCTGTGCCTGCTAAAGAAGTGGTTGTCGAGGTAGGTAAACATGTTCCGATCCTTCTCAAATGAGCCGTTAACGGAGCATAAGGAAAACTATAAGCATTGAAGGACACTTCAAACTGCTAACAGCAAGTGTCCTTTAAACTCAGAATACTAATGATTGCTGAATTAGTGAACCCAGTCTGTACTGTCACCATATTGAACTAATCTGTTCCCCGACTTATTTTCGATTTAGTGTGTACATCACACTAAAGTGTGAAGGGGCTAATCAACAAGAAGTTCCTAGAGTACACATCCCATCTGCCTTTTAATGCAGCACTTGACAGGTAAACTGTCTTGCCTCTTGCCATGTGTTTCATTTTACTTTTCCATCTGGTGGCATACACGGGGGTGTTGGGTGAAACTTCCAACGCAAAAAAACACCATCCATCTCCAGCACTTATTTACTGCCGGTCTATTGAATTACCCTGATGGATTGGGACGAGAGTCAGACTTGGTTAGAAGGCCGAACTGAAAGACCATTTGTAAATGCTGTGCTGGTCATACCTAGGCATCAAGCAAGCATGATAAAATGGTGCCAACACTGTTCTCCACTGTTATCCATCCAGTACACAATACTGTATCTGACTGCCAACACGGATGACCTTGTAGTAATTGTAGATTTTTTGCAGCACTCCTGCCCCTCAAATCTTAAACAGACCTGTCCGAGTGCAGGCTAGTAAGAGCAGGGACTACCAGGGTCAGTAACTTTGCTGTGGCTGTGCTCCTCATTTGATTTGGCATGCATTGTATACTTTGTTAAAGTAATGGACAATGCCACAGGCACCTCAGAAGCCTGTGCCGAGACTTTCTTCTCTTGAAGATACCAGTGGGTCTCTTATGGCCTCAAAAACCATCCCAACTTTCCCCCCACAAGACCCCTCTAATACACTTAGACAGTAGTTTTAATCCTGTTACTAGTGCATAAAGGCCCAGGTAAATTCAGACTGCTGGAGATCTGCAACTGGCAAACGAGTAGAGCAATTTCTACCCCTCAATGACACCAGATGTAGGCACTGGTCTGTCAATGCACATGCTTTACCATTGCAATCTCCTAATATTTATGGTTAAAAATCAACTCTTCCACTTCAGAGTCCTTCACTAAACGCAGTTTGTGTAAAAGAAATGGTCTAAATTGTATCATTCTGAATGACCAGCTATCAAATTCACTGCAAATGCAGAAGCTGATCTCAGGAAAACCAATAGAATGTGTGTGTACTTAATTGACGGGCTCGTGAAAGCACTTTATTGAGACATGAGAGGACTTCAAAAGGACATGGAAGGTTTCCTTTGCCACGGTTCGCAAAATTCTTTTGGCTGCAGAAGGTAAGCAAACCTAAGCCGCACATCTCCCTTTTTTTCATTCATCATGTAAGGCTTTTGTATGAGATCTGGCAAAGAGGGCTGAAGGACCATTTTAACAGAGATAATTGAGTGAGTCAAAGACTACAACATCAAAGACCTTGTGCTGGGGGAATTGAGTCCCCCTTCCAAACGCTTCTCTGGTAAGGTGGAGCACAGCGCACCCGGGGCATCTGTCGAGGCTGGCACTGGCTTCTTTCTTGAAATCTGATAACTGAGCATAGCATACGTACCCTCCGCCCACATTAAACTTCATGTATTAAACCATTATGGCATACAAAAAAGCCCCTTGCCCTAGTTTCCTACTTCACCTTAAGTGAGGCAAGATTTTTTTGGTATTCTTTTTTTTTACCTGTTAGTGCAACATATGGGCTGTGTTCATGAAAACAAGAGGTTCTTTGCCTTCTTAACACTAGATTTGAAAAGGTTCTCATTTACTTCTTAAGTTACTAAGGTCTTTCAAGGGTGAAGTCAGCAGTTTTTTCAGCCACTTTGTGATCCATTGCATGTTGGATGCTTTCTTGAATACCAAGACACTTAAGGCAAACCCTGCAGCTCATTCTCATTGGGGGAAGGCAGCTACATGTTGCCTTAATGAGGAGCATTAATACAATTTCTGAAATTTGTAAGGTGCCATTTTAGGAAGTCTGGTCAGACCACTTTTTTTTCTCCATTTCTTCTGCTCCCTTTGTTTTCTGTGTTTGGTGCTTATGAATATTAACATCACATAATGATATTTTTGATGCTTGTGAATCTTTTTCGAGTCACATGCTGTGCATAAGGTCCCACATGGTGGTGATCGCTGAGTGTTGCGTCTTTTTTCAGGGATTGAGGAGGACGTCAACATGTGCGTGACTATAACAATGTCCCTGGCATGGCGGGTAGTGTACCCAAGATCCTTCACACGTCACTCCAACCAGATTGTTTTGTTCTGCCTATCTAGTCTGTCCTACAAATGCAGAGCTCATAAGTTAATATTGCTTGATCTAACCTCAAGCGGTTCATACTTACCTTCAAGACGGCTGCTTTGACGTCAGATCCTGCCTTGCAGACTGATTTCCACGTGGCCATGGCCACCTGGGCTTACAGTAGGGAGAGTGGGGTCCTTTTACTGACTTTCTCTCGATAATGTCTCTTATTTGCCCCTCTTCTCTTTCCTTCAGTCTGGTTGCCGTTAGTCTCTGCTATGGAGTGAACCTTTTAAATTCTGCCCCGTTTTGCAACAGCAAATTACTCTGGAAAGATGCCCATCACCAGTGCACGGTGCCTCCCTCGTGACCATGATGAGCGGCGTTGCAAGGCCTGTAAACTTTATCGGCCCCAAACCTTAGAAGACAGGCGCACTAAGTGGTTGACACCCTATGCCATGCAGGCCCTGAGTCACCCCCAACACCGGCACCTTGGAGGAGGAATCTGCCGGCAGCCGTGGCTCCGATTCGGATACCATTGACTTAATAGTGGAAGTGGCCCATTCCTGTGTGTCCATCCCCGATAAGCCTGCCATCGGCAGTGCTGTGTGTAAATCACACCCCGGTGACAAGGGCAAACACACAACACATGCTCCTAAGCACACAACCGCTAGACTTTCCTTGACAGATCCGCTGAGAAAGCCGTTGACACCTTCAAGCCGCCAAACTTCGGCAGGACCTACTGACCCTTTTTTTCAGTGGGTGCTCATGCTAAACCACTGGCCTTTGATGACATGCCGAAGTGGGCCCATTCGTTGGAAACACTCCCGAAGCTTTGGGAGAAGCTTTCTGAAGCCAGTCTACACAGCTCTGACCCCAAGAAGACTCTGCTTTACCTAAAGGCTATTCTCCTGCCCCAATTCCTCTATCTAGGGCCCTGCAGCCAACTGCCCAGCCCTTTCCTCCTGCCCTCTTACTAGTGATTCCAACCTCCAATTCAGTCAATTCAGCCAGGATTGGAGGATCCGCCTTCTCAACCTTGGCACTAACTCACTACCCCCACACATTCGACACACCCAAGACTACATGGCCTTCCGCAAAGCTCTAAAAACCTGTCTCTTTCCGTAAAACTGATTAAGACCATCTGAGGTCGCTGAAACCCTACAACACCATGGACCACGACCTCAATGACATTATACTGGAAAGTAATCGCAGCTTGTGGACAAATGTTTAAGGAGATACCAAGCAATTAAACCACTGAAAGCGAGTAATAAGTCACCAAGACAGAATCAAATGGTTACCATAGATGACAACCTTAGTGTCCTCCAGGCGCCAGATATATGACTGCTGACTATCTGCATCCTGACTCTACTACAGATGCGTAGATGCCTCCTGTGCCATCTCCCTTTGAGTGCAGCTATCGCGAAACGTGTCAATGTAATCCGGAACAGTAGGCTGGTAAGAATAACACATCCCCTCCAGACACTCACCTCTCCTATCACTATGCTCACTCCCTACTCTACATCAACACACAATAGAGTGCAGCTACACTCCTCGATCAATTTCGGCCTAGCTGCTCACATACGAACAATACTCCATTAACACCTCAACATCCTGCTAGAACGAAAAAAAATCGGCCTAGCTGCACACATAAGCGTCCTATACAGACCTAAAGCCACCAGAATGCAGTCTCGGAGACCAACCACTAGACTGCACACATTCAACTGATCTCTCAATATCATCACACCTAATGTTAGGATGCAGCTACCATCAGGCAATCGCATCAGCTGCTCACATATTGAGTGAACCCAAGCACCCTATAATACCCTACTCTCTCGATTAACCTAGACTACAGTCCCGAGGGTGTTCAAATCACAAGCGCTTTGAGGTCATACCAATGAAATATAGAGCGCTATATAAATGCCAAATAACATAACATAACATCACATGCACCAGGACCATCTGGATGGACGATTGGAAACTAAGGCTGCTTCCTCCTGGAACTTCACCTTTGACTATGTATATGGTGACCTTCATTCTCTTGTCTTTGTATGTACACGTAGCCTTGAACATTCCCTTGCAGTCTAGCAGTGTGTTTGTGCCATAGGGATATATGTCGATATCTGCCGTCTTTAAATCTTTCTTATTGTTGAGGGACTTGTAGGTCTCTTCATTGATTACGTTGACTGTGACTCTGGTATATATGAGGAATTCTCGACTGTGTCCATTTATTTGTAGCAGCATAGTAGGGCTGTATTGAGTTGCTGGTGCAAGACCAACACATTAATTTAGAAAACTGTGTCTGACAGAAGCCAAAATCTAAGGCTGTGAGGCTTCCCAGAATCTTTTGCAGGTGAGCAAGTGCAGTTTTTCAAACAAGGGTAAAATATGAATGTATTTGATCTAATTCAAGCTGCACCTGACCAGAAAGTTTGGCCCAACTCTTATGACATGTTATTGAACGTTAACATGATTTTCTGTTCCTATTTGAAAGGGTCAGAAGACACCCTCTCAAGCATTTCGCATGCCCTAGTATCTCTTCGAAACAGTAAGAGTGAAAATACATTTTTCTTTCCTCTGCTTTTTAAAATGAATCCCATTTGAGAATAATACACAGGGGAGGGAGGCAGGTTTGCCTGACATTCAGAAGCCCTTTGCAAACAAGGCGCTACTTAATTTAGTTCAAGTGAAGGCAATGCACTAGCAAGTATCTCTTCTTTTGTGCCAAATTATTTTTCATAAATCGGGCCTTAAGAGTTCAAAGTACATTCCAAATAAGAATAAACAATTAGCGCCCGGCTTCATGTAAAAACAAAATCGGTTATTTGGAATGCAGCCTTAATCCAAACACGAATGCCCGCATTCCAAGCAAGCTGTTGGCTGCTCCACTTAGCTCCCACGCCCCACCAATTGCCACCTTCCACACTCCTGAAATAAATATAAACATTAAACTTGCCACTTGCCAGCCCCATCCTCTTCTCACTGCCACCAACCACACCACTGCCATGAAAACAAACAAGGGACTCTTCGTGGCTATTTCTTGACAGACATATTGGCTATATGTTTGCGAGGTCTAGGCCAAGGCTTTTTTCCACAAAAACAAAACATTAGCACCCCAGATGTTATGGGGTTAATGCGCTTAACTCTCCTCCCCCCACCATGGCAGGTTGTACAGAGGATTAGACAGGGCAAGGCTCACCCAAAATGGCCCAGCTATATTACCTTCAGGCCGGGCATGTTCGACAGTTCTGGCTACGCCTCTGGGGTTGTAGCAGTTTGCAATGGTCCTTAGTGTCATGTTGTTCATAAGCAAAACAGAAAGTTGATGGCTGGAAGGTTTTGAATTAATCATACCCACTGGCAAAGCTCTGGGCAACCATCCAGACCATCGTTTTTCAGCCTGCCAAGCCATTACAGAAGGGGAAAAACCATATGCAAATCAGGCTTGGTCCTACCCCAAAAGGGGCAGTCCAGCCTGAACTGCTAGATCACATCCCTTCTGCACGAGACCACAAGCATCCCCAGACATGTTTCAGCCTTTTTGGGCGTCATCAGTGAGGAGTAGCCTGGGTCTCTAGGCCCAGCAGACTCGGGACCCACGTCTGGGCATACCCGTCCCACTCGGGGTGACTTTAGCAAAACAGAAAGTTGATGGCTGGAAGGGTTTGAATTAATCATAACCACTGGCAATGCTCTGGGCAACCTTCCAGACCATCGTTTTTCAGCCTACCAAGCCATTACAGAAGGGGAAAAACCATATGCAAATCAGGCTTGGTCCTACCCCAAAAGAGGCAGTCCAGCCTGAACTGCTAGATCACATCCCTTCTGCACGAGACCACAAGCATCCCCAGACATGTTTCAGCCTTGTTGGGCGTCATCAGTGAGGAGTAGCCTGGGTCTCTAGGCCCAGCAGACTCGGGACCCACGTCTGGGCATACCCGTCCCACTCGGGGTGACTTTAGAAAAACAGAAAGTTGATGGCTGGAAGGTTTTGAATTAATCATAACCACTGGCAAAGCTCTGGGCAACCCTCCACTCCATCGTTTTTCAGCCTGCCAAGCCATTACAGAAGGGGAAAAAACATATGCAAATCAGGCTTGGTCCTACCCCAAAAGGGGCAGTCCAGCCTGAACTGCTAGATCACATCCCTTCTGCACGAGACCACAAGCATCCCCAGACATGTTTCAGCCTTGTTGGGCATCATCAGTGAGGAGTAGCCTGGGTCTCTAGGCCCAGCAGACTCGGGACCCACGTCTGGGCATACCCGCCCCACTCAGGGTGACTTTAGCAAAACAGAAAGTTGATGGCTGGAAGGTTTTGAATTAATCATAACCACTGGCAGAAGCTCTGGGCAACCCTCCAGACCATCGTTTTTCATCCTGCCAAGCCATTACAGAAGGGGTAAAACCATATGCAAATCAGGCTTGGTCCTACCCCAAAAGGGGCAGTCCAGCCTGAACTGCTAGATCACATCCCTTCTGCACGAGACCACAAGCATCCCCAGACATGTTTCAGCCTTGTTGGGCGTCATCAGTGAGGAGTAGCCTGGGTCTCTAGGCCCAGCAGACTCGGGACCCACGTCTGGGCATACCCGTCCCACTCGGGGTGACTTTAGCAAAACAGAAAGTTGATGGCTGGAAGGTTTTGAATTAATCATAACCACTGGCAATGCTCTGGGCAACCTTCCAGACCATCGTTTTTCAGCCTGCCAAGCCATTACAGAAGGGGAAAAACCATATGCAAATCAGGCTTGGTCCTACCCCAAAAGGGGCAGTCCAGCCTGAACTGCTAGATCACATCCCTTCTGCACGAGACCACAAGCATCCCCAGACATGTTTCAGCCTTGTTGGGCGTCATCAGTGAGGAGTAGCCTGGGTCTCTAGGCCCAGCAGACTCGGGACCCACGTCTGGGCATACCCGTCCCACTCGGGGTGACTTTAGCAAAACAGAAAGTTGATGGCTGGAAGGTTTTGAATTAATCATAACCACTGACAAAGCTCTGGGCAACCATCCAGACCATCGTTTTTCAGCCTGCCAAGCCATTACAGAAGGGGAAAAACCATATGCAAATCAGGCTTGGTCCTACCCCAAAAGGGGCAGTCCAGCCTGAACTGCTAGATCACATCCCTTCTGCACGAGACCACATGCATCTCCAGACATGTTTCAGCCTTGTTGGGCGTCATCAGTGAGAAGTAGCCTGGGTCTCTAGGCCTAGCAGACTCAGGACCCACGTCTGGGCATACCCGTCCCACTCGGGGTGACTTTAGCAAAACAGAAAGTTGATGGCTGGAAGGTTTTGAATTAATCATAACCACTGGCAATGCTCTGGGCAACCTTCCAGACCATCGTTTTTCAGCCTGCCAAGCCATTACAGAAGGGGAACAACCATATGCAAATCAGGCTTGGTCCTACCCCAAAAGGGGCAGTCCAGCCTGAACTGCTAGATCACATCCCTTCTGCACGAGACCACAAGCATCCCCAGACATGTTTCAGCCTTGTTGGGCGTCATCAGTGAGGAGTAGCCTGGGTCTCTAGGCCCAGCAGACTCGGGACCCACGTCTGGGCATACCCGTCCCACTCGGGGTGACTTTAGAAAAACAGAAAGTTGATGGCTGGAAGGTTTTGAATTAATCATAACCACTGGCAAAGCTCTGGGCAACCCTCCAGACCATCGTTTTTCAGCCTGCAAAGCCATTACAGAAGGGGAAAAACCATATGCAAATCAGGCTTGGTCCTACCCCAAAAGGGGCAGTCCAGCCTGAACTGCTAGATCACATCCCTTCTGCACGAGACCACAAGCATCCCCAGACATGTTTCAGCCTTGTTGGCGTCTTCAGTGAGGAGTAGCCTGGGTCTCTAGGCCCAGCAGACTCGGGACCCAGGTCTGGGCATACCCGCCCCACTCGGGTGACTTTAGCAAAACAGAAAGTTGATGGCTGGAAGGTTTTGAATTAATCATAACCACTGACAAAGCTCTGGGCAACCCTCCAGACCATCGTTTTTCAGCCTGCCAAGCCATTACAGAAGGGGAAAAACCATATGCAAATCAGGCTTGGTCCTACCCCAAAAGGGGCAGTCCAGCCTGAACTGCTAGATCACATCCCTTCTGCACGAGACCACAAGCATCCCCAGACATGTTTCAGCCTTGTTGGGCGTCATCAGTGAGGAGTAGCCTGGGTCTCTAGGCCCAGCAGACTTGGGACCCACGTCTGGGCATACCCGTCCCACTCGGGGTGACTTTAGCAAAACAGAAAGTTGATGGCTGGAAGGTTTTGAATTAATCATAACCACTGGCAATGCTCTGGGCAACCTTCCAGACCATCGTTTTTCAGCCTACCAAGCCATTACAGAAGGGGAAAAACCATATGCAAATCAGGCTTGGTCCTACCCCAAAAGGGCAGTCCAGCCTGAACTGCTAGATCACATCCCTTCTGCACGAGACCACAAGCATCCCCAGACATGTTTCAGCCTTGTTGGGCGTCATCAGTGAGGAGTAGCCTGGGTCTCTAGGCCCAGCAGACTCGGGACCCACGTCTGGGCATACCCGTCCCACTTGGGGTGACTTTAGAAAAACAGAAAGTTGATGGCTGGAAGGTTTTGAATTAATCATAACCACTCGCAAAGCTCTGGGCAACCCTCCAGACCATCGTTTTTCAGCCTGCCAAGCCATTACAGAAGGGGAAAAACCATATGCAAATCAGGCTTGGTCCTACCCCAAAAGGGGCAGTCCAGCCTGAACTGCTAGATCACATCCCTTCTGCACGAGACCACAAGCATCCCCAAACATGTTTCAGCCTTGTTGGGCGTCATCAGTGAGGAGTAGCCTGGGTCTCTAGGCCCAGCAGACTTGGGACCCACGTCTGGGCATACCCGTCCCACTCGGGGTGACTTTAGCAAAACAGAAAGTTGATGGCTGGAAGGTTTTGAATTAATCATAACCACTGGCAATGCTCTGGGCAACCTTCCAGACCATCGTTTTTCAGCCTACCAAGCCATTACAGAAGGGGAAAAACCATATGCAAATCAGGCTTGGTCCTACCCCAAAAGGGCAGTCCAGCCTGAACTGCTAGATCACATCCCTTCTGCACGAGACCACAAGCATCCCCAGACATGTTTCAGCCTTGTTGGGCGTCATCAGTGAGGAGTAGCCTGGGTCTCTAGGCCCAGCAGACTCGGGACCCACGTCTGGGCATACCCGTCCCACTCGGGGTGACTTTAGCAAAACAGAAAGTTGATGGCTGGAAGGTTTTGAATTAATCATAACCACTGGCAAAGCTCTGGGCAACCCTCCAGACCATCGTTTTTCAGCCTGCCAAGCCATTACAGAAGGGGAAAAACCATATGCAAATCAGGCTTGGTCCTACCCCAAAAGGGGCAGTCCAGCCTGAACTGCTAGATCACATCCCTTCTGCACGAGACCACAAGCATCCCCAGTAGCCTGGGTCTCTAGGCCCAGCAGACTCGGGACCCACGTCTATGTTGTTCACAAGGGCATGTTGCTTTCCCTCATTGTCGTGAGGGGACAGCCCACGTTTGGGCCAGGACAGAGGAAATAGAAGTCAGATTAGGGTAAGGGCTTTGGGGGTGGGGGAGCGTTCAAGTGACACGGGTGTGCAATAAAAATGCATATAGTTGCACCGACCCGTGTCTGTGTGATTCCTTGTAGGAGGCTCCAAACGTGAGTAGTCTTCTGGGAGGCCAATACAGCACATTGGCGATGAACGCTCCCAATCAGGACCCACACTCCAGCCCGCGCCAAGCACAATCTGGAAGACACACCAAGCAAGTACACCCTGCCAGGTGAGGCCCACTGCGGAGCGTGCCACACGCACACATGGCTCAAGAGGCCATGACTTCAACCTCCAGAAGGGGCAGCTCAGGATGGTGCTGTTGAGTGCTGTCAACGCGCATTGGCACGCCTCCCAACGTAGACACCGTCTACAGGATCCAGCCTGCCTGCAGCAGTGCACAGGGTACGTGGCGAAGGGGGAGAGGACACCCTCATGCGGCACTGCCAAGACCCACCCAGCCAGAGCGCACAGAAGGGCTGCAAAAAGAGGCCTTCCTTCCACTAGTGGAGAAAAGGGACACTGGCACAGGAGGCCCCCTGTGGAGAAAAAGTGGGGAGGGGAACATGTGCACACTGGACACTTGCATAGGAGAACCACCCCCCAAGTAGACTAAGAGAAGCTATTGCGCACAACATGTCGGGAGACAAAATTGCCTCCTCATCATGAGATGGTGCCTCAGGACCCATCCTGCCCTCAGGTGGAGGGACACAAGTATGTGCATAAGTGCCTTAATGCATTCCCCGCATGCATTACACCTGCGGGATACAAGCAACCTAGAGCCACAGTGGGCAATATGGCTACAGGATTTAAAATGTTATGTGGGGGCCGTGGGGCTCACCAACGATGCACGGCTAAAGAATACATTGGGCCTCATTACAAGTTTGGTAGTAGGCTTCCTGGTAAACCCGGCAGGCTGCCGCCGAACTTACGAACTATACCGGCACCCGGCAATGGGCAATTACTGGGGCATTCCAGGCTGACAGGCACCCGTGGGCTGACCTCGTAGTTTGCTGGTCCGGTAACTACGGTACCAGCAAGCTTACCGGTACCGTAGTTACCGGATCGGCAAACTTGTAATGAGGCCATTATCCGTGGTGGTTGGACCCGCAGTCAGGGACATTGCAGGAGAACTACTCAACCTTGAAACGGCTTCTTTCCAGGACCTACACATGAAACTATCTGAATACTTTGCGTCCTACACCACCGTTGATTATGAGAGACACATCTTTCATACGACGTGTAAAGACAAAGGAGATTTCCTAGACAACTTTGTCATGAGACTACGGATAAAGCTGAAACACTGCGAGTTCCACCGGTACTCCAACAAGGAGGCGTTGTAATCTTAAGGTATTGCTGGATGTGACTCCCAAGCATTCAGGAAAAAGCTACTACAAAATCAGAGGTCACTGGAGGAAATGCTGGCACTGGCACGCATGGAAGCAGCAGTAGAGTCACAGCTGGACAACCTGAGCAAGATCACAATACAACTCAAACAGACTGAGGGCGAGACCGTCAACAAACTACACTCCACCGCGAACACCCCAGCCAGATGCACCAACATCATGTGCTTCAAATGCGGCTATGAATACCCTCACACCGGTGAATGTCCGGCACTGCGGCAAAAATGAGCCGCCTGCAGTGGTAATGACCATTTTGCACGCCGTTTGTAAAAAAGCACCCCTATCCTCATCAGGCAGGAGATCACAAAGGGAGCCTAGAAAGACACCACTGGTGAGCCCACATGACGCCAGACCTGACAGTGAACCGAGAAGACATGGGCGGGACAAGCAGGAATACAGAAGACTCCACGCACGTGAATACCACAGGTCCTATGAAGGATCTAGACATGGGGGCCGCAGACAGTACGTCTGATACATTGAAATGAGATCCCCCTCCAGTAGTGACTCTGTATCCTCAGGTGATGACCAACGGAAGAATGGATATGTCTGGGCACTGAGCAACTCCATGGCAAAATAACATAGCCCGACTTTCATGCTTCACATTAACAACACCCCTCTACAATTCCTCATAGACACAGGGGCAAAAGTTAACATCATAAGTGAAGAGGCATACAAAGCACTCCAAAACCCCCAAAACTCAAACGATCCACCATCGACATCTATCCATATGGATCGGCCTCCCCATTACCACGCAACGGGGTCGTCACCACATGCACTCACAAGTCACATGAGGCAGAAATACAACTACACATACTCAAGACCAAAGTAAACAGTGGCTGCATTCACAGTTTTAAAAATGACGTGGATATGGGTCTTGTGCACATCTTGTATCAACTGGTGGCCCACAAATACTTTGCGAGGCCGAAAGACATTGAAATGGAATTCCCAAAAATATTCCAATGACCGGGGAAACTCAAAAATCGCAAGATCCAATTGCACATCAACCCGGACGTCAAGCTGATCGCCCAACACTACAGGGGCATACCAATCAATATACAAAGGCAGGATGAAGAAGAGATCGGCAAGCTGCTGAAGCAAAATGTAATTGAACCAGTGACAGGACCCACCACCCGGGTATTGCCGATAGTCCCTGTCCCCAAATATCAGCAGACGCTCCATAAGGCTATGCTTGGACATGAGGAGGGCTAATGAAGCAATCGAGCATGAAAGACACCAGGCATCAACGATAACAGACACAATCCACCTATTGCATGGTGAAAAATTCTTCTCAAAGCTAGACCTCACAAAAGGCTACCACCAACTTGAGATCGCTCCTGAGCCCCATTATATAACTACCTTCATGACCCACATGGGCCTTTTCCAATACAAGTGACTCCGTTTTGGTATCTCATCTGACGCAAATGTTTTTCAAGATGAAATCCATAAAGTCATAAGGCACGTTCCAAACTGCCTCAACTATTCGGAAGATATCTTAGTATTCAGCAAGACCAGAGAAGAACATGAAGCTGCACTCTACTGTGTGTGCGCGGCTCTCAAAGCTGCAGGTTTAACACTCAAAAGTAAATGCGAGTTACAGAAGGGTTCGCTCAAATTCTTCGGACACATATTCTCGGAGAAGGGGATGCGCCAGACCAAGGTGGCAGCACTGAACACCACCCGGCTGCCACAGAAAGTGTCTGAACTTCGTTTGTTCCTCGGGCTGGCGAGCTTCTGTTCAAGGCACCTCCAGGACTATGCAACAATCAACACCCCCTCTGTCTACTCACGCAAAAGGACCAGCCCTTTGAATGGTCGGCAGACTGTCAGCATGCCTTCGAGACCATGCACAATAACATCTCCAAAGCCGAAGATATGGCATACTTCAATGCGGAGAGGAAGATGGAAGTAATAGTTGATGCTGGCACAGTGGGCTAGGTGCCATACTGACTCAACGGAACGCCGCCGACTCCAATTACACCTTCACCATAGCATACGCTAGCAGGAGTTTCACACACTCAGAGCAGGCATACTCCCAAGTAGAAAAGGAAAGCTTGGCCATCGTCTGGGCCTGTGAATATTAGTATCTCTTCTTATACAGCAATGCCTTTAACATCGTCACAGATCATCAGGCCCTCCTGACAATTTCTGGTGACCCAAAGGCACGAATGCCGCCTAGAATAGCACGGTGGGGCCTAAGGCTGAAGGACTATAAATTCAACATCATTCATCGGATGGGCAAAGAAGACAACCCGGCCGACCATCGAGACACCCCACATCACCAGCACAGGCAAGCCTCTCCATTCCGGACGCATACATTAACTATGTGATACATCACCTACAACCCCTGCTCGTTGATTTGACCACCCTCTTGAAGCCCACTGCATCAAAACCTGGAAGATGAAACACATAAAGAATCAAGCAAAAGAAGAATCAGAGCAAGTGAACGAGCAAGTGAACGAAAATATACGATGCGTAGAACTAGTTAGGAACGAGTTGACGCTTGTTGAAGATGACAGGGGGCTGTGATTTTATACCAAACAACTGTAAGGTCAAAAGATTTACAGTATCCAAAAAAATGAAAGTTGCCGTTCATAATTATTTTTTCAATTCTGATTAAGTTATATGGTTGCATGCTTCTTGCGGTTTATATGGAGTGTTTGGTCACATAGACAGCGGGTAGCTTGCTGACATTGCTGGCGAATTATCAGAGAGCTCAGCCTGACAAGACACGTGTCTAGTCTCAAAGAAATGCTCAGGTGTTGTTTTTCGAAAAGCCAGCGCGTCAAAGGTGTTTTCTATGGCTGTTGGATTCAATGCTGCCCACCGCCTTTGCTATGGTGGACCATTAACATCTAGTTAACTTCATCCATTCCACCGTCCTCAGAGGCTCACCCATTCGCTGCCGTCATTATTTTCTTTCAGAGCATTCAGGAGGTTTAACGTTCTACTACTGTCAATTCCTCTGTCTGCCCCCTCACTTGTGGTGTGCCTCTGGGCTCCTAGCTCCCCCTGTTCTACTTTAATGTCCAACCCCAGCATCACTCATTGAATATCATGGCCTTTCATACTTAAACCATGATGGCAACACTAATAGGTCACTCAAACAATAACACTAACTTCTCACCCATATGCTTTCAAAACTGTATGGCGAATATCACCTCCTGGATGAATAACTCCCTGAACATGAGCTCTGGTACGAGTGACTTCATGGTCTTTGGATGCAGCCCAACACTGTGGACACCTCTCATGTGGCCTCTGTCTCATCTTCCATGC
Source organism: Ambystoma mexicanum (assembly GCF_040938575.1). NCBI lineage: Eukaryota > Metazoa > Chordata > Amphibia > Caudata > Ambystomatidae > Ambystoma > Ambystoma mexicanum. Next base: position 494,903,265 of record NC_090938.1, on the reverse strand, counting down.
CCCCTATCTGTGTTCCGTGTTAGGATTCAAGCTCAATGACAAACTCTACTTGGCTCCCAAAATCCACAACATTGCTTCACATTGCTCTCATAAATTTAGAGTGCTTTGTCGTATCCCTCCTTCCCTTACTCCCCCTGCACAAAGCACCTCTGTCACCGCACTCATACAGCCAGGGGTGTTGCTAGGTCTGAAAAGATCCGGGGCTATGCTAATGTCGGGACTGCCAGGACTCGGGCTAGCTAACCTTTTGGTTGTAGGCCCTGAGCTTCCATCCGGGGCTACAACCAAAAGACCCAGGGCTACGCCGCCCTCTAGCAACGCCACTGCATACAACCTTGGTTATAGCATATAATTACAGCTTTCTTCATCCGGTTTCACCGCCTACAAAATCCATTGTCTTGAACTAATCCAGAATGCGGCAGCCTGATTGATCACCAACACCAGTAAACATCAAGATATCACACTGATTCTTCACTTCTTCCTCTGGCTCCCCATCTGCTCATGATTTTTTTGTATAGAGATGCTATTACCAAATGAGACCAGCTTTCTATACATCCCATTTAAAAAAAAACAAGCATTGACAGTGCCAAAAGTTTGGGCTTCTGTTTAGGCAATCGAAAGGCATTTGCATGAGTAACCCCGGCCCAAATGGGGTCCTTTCAGGTGGGGGGTTATGGATAAATAGATAAAAGAAAAGACCAAGACACAAGGGGTTAAAACAATGTCTTTATTAATGTAAATGTGTATGAGACTTACCTGAAAGTACCAAGTTACCGCCATGGGGGATACATGGACCACTGGCAAGTTACACAATAGGCAGATCTCTGCTGCCAATAAAGATGGACTGGACTTGGGAGATTCCAAAAAGGAATGAGAAGCAAAAGACAGTTGGACAGGGACAGTTGGAATAAGGAAGCACCAGAGAGTCACAGACATAGAGATATAGAGAATAAAAAGTAGAAACAAAAGAAGAGAAAAGGAAGAATAGCGCTCCCTGGGGGTTGCAGCCTTGAGTGGCACCCCAGGGCATTGTGACGTATCGAGCCAGCCCAAGTATATGTCCGCTGTAGTGCGGTGTGAATTGAAGCCCCAGGCCGCATGTGGTGTGCGGTTTGGGTTAAGTTAAGCCCCGCCTGGAACTGCATGTGCGGGGCGACCCTGAGACATGAGCGTGGCCTGTGTGGCAAAGGTCTGTCCGGGGGCCAGGCCGGACAGGCCGCGAGAGATGAGAAGTCCAGGCCAACCATACCGGTGGCCCAGTGAAGAAGCATATCAGCCTGGGGCCGCTAAGAAGCGTCCCAAAACTGGGTTACGGCCTGCAGGGAAATGGTCTGCCCATGGGCTAAACTGGAAAAGGCAAAAGTCCCAGGTCTTTATGGCACGCGGCTTCCCGGGTGAAGGTGGGGTGCCCTGTGGAGACGACTAAAGGCCCGGATGGCACCAGCGGTGTGGGCGGGTCCACCAGCAGCGCCAGGGGGCCTGTGTCGCACCTGCACTACCCAGGGCTAAAAGGGGAGAGCGGCGAGTGTGGGACTTACCTGGAGCGTGACTGCATACGTCTGATGTGGCCAGAGCTCAGCACGGACAGAGCAGTGATCGGCGGAGGCTACGCCAGGTAGGCGTGACCGGGGCAGAGCCCAGCTGGGACTTCTCCGCCTGCCGTCAATCGAAGCACTGTCATGGAGGAAAGGAGAAGTCTCATAAAATGATATTAGCATTGCCACAGAGGATAAAGAAACAGCGCTGCCAAAGCCCATTGAAAGGAAAGGGCGTAGCAAGCCCTGTTATCATCCACACTGCCACAGAGGAATAGAAAAAGGCTTCTAAAGCCCCATGGAGGAGAAGGGCTCAGCACTGAGCAATCCTATTGTTCTCAACACTGACATGGAAGAAGAACAGCAGACAGCAAGGTCCCAGATAACCACTCTACCTACCCGGAGCAGCCAGCCGTGGTAGAGCATGGGCTTGGTTCTATTGGTATACCAAATCAGTAAGGGCGCAACCTGAAGGTACTGTACTTTGAAGACTTTTTACAGGACTGGCAAGTCGGGACTGGGACTGGAAAAAAGTAAGGGCAGTCTGCAGTTGGCAATGTTATTTAAATAAATGAAAACGGAAATGTGCATTGGGGAAATGGGATGCTGTGACAGAAAGAAAACAAAGCCCAAGGTGGGGAGATTGGAAACCTACTTAAGGTTCACATGTAGAGGGGTCTGTGCAAAGGGTATCTACTACTCTGATAATTTTCTCAGCAAGGAGTGTATGGTGAAAATAGAAGGGGCAAACAGAGATGGGAAGAAGGTGTTCAAAGATGACGCTGACCATTTCCTTCTCACTTCACCCCCACCCCCCTGTGCCTCCTCCCGTTTTCGCTCCTTCCAACTCTTAGCACCTCTACACTGGAACTCCCTTCCTCTTGCTATCCGATCTTCCCCCACCTTCACTTCATTCCGCACTTCCCTTAAATCTCTCCTTCTCCATTCTCCTCCTTGAAACCCCTACCCCCTTCTGCTTCCCCCTTCCTCACTCTTTTCCCCCACTCTCTCCCCTCCCATCTCCTACCTCCTCTCTTCTACCCTTCCTTTCTTCCTCCTGCCCTCCTCCTCCAATCCCCCCTAACCAGTCCCATCTCCCTTTCCTCCCTTTCCCCTTCAGTTAATTGCTCTTCTCACTGTTTTATTGTTTGATTGATTCATATTGTAATTGCTTCAACAGTTTTATCGTTCATGTTTTATGTATTATGTTGTTCCATGTACAGCGCTTTGGTGTAAGGCGCTTTATAAATCAATAAATACAAATACAAGTATGGTCTATGTTTTATATCATAATTACCTGCAAGGGTAAAAAGAACTCCCCCTCCAGTGTGCTGTGCCTTATTTAATATCAGAACCCAGGATGGCAAATATTAGCCACGTGTGTCACTCTTGGATAGATTTGTGAACATTAGCCATGTGTTATATTTAGGTCTGCAAAGGTTAGCCATGCGTCACATTTAGATACCATTGCGAAGATTAGCCATGCATCACACTTAGATTTGTGAATATTAGCCATGCGCCACACTTAGACATATCTGTGAAGATTAGTCATGTGCCACGCCGAGATAGAATTGTGAAGATTAGCCATGCGTCACATTAGATAGAATTGTGTAGATTAACTTCCTAGAAGAACTTTGAGAGTACCCAATGTAGTCACCATTCCACTCCTGCTCCCCTCCAACACACTTCCCAAGTACAATACATGCCCTATGGTCTAGCTACTACACACAAACACACACCCAACATAAGTAACACTTGCATACAAGAAACAATTCCAGGCACTGGACCTTACCCCTACAGATACAACATGCCAGTGCGCACAACCACAACCTTGAATACCAACCAGCCAATCTACACATAAAACCTACAAACACACACCCAGAATAACAGACCTTCACATACAAGAAACAACCCAGGCATGGAGCATTACCGTTACGGATAAAACAAGCCAGTGCACGCAATCAACCCAACTCACACAGATGCCGGTTTCTCCTGCTTCTAGACCAATCCTATCACTCTATCCTCACTAACACACCCAGTCCATTTTCTTGCAGAGCCACGTGATCGCCTGGAGACCGTCTCTGTGGTGGAAACGGTGCGTGGTACAAGTCAACATAACATAACATCTCCTCTACTAACAATTTTTTATTGCAGGTTGCTCAGCACCTCACCTTATCATACGGACTGAGGTGGTGGAGTGGTTCCAGTGTGGCCCATGTGGTAATTTTAGTATTACGCACCCCTGGCCAAAGCCATAAAACCAGGGTCTACACCAGGCACTGCCGTAGTGGTTTTAACTGGTTATTCATTGTAGCAGGTGAAATATGGTGCGAGTACATAGGCATCTAATAGCAATGCCTGGCAAATGCCTAAGGCTTATACACAAGCCAAAACTGTTTGCTTTGGTAAGACTCGTTTTCAGTGAAGCACATGCATAGGGCTTATAAATCGAGTGGCTGAAGGCAGACCTGGTTAAGATATTTATTCTACACAGTAGCACGTTTACAACTCCAATTAAGTTGTTAACTCTCCGTAGACTGCTTTGAAAAAACACTGGCAGGCACTTCAATTGCAAAGTTTGATAGTAAGACTTGATTAAAGTGCGTTCGGAGAGTTCCCATGAGGAGGTGTTTTGGGCGGGGTGGGGCAGTAACTGGGTGGGAATGTCCATCGGGATTATCCTGGCCATGGGCAGTCAGTGAGAGGACAAATAACCAAACACCACCTACAAGCTGTGTGTCCCTCCTCAGGTGCCATTTCCCCCTATCTGTGCTCTAATGCAATAGTTTCAACTTATAGCTAATGCTAAAGCAACACCTAATAGCCTAGATGCCGAGTGCCACTGTACCTTGTCCAAGGGCAGAAAATGGTCCCATTCCACTTCACCCCCAGCCCCCCAGAAAACATTTTCTTAGAAGATTTCAAAGCAGTGATTCATCTTTTCTGTGCATTCTGCCCAAGAATGGAACAAGCTTCCAATCCACCTTCGTTCCCTTTCTCATCAGCTGTCTTTCTGCCACCATTATTTATTTATTTTTATTTATAACATTTGTTATACGCCCAAACCCAGAAGTATCACGGCGTAAAACCCATATCTTTGCCTGTGCTTTCTCGTGGCCCAATTCTCTCTGTCAGTTGGACCCAGCACCAGAAGACCTCCCCGTGAAGGTGTGGTTGGCAGGTTTCTACAACATAACCTAACATAACATGAGAATGAATGCGCTCAGAAGGCTAAAACTTTGAACATGATGGCAGATCAAGCAACATGGCAGCCCTAAGAGTTGGGGCTTACATTTCCTTTCCAACTAGGAGTGAGCAAGCAAGTGAAGCGAATGAGAGCAACCACCTCTCCTCGCCATTACAGGCGTTTGAGGAGGTTTCCTAAAATAAAAATGTTTCAATAATTGGTTTAAATTATGCATTTCATAACACAGTTTTCAGGAGAAATTAAGTAGAATTTAAAGGCAGTTATCAAGGGGGTGAAATGTGATATTCCAAGTCTTCAAATCGTAGATCTGCCATAAAACAAAAGAACATTTATCTGCGTGAAGACACGTGTGCGCAGTAGATCACTCTGGACATACTGAAGACAAAGTACCTCATGGCGAGATGGTCGGTGCAGAATAAAATGTCCGTAATGGAATTAATTCCACTTTTACCGCACTGCCAAATTCCAACTTTGGAGCTAAAGTCTCTGAACATTCTCCAGCAATAAGCTGGATGTATTTCCTCTACTTTACTGTCAAAATCTGGAGGAAATACCACTCGTGCTATTTCCTCCAAACCCCAAAGCAGTCCAATGGGACTGCAGAATGGGGAATACCACCACCTCGGAATCTGGAGGATTTGCGTCCAGTTCTGAGGCAGCATTTATTTATTTATTTATTTATTTATTGTATTTGTTGGTAGCACCCAGACCCGGAGGTATCGTGGCGCTAGCATTATAGCAGTAACAGTAAATGAGTTTGGCAGATTTACCACAGCTTAATACGTCAAATCCAGAATGTGGGTAAAACATCTGTGGCGGATCCCTGAACACTGCCTGATACAGTGTCACTGCCACACTGGGAAATGACACCCATAAATCAAATCACAGCTGTAACTACGCTAGTTTCTAAATATTATGGAGGATATATGATTACATCTGTTGTAAATGCCATCAGGAGATACTATGCATGTCATTGCCCCTCTGTTCCTTGATTTATATATAATATAGTCATAGTTGCTAGTGCATGCTAGGGTGCTTTCAAAGAAAATACAAGATTGTTTTTAAAGTGCATCTGTGTTTGCTTAAATCATTTAGAGTGCTACAAAGAACATAATGTTCAATGTGCCAAACTGTTCAGGGCTCCACGGTTAGATAATAAGCAAGAGTTAATCTCAATATGTCAGCCTGCTTCGGGCACCAAAGTTATGAAGAGAAACCCGATTGGAAAGCTGTGTTAGAAGCGGCCGTTCTAGGTGATGCAGCCTGACGCAGTGTTGTCCCAGCGGAGGGTCCTTTCCTCTGATTCTCGCGGCTGTGGAGCTGTGAACAGTGAGTTGCAAACCCGTTCCGCGTGGCCGTCGGATGAGGTGCCGCTGCAGCTTTTTCCTTTTTTTCTCACTGGTGTGCCCTCCTGCCCTTGGCTCCCAGCTTACGGGCTTGCGGTATATGGTTGACAGTCCGCGGTCCCCGGCTTACGTAGCATTCACCCATGGGCGGCGTTAGTTTGTGCTGCAGCTGTGCCGTGGGCTGAGAGGCCGACGGTGGTGCTCTCTGGCTGTGGGGGATTGTATTTTGCCATTGTTTTTCTGGGCTTTTTTAGTCCTCTTGTCCCCCAGCCCTTCGCTCAGACTGCGTCTCGGCGGTGCGGGTGTTTGAGGTCGGGGACCTCTGTCCGTTTTTGCAGGTAAGCGCATCACACCATTTTCTCCCTGTATTGCCTCGTTGTTCTATCTATCAGGCTATCATCCAATCCTCCATCATCATACCAGTTACGAGGCTGCAAGGAATGCAATTAAAGTCCATTAGGGACAAGGACACAGATTCCCTGCCTGATCCCCCTACTGCCTCTAGCCTCAGGGAGGGGCTTGCTAGTAACCAGCCTGTCACTTTGACTATGGGTGATCCCTTCAAGCTTTCACCACGGAGAGTTCCCTTTAGGAGCGGAAATCGTTTTTCTGAAGTTTTGGCCCTGAGTGCCAAAAGAAGACAGAATTTACAGAAAGAACAACTTGTTCTTACAAACTTTCTGCGCAGCAATAAAGACCCTAAGAGCAATGATAGTTTAGCCTGTTCTCCTTTGGGTATGTTCACGCAACCACATTCAAAGGCCTCAGACCTTTACAATTTACACGGAGGGGCAAATGGGGCGCCATTGGAGGAGAAGCTTCTTGATCAAGTAGAAAGTCCTGTTTCGATGAGCTTCCAGGCTCAGTCAAATCAGCAAATGGAAAAAAGTGAGCAGTCCAAAGGAGTTACTGCAATAAGCATTGAGTGAGGGCTGGATGACCCCAAAACACCAGACAACTGGCTGCGCTTTAAGGATCTCATCCTGCGGGACCTCGCAACATGCTCCAATTTTGAGGATTTCCAGTCCTGGGTAGGTTCTGTTGGAGTAAAAGTGCTTATGCCACACCTGTCAATTCCTCTTAATTCCATCTTTACGAAGCCAACAAGAGTGGATAAAGCCTCCCAAGCCCCCGTCCTCCAGAAAGGGGTTCATCTGGGTTCTCAAACAGATCCCCTGGAACTACCTTATATAAGCTCGCTTGGGCAGGCAAAGCCAGCCTCCCCCGCCCTCTGTCCAGGGAATACAGTGTGTCTGGAGGGTTTCCCACCTACTATCAATCAATCCTGTGTCAACTTTGGCCCCACCTTCTTTCCATGGACATCAGTGGAAAAAAAACACCATGGCCATAATTGAGGACCCCAATGTTAGGAGCTTTGCTCTGGATCCAAGAAACATTATTCTAACTAATGTGGTCAAGCCTAGACAAGAGGAATCAAGGGAGTCATTTAAAAACAAAATTTTAGCGTGGCTTAACTTTAAGGTGGGCCCTATGCATGTTAGATTTGAAAGTCCTCCAGAGACTGCAGCTTTGTAACTGGTGCACCGAAGATAACACAAACTTCTCATTAGTTGTGGGTCCAGCAGCCTGCCTGTGTTTATAAATAGACTCTCAAATGTTCGGGACATGCCCTCACCTACAAAAATAAGAATTGTCTTGAACTAATTTTATTTATCCTTTTGCCTATCCCTTCTGGTAGGTTGTGGTATTTGTATGTAGCCCATTTAGCTTATGTGTTTTTTTGAGACTTTTGTGTTTCTGGATTTGTCTCATTGTTTAATGTAATTGTCTTGTTGGCACCCTTATGCCTCAGGGTCCATGACGCCCGGCACAAATAAAGTAAAGTAAAAGTAAAGTAGAGGTGGAACCAAGTAGCCCTACCCAAAGCTCCTCCCCCATGCTGCCTATATGTTGGGAGCCAGAGTGTGAGACACGTGCAGTACCAGTGAAGATACCTATACCAAAAAGAATCTTGGAAGTAAGGTTCCCATTGAGAAAGCCACACATGCATTCACGACAATATGATGGCCATTTGAAAGAAATCCCAGAAGAAGTGTGAAACTGAGCAAAAAAGAAGACTGGTGATGTCATGAGAAGCTGAGCTGATGCACCCAGAAAAGAGGCAAGAGGCTGAAGACTATGGACATTCTATAGGTCTAAAAGAGGAGGTGTCAAAGATGAGCAACATTTCGGGCTTCAGATGAAGATGCTCATGCTACCGAAATAATGAAGAAGATATTAAGTAATTCTACAATTGTACAGAAGCAGTAATGCCATCAGACAAAGTATTCTTAAAGGCTGGCTATATAGTGAATTTATTGCGGCGATGCGCCAACACATATGCTTAGGAACCTATGGACTATGAATGATTCCACAGACACACTTTAGCAGAGCTGGATCCCGTGAGCAGAAGGACTTTTTCAATGTGTCGCAGTTAGAAATCAAAAACCTAACCATGGAAGTGGATTGAAGAAAGTCTTGGCTGGCCCAGCACCAAGAAGTCAAGGCTGCCTTGAGCCTGAATATTCATACAGTACTTACAGAACATGTGAAAAGAACAAAACTCCTGTCTTAGCTGAGGTGCGAGAACAATGACGACATCAGAGGTAAATCATTTAATAGTATTTTAAATTCAGCAAGACTCAAAAACATGGTCTGGAGTCACGTGATCAGATGAAAATAGACACTAGGACGAGCTGTATCGAAACCAAGAAGGCAGAGTATGCCTATACTCCCTCATATTCTCCAGAGCAAAGAGCATTTCCAAGGCCAAGTTCAAAACCTTAATTGGCTAGCAGACTGCAAGAGTGATGATAGATGACAGGCTAATTGTTGGGAAGTTATGGTTATGACCAGCCCTCCAGCACCTGGATGCGAGCCTATGTGCTGCTTGTGCATGTGGAATATTACAGAAGGGTAACAGTGCGCCAACCAATTATAGAGGGCCACGTAATAGAGAGCCCTATAGTTTGCGTTGTGTATTCGATGACGTTCGTAGAAACCTGCACTAGAGGAGGGCTTAGTTGCCCCACCTGATGTTAGAGACCCAATCACCTTCCCTGACTAGTATGGAACGTATACCTAGATGTTCCCTGTAAGCCTATCACTTTCCCAAGTAGATTTTTGTAGTTTACCATGTAGGATGACGGCAATGATGACAAGTTTTTAGTATGTAAGCTACTTTTTTAATGAAATGCATTGAGTGAAAAGATCGAGCGAGTTCGTTGATGTTCGTTGTAACTCCCTGTTTTAGATAATTGTTATTAAAACAGACGTACTTTGCCAACTTCCTGAGTCAGTTTGATTATTGATGTTTGAGTATATTCTACATGCCCATCTATCTCAAAGTATTGCTACCCCGTCTTGGTAGCAGAGATGATGGTTAAAAATCTATCAACATAAAAAGATTTGGGGTTCCAGAAATATCGGACGTCCTCTGCCATTTAGCTGGAGGAACGTGAATCTCACTGTAGATAGCGGCCACTAGTTTAAAAAACCTACAAGTACAGGAGGGATGGGTCCCTCGTTTTCAAGCAGAATCCCTTCCCGACTTCTGCAGGAAGCTGAGCGGACCGAAGGCTGAAGCGGCTGGTTGAGGAGGATGCGATCTCGAGGGTCGTAAACCGAAAGCACGAATGGTGAGTAGGCTGGTTGAGGTGGCAAACTGAATGAGCACTGAGTGGGGAAGAGTGATAACAGGGATAAAGTAACGTAGGGTTGGTTGGGGTATTTTATTTTTTGGTTAAAAGACGAAGTGTGTCGTAGTTTAAGGATTATAGATGAGGAGCAATCTATATAGTAAGCCCAGTATCCTACGTCAAGGACGTTTAGAAGGAGCATGTCTTAAAGTCCAAGTGGAAATATAAAGGCTACAAACGACCAAGGGTCATTAAAGAGCACAGTTCATACTCCATCAGAGTCATTTATTAGGGTCAGAAATAGTCACGAGGAGCATTGACAGAGAGATATGTGGGCCGGCAAGTCTGTCAGTTTGGCTGTCTGTCTGTATATTGTATATTTTAATGTATGTGGTAAAGAAATTAAATATTGAAAATGCAAGGAAGAACTAGACTATGGTGGAAACGTTGAGATTTGAAATGTAGTTAATTATTTATATAGTTGACTGATAACGTTCAGTGGATAAGTAGATTGAAGTAAAATGTGACATAGGGGCTTGGAGCTGCTACGATTGGTGCTTGCTCATATTGTATTATTTTTCTGGAAAGCATTTATTTGTGTAAAATAACGGTAAGTAGTGGCAGTCATGATGGAGGATACAACTCTGCTTATACACTTGTGCAGACGGCTGCCAAAACACGCATCCAAGCTTAAACAGTACAGTGCAGAATGGGTTATGGGTACGGCAGATAAAATGTTCATGCCAAAGCCACAGGGGGATCACTATCCAAGGCAATTTTGCAACATATGATGACATACTTGCATGCAGAACACAGGAAAAAAGCTAGAAAAGAGGTTAGCTAGCTCAAAGCTCTAGAAGAGGTACCAGGAGGAAAGGGAAGACAGGCCTCCTGAAGACTGGATGCTTAACCAGTGTAAAGAGGGGTTATTGAGCCTTCTGCTCCTCCTACCGCGCCTGAAGTAAATGGCAATAGTACGAAAGATGAAGGATTATATCCTTTAAGAGAGTTTAAGGCAGCAACGGGGTATAGAAACCCAACATATAAGTCGCCTGCAGGTGGCAGCAACGAGAGTCCAGAAAAGCCTCCAGAAAGAGATGTGATCCCTAAAGTCCCACGGGACAGGGAGAGAGGTGATCGACCAGGTATGTCTCTAGATATACAGAGAGAAATAAAGAGATGGAAAGGAGAGAAAGATAAAGCTGACGAGGTAGCGCTCATACAGAACGAATGGATGGGTGGTCAGATATTGCTCAAACTTGATGGAAAGAGCATCGAGGAAGTAAGGCAAAAGGAAGATCAGAACGAACAGGATAAAAAAAGATGAAGAACAAGAGAAACAATCGAAAGAAGATGATGCCAAAAGAAAGAGTAGACAAAGGCGGGAACAGCTGTATCAAGATAAACAGCTAAAAAAGCAGGAAAGAGCAGAGGAGCAAAGGAAGTATGATAACAGGCAAAGAGCAATCGAAGAACGAGATAAGTTAGAAAAGAAAAGAGAGGAAGAGGAAGAACAGAAATTGAGAGATAAAAGAATGCAAAGACGCAGGGATGAAGAAATGCATAGGGCAAACGAGATAAGAGAGGTGAAAAGACAGGAAGAGGAAAGGGTAAGGGAGGAAGCAAAGAAGCAAAGAAACAAAGAGAGTTTGATGAGGAGATGGAACTGAAGAGAAGACAAAGGGCACACGACATTGATCGTATAGAGAAAGAATTAATGGAACCTAATCCAGTAGTAGCATGAGAGGACATAGAAGAATTCTTACTGACACATGAACCAATGGCAGATCTGTCTAGAGACAATTTTGATATAAGAAGCATTGGAGAGAAAATCGATAAGGTTTATCATGAAATGAGCAGTAAAAGTGAATAAAAAAATAAAGGAAAAAACAATTGATTTGAAGGTGCCTTGAGCATAGAGCCTTGCTTTATCCAGTCAGGATTCCCACTCTAGCCAGGGTGCCCACCCTAGCCAAGGTTCCCACTCTAGCCATGATGCCCTCTCTAACCAGGATGCCCATTCTAGCCAGGATATCTCCTCTAGCCGGATGTATATGATTTCACTGAATCCACTTAACCTAAAGGTGAAAACATTGAATATTTGTTTCTTCAAATGTTTTTTATTATGCGGGTGGAGGACCCCTCACATCCCCATCCCCACTTCTCCCTACCTTATCCTATACCCCTACCCCACCCACATCTATGTTTTAAAATGTAACCACTTATCCAACCCAATTTGAAGACATTTATTTTAGAAGATTTCTCATTCAGTGAAATGGTATTCAGTGAAATGTAGGTATACGCCTCCAGCCAGGGTGCCCACTCCAGCCAGATTTCCCACTCCAGCCAGGATGCCCATTCTACCCAGAACGCCCCCTCTAGCCTAAATGCCCACTCTAGCCAGGATGCCCACTCTAGCCTGGATGCCCACGCTAGCCAGGTTTCCAATTCTAGCCAGAAGGCCAACCCTAGCCACAATACCCACTATAGCCAGTATGCCTTCCCTAGCCAGAGTTCCCACTATAGCCATGGATGTATTCACCCTCTGTGCCTACTCTAACCAGGATGCCCACTCTAGCCAAGATGCCTACTCTAACCTGGATGACCACTTTAGCCAAAACGCTTACTCCAGTCAGGATGCCCGCTCCAGCTAGGATTCACACTCCAGCCAGGATGCCTACTATAGCCATCGTGCTTATTCTATTACGGATGCCCACTATAGCCAGAGTGCCCCCTCTAGCCAGGATGTCCACTCTAGCCAGGCAACACACTCTAGCAAAAATACCCACTACAGCCATTCTGCCTTCTCTAGCCAGGATGCCAACTCTAGCAAAAAAGCTTACCCATTTTAGCCATGGTGCCAACTCTAGCCAGGGTGCCTACTCTAGCCAAGATGCCCACTCTAGCCAGGAAGCCCACTCTACCCGGGATTCCCACTCTAGCCAAGATGCCCACTCAAGCCAAAATGTCTACTCTCTCCTGGATGCCCAATTTAGCCAGGGTATCAATTCAAGCCAGGATGCCCACTCTAAACAGGCAGCCAATTCTAGCCAAGATGCCTACTCTAGCCAAGATGCCCATTCTAGCCAGGATGCCCATTCTAGCAAAAAACACTACTCTAGCCAGGGTGTCCACTCCAGCCAGGATGCCCACTCCAGACATGATGCCCTTTCCAGACAGCATGCCCTTTCTAGCCAAGATGCCCTCTCTAGCAAGAATGCCCACTCTAGCCAGGATGCCCATTCTAGTGAAGATGCCCACTCTAGCCAAGATGTGCACTCTATCCAGGATGCTTACTCTGTCCTGTATGCCCACTCTAGCCAGTGAACCCAGTGACCTTGGGCCCTTTAAGACGAGGTAGAAATATTTTGAGATGGATGGAGATGCAGAAGTTACTCAAACATCAATAATCAAACCGACTCAGGAAGTTGGCAAAGTTCATCTGTTTTATTTGCAATTGTCTAAAACAGGGAGTTACAACGGACATCAACGGACATTTGCTCAATTTCTCTCAGCGTGTTACATGAAAAAAAACAGATATATAGTAAATACTTGTCATAAATGATGTCACACTATGTGGCAAACTACAAAAACCTACTTGGGGATGTGATAGGATAACTGGGATCATCTAGGTATGCATTCCATACTGACGGGGGTTGTGATTGAGTCTCTACTGTCAGGTGGGCAACTAAGCCCATCCCAAGTGCAGCTCATCTTTCATGTCACTCTAATACTCAACACTTCATTGGTTATACAATCTATAGGGGTATTTGATACCTAGCCCCCTACCATTGGTTTGGCACCTTTGTACCCTTCTGGAATATTCCACACGCTAGCAGCACGCAGGCTACCATACCAGTTGCACAGAAGGTCGGCGTGCTCATGCCTCCCTTCCAATTAGCCCCACATCTATCATCACTCTTGCAGTCTGCCAGTCAATTAAGCTTTGAATTTGGCCTTGTAGAGGCTCTCTGCGCCTGGGAAATAAAGGGAGTATCTTCTTGGTTTCAGTTTAGCTCGACCCAATAACTAATTTGATCTGACCATGTGACTGGGAGACCGCATTTTCAAGCCTTTTGCAGCTTTTAATTCTACAAAGAGATGAACTTTTGACACCTTCAGTTTTTTTTTATTCCATTTCAAACAGAAGTTGTTTCTTTCTCACATTCATTGTAACTACTGGATGGACACCCAGGCTCACGGTGGCCTCGTCTTCTTGCTGCTGGGCCAGCCAAGCCTTTCTTGAATTTCTCTTTCGCCATCAGTAATTTTCCAATTGCGTCCCACTGAAAGATCTTTCTGATCACAGGTTTTAGCCTTGCTTTAAAGTGCACTGTGGAATATCCAGGTTCTGTACATTGCGATGTATTATACATTGGCGCATCGCTGCAAAACTATTCACTACATAGCCAGCCTTAAGATTCCTTTGTCTACTTGAGTTACTGCGTCTGTACAAGTGTAAACTGATTTACATATTCTTCAGCGTTTCTGTAGCATGAGCCTCTTCATCTCAAGCCCGAAATGTTGCTCATCTTTACAATCTTCTCCTCAGAGCTTAAAGAAGATCTATATTCTACTGTCTCGTGCATTTTTCCATGTGCGCTATCTTCTGCTCTGCATGACATCACCAGTCTTCTCTTTTACTCATTTTCACACTTCTTCTGGGACTTAGTCCAAGAGGCAATTATTTCTTCGTGAATGCATGTAAGGTTTTCTCAATGGATGCCTTGTTTCCATGATTTTCTGTGGTACAGGCACCCTTACTGGCACTGCACATGTTGCAACTTCCCGGTCCCGACATATAGGCAGCATGGGGCAGAGCTTTTGGTGGGGGTACTTGACTGCTTCTCTAGACTCCCCCCTCTGGGCGGTTCATCGACCACTCTCTCATCACTCTTCACATCAAGACAGCCTCGTCTGAAGAAATGCTTCTTTGGTACCCATATCTTTATGATTCCTTTCATGCCTCCTGCTGATTTCACATGCTCATCAACACTCCAAGTAATAAGCATGCATTGTCCATTTAGGCTGCAGTAGATCCATCTCCCCACATGCTTCTTGTGGTTCTTAGGGTACAGGAACTTCGGTCCCTCAGGTGCATGGATGCTCGCCTTTACATAGTCTCTGATATCTTCATTTGTCAGCTCCTTAGGTTCCAATCCTGACTCGACATCAATCACAATCTTCATTCCAACTGCCTTTTTAGCAGTCTTCTTGCATTGTGCAATTATGATCCTGATCACACAGGTGGAAGCTTTTCATATTTGGCTTAACTCCCTTAACCCCCATCTCAAGTTCACCATGGAGAGACACAGATCCAACACACACTTTCTCGACCTGGCCATCTCAGCTACAGGCGGGCGCCTCTCTTCGAGCGTCTACAGAAAAATCACAGACAGAAACGCCTTGCTTTGCTATTCCAGCTACCACCCTAAGGCCCTCAGAGATAACCTCCCCTTTGGACAGTTCTTACGCTATCGGAGACTGTGTTCACAGACTACGGACTATACCAAACAATCCAAACAACTCCAGACGCAACTCACTGAGCGAGGGTATCCTAGGAGGATTATTAAGGACACCTGTAAACGAGCTAGGAACATCCCACGTTCAATCACCTTACAACAACATACCAAACCCAGTGAGTCGAACACCTTCACAGCAGTGTTCAGTTTCTCACCTCTTCTCAGTAAAATCAAACGAGAAGTTAAGAGACTTTGGCCGATTCTCAACACAGGCGCCTCCACCATCCCTGTCCCACGCTTCGCCCTCAAGAGACGTTGTAACATAAGAGATAAGGTTGTCAAAACACTCATACCCAATACCCCTAGGGATGAGTCTACACAGGGGACCCTTTGGAACACTCAACCCCCCAAGGGTCATGCACCCTGTGGCCACTGCTCGATGTGTGCCCAGACCTCCAGAACCACACAGATAGAGATTGGTTGGAAAACACCATGGATACAAAATACATTTACCAACTGTAATACCAAGGGCGTTATCTACATGATAACCTGCCCCTGCGCCCTGAGATACATCGGCATGACAAATAGGCCAGTACGGATCCGCATGACCGAACATAAATCATGCATAAGAACGCACAAACTTACTGCACCCTTGGTGTCCCATTTCTTGGATAAAGGACACACAGCTGACCAGTTCAAGTGGACTATCATAGAGAAAGTCACACCGCCCCGCAGAGGCGGGAATTACCACAACATGCTGTTCAAAAAAGAACAGATGTGGATTTACAGACTCAACAGCTATTCGGAGGGTTTGAATGAACAAATCCAGTGGCATGAACTGGCAGTATTGCCCTAAAGACAACACACCAGACATGCTTGCAAGTACGTGCGTTTCAGGTTCGTCATGCTTCCCTCTGTATTTTTCTAAGAGTGGTCCATCTCTCTCACATACGGGCTTAAGGGCATTCCGGTACATTGGGACCCCCTTGTACCCCACCAACTGTGCCCCACTGCTTTCTCATCCTTCCTCCGCTTTGCCACTTGTCAGCTCTTTCATTCACTTTTCATCTATTTTTACATTCATTTTCACACTCTATTTTTCATTTTCTCTCCTTTTTTAGTTCAAAAATTAGTCATTTATGAATATATTTTTTAATATATTTTCTATTTATTATTTATTATTTTTCATTTCAGCTTTTAATATTCCTTTCGTATCATCACTCACCTCCCCCTCTCCCCCCCCCCTCCCTCCCCTTCCGTCTCCCCTTTCCTCCAGACCTAGTCTCAGACCCAGTGCGGTGCCTTATCCTTTTTAGCTTGAGCGCGCTCAGTCCTACTTTCTAGAGGCGCTCGAGCTTTTTCCACCGTCACCCGACTCTTCGAGCTCGAACGCGCTCAGCCTCTGTCTCTAGAGGCGCTCGAGCTTGTCCCAGTCCTACCCGACGCTCGAGGCTCACAGGGAGCCAGCGCCGGCACGTAGACGCATGCGCGAGCGCGTTGCTCGTGGTTTCTACAGTCAGTTGGACTTATTTCAACCAAACCAGCGTTCTCGAGCTGCATTAGCCCGAAACAGCTCCCAGACAGCACAGAGGAGAGCAGATGCCCCCTTCAACAGGTACAGACCACTTTTAGGCACTATGGCACTTTGAACAGGGCAAATTCTGCCATGTATCCAGCAGTATTTACTATACCTGATATGGCTTGTTTATTCCCCATAGGTATATTTTTTACCTGCAACTCGGTGTTTTGAGCAACCAAGATTCACCGTTTAGATTCCAGCTTATATGCTGGTTTAGAGGTATGTTCAGCCTGCTTCCCCCACCCCACAGGCACCCCCCATGCACCAGTCGGGCGCGGGTTGCCACCACTTCACCCAATTTGCCTACGAGCTAGGGGCCCACCAATTCCACCCTGTAGTGCACACTTTGTATCATATTAAGTGCACATCAGCGCCTCTCACTCCCTGGCAGCATTTTAACAGTCACCTTTAGAGACTTTGTCTGGCACCTCTTTCCTCTCCCCCACCTATTGGCGAAGAATTCAACCACTGGTGTACAGGCACCTTCTACTACTCCTGTAATTTTGGACCAATTAATGGCCTTTCTCCCACATGCTCCACTCTAGGCATGTTAAAAGCACCACTCCGTAGCACTTTGCACCAACCCCTTGGTGCCCCCAAACACACCCCCTCCCCTTGTCCTTGTTCTTACCCCCCGCATTGAATGCTCTCCATTTTTCTCCCCCCTCCCTCTTTTGTCTCCCTCCAGGAGACACCAAGATCTTCATTCCGGTTCAGTAACTTACTGAACACTTGGCACACCCGCTTGCATTCTAAATTACGGTCCTGAAGAAGATGGCCTAAATCTCTTACGCCATTGAAACCGGTCGACCCCTTTCGGTCATGAGGGCTCTCATGACCCACGCTTGATCTCTTACACACCTACCAAAGAGACACAAACCTTTAACCACTACTTACTGTAGCACACTCATCACCACTGAGTGAGCCACATATTTTTATAAGAGCCTTTCTAGCCCCCCAGCCCCCCGGCTGGCCATTTTTTAGTGACCCACCAGTGGCTACTCCACCAGTACTCCTATATTCCTCAACCACAGTGACCTACGGGTATTATTAAATTTGCACACTCTGGATGGAATACAAGCAGTTGACCTGATTTACAGGTTGGATCCACGTTTAAGATCAAGCAGCCTCAAGACCCAATTCATTGTCTTGTTGTATGCTACTTAACCCTCTGGAGTCTACCACCGTTTTAAATGCCCCCCTTTGCTTTGCTTTGGACGACCCATGTCTGTTTCCAGACATTGCCATTAGTATAGAAGGTTGAGGGACAGTACTCTCCTCTATATCTTTTTAGTAGGCGATACACCACACGCCACCCAGGGACAGGCACCCCCGCTAGGATCAGGGTGTTCTTCCTTAGGGTCAGGTACGCCGAGTCGGGTGGTCCTCCCCCTTTTTTCATGGATGTTGAGTGTGAGCACTCTAATTGATTCAGTTATTTTGCAATCTTTTGATGCACTTCGAATACCTACCTTCCTAAAAAAACGCTTTTGTTGTGTTACCACACAGAATCCAAACATGATCATCACCAGCAGGGATCCAAGTAACTTGAAAATGTTCGCCATCCATTGTGGAACCCACGAGAAAATCCAAACCAGCTGTCATCACCAATGTCTTCCACTTTGTTTTCCATCTTGATGTGCAGGTTTGTCAGAAACGTTATGGCCTCTGTCAAGGTGCCCTTCTCGTCATCATGAGAAGGTTCGAATGTGCAACATGATTCTCCCGATTTTGGCACAGACGCCTCCACCCATAGCTTTGATCATGTCCAGGACATATCTATTCTGAAGAATCATTAGTCTTATGGCTCTCAGCTACACCTTGATAGCATTGAATCCCTTTATAGTGGTGTTTATCGTCTGCAAAAGCTCCCATCTGGTTATTTGTAACCATTTAGTATTTGCATATGTCTGGATCCTTGGCATGAAGATTATCGTGAATTTTGAGGAAGTTTTACTAAACAATCTGTGTTCATATGTGATGGAATCAAAGGCTTCTATTGACTTGGCTGAGAAATAATTCTCCGTCTTCATCCGATTCAGGCGCTCTACAGATCTCTTCTTCCTCAGGTGAGCATCCGCTTTGGGAAATTCACCAATGTTCCAGTCACTCTTCGGGATCAATAATACTGGAACATGAACAATCACTATAGAACATAGTCCTCCCCAATCTCTGGGCAGCTTCATGTAGGCTCTGGATCCACATGCCCAGTAGTGATCCATTATCACTGCTGTCCTGTCCTTCATTCCTGGTACATCAAATATGTGTCCACATTGCTGATTTTCTCCAACTTGTCTCGTGCTATTGTTTCTGAAGCATAGTTCTGCACTAGCCAAAGGCACTATCTGCATTGGACCTCCTCTGTCTTAGACCCATGTCAGAAGTTTTGCAATCTTTGCCCATAGAGGTTTGCACAGTTGTTCTACATTTTCTACAGTTAATTTGTACACTCCCTGTGTTGCATGTGCTTTGCATATAACCACACCTTCTTCCCATCCATCTGGAGAAAGCACTGTTCCCCAAATCTGCATCTGGCCTCTTTCTTTGCATCTTGGAATCTCTTCATCCATTTTTCCTTGACAATTAAGTCTTCTGTTGATTTCCCATTTGATTCCTCCTCCCTTCATACCAGGCTGTTCATATCTTATCACATGATTTCTGGTATGGCTCTTGCTCTTGTCTTTATGTCTTGCACACAGTCATCTTCATCAGGTGCTGACCATTCTGTTACCTATAGCAAAGATGCTGTTCGACCCTGGAATTGACCGTTTGTGAGGCAGAGTGCAAGGTGAGTGAGGCAATGAGCTGTGTGAACATATCTTTCAATAGCTATGAATATCTTGGACTTCCTCATAGCATAAGGCAGGAGTGCACACACATAGCAATCCTCTTCAGAGAGCTCTTTCCCACCTCCTTCATGTGCTGATACCACAAATGGTTCCCCAAATGTGCTGTACTGTTCAATTAATCACTCAATTCATGATTATCCTCCTTTGCACTTCTCTTAGGTCTCTGTTTCACTCTTGCCAAATGAGCTTGCACAAGCAAATCATGAAACACATCTGTATACATTGTCCCGACTGGGGGAATCAAAGGGACACTTGTCAGAGAAAATGGTGCCTTTACATGAACTACTGGAGTAGGAACAATTACACAAGGCCTTGGCTGTCTCAAAATGTCTAGCTCTGCCACGGTAATTGGAGTGGGAAGGATCAAAGGGACCACTGCTTTCTTGGGATCAATGAAATATACAGTGTGAATTAGCAGAATCAGAAAAACAATGATAAATGTAGAGCAGGCATATTATACACCAATACATGAGGCTCCACCATCGACGTCTCTCCACTCATCGTTGACTCTGCTCACTTTCTGGACCTGCAATATGCTCTATGGAAAACAAGGTTTGCCTGTAATTACTTTTTATGGAAGAAAAAACTGTTTATATTCAGGCAAACTTGTGAGATGCTCTGGTAGCTGCTGAATCTGCTCAACGATTTCCACAAGTAACTAGCTGATTGCTCGACGGTTTATAGAATCTTGCCTGAACACAAAAGTGTTAGTGTCTCGCCAAACAAGGTAAGGATGAAGTTGAAGCAAATAGTAGAAGATCAAAGCAAGTAGTTTGTGAGCATCATCGTTAGACAGGACCACCTGTACTTCCAGTAAAATGCTCAGGTAAAAGTCTAATCTGTGTTATTATTGCTTCCCATAAGCATCTAATAGCCGAGCCATTCTTAGGATCCTGGAGAAACACACGCTTGGTAGTGCTCCTCCCAGCAAGAGCAGGGTAAGTTCTGAGTATAAATATGAAGACAGCAAGAAGTAGTCTGTGTACATCGGCATCAGACAAAAGCAAAGGCACTTCCAAAAAGAAAT